>NC_133777.1:68385369-68693984 GCF_003597395.2 Chelonoidis abingdonii | reverse complement strand
TATTTGCTATTTAAATATATATAAAATATCAAATAAGAATATCTCTAATTATTTTATATGATTATAAATTTTTTTTTGTAAGAAATTTTTTAAATCTATGTTTAATGAATGTTCCTATGGAAAATATTCTGTATAATAATCATGTTTGGTAATATAATAACAGATTTTTAGAACAGAAGTGATAATTATTTTTGTTTTAAATTTGTTTAATAAATGGTTTTTTAATTGTAAGGTATTGATGTTATGTTAGGGTTTTAATTTAATTTTTTTAACAATTCTTTATTATAGACTAGAATTCTGCGAAAGGAGGTAGAAATATAAGTCTTGGGATTAATAAATTGATGTTTGATGTGGAGTCAAGTTAAATAAGAATATTTTTAAAATATATGAGAACAGGTAATGAGGATTTTAAGTGATAAGAAAAATTTGATTTTTACTTTTTTTGTTAGTTGAGGAAGTGATTTGTTTTATTTGGATAGAAGAGTGAAATGTAGTTTTTTTGATGTCATAAGTGTATTATTATTAAAATTTTAAGAAAATAAGATTATTTAATAGCCTATATTTAATTTGGGAATTTATATGAAGTATGAAAGAATAGAGTAATATAAAGAAGAGCTTCATAAAGTGTTGTGTGAATATTCAGAGAATTTGAAGATTACTAATTTTTAAAAATGTTTATATATATTGTTGGTTTTTTTGGAGTAAAATAAAATGTATTATAATCTAGAAATAGTGGTAATTTAGGGTGGGAATTGTTAATATACTAAATTAATTATAAATTGATTTTACATTAATGGGTTTGAGAAAGTGTAAATATTGTTATTTATGTCCATATATTTCTGTTTTTATTGTTTTACATTATTGAAAAAATAAATTAATTACATTGTGAAAAAGAGATAATTTTTTTTTAAAAGTGAGAACTAAATCATTAGACTAGATATTTGTGAAGTATTAAGAAATGGTGAATTGTATGATAGTGGGAATAATTGATCAGTGGGCAGATTAATAATATATATATATATTTGTAGATTAAGAATGCTTTGATTTTATGAAAAGTGTATGATTAGATAATTGAAATTTCTTGTGAAAGATTTAAAAGGTTGTTTGAAGAGTTTTAGAGTGAAAATAATTTTATTTGTAAAGTGTAGAGGGTAAGAGTTAGTCTGGATGTAAATGCTTGAGAGGGGGTATTAAGAAAGTATGTAAAGTTGTTAGTTTATGAGGTGCAGGATTATATGATTTTATAATTTTCACTGTGGTAATGTCTAGGTTAATGCAATCACTGGAGTTTTTATTAAAGTTAGAAGAAGAGGTGAGAAAGAAGAAATAAGGATTTAGATTAATGTAAAGGAGTAAGTTTATCCGAATGGATGATGCGGTTGGAGATAGTGATGATACATCTTTTTTAAAACGCAGGGTGAATGTGGTATTTGAAGTGAATTGATGTGGGGTTTGGGTAAGTAATAATGTAGATTTAATGTAAGTGTAATTTATCATATTTAATAATAAGGATGAAAGAATTTTGGATTGGTTTATATCTTTTTGAGATAAATTGATTTTTCTGTCGTAAATGAAGTGAAAGTTAGTAGTTTTTTTTTTTTTAATTTATTGCATGTTTATTGAAATAAATAAAATTCTTTGGTTCTGAGTTACAGTTTAGGAGGATTTAATGTTAAAATAATTTTCTTTAATATGATGTTTAGTTAGTTGTCTTTATATAGTTTGAAACAATTTATTTTGTTTTCATTGTGACTTTATATGGCCAATTTTTTTTGTAAATTCGCCTAGAATAATTTGAAGTAAAGTTAAACAGGATGAAGATATAAATTAAATATAAAGAAATAAAGAAAATAAAGAGTAAAAAAATAATATTTATAGCTGTGTTATTAAGGAATAATTTTTTTTTTAATTTTTTTGCTTAGTTATGTTAAGTGTGTTTTAGTTGGTTTAAAGAAAGTGTAGGGGGTTGTAATAATAGATTATAACTGTTGATTGTTTAAAAAGGTGGAGTGCTTGTTTGCGTATTTAAATGTATTGAAGGGATAGATTAATTTTAGGTTAAATTTTATTATCTTTTATTGATGATTTACAAAATAAATTAATGTTTATTACAAAAAAACAGTTAAAATTGTCTTGAATTATATTTTGTGAAGTTTGGTAAAAATACAAAGTTTATGATATAGAAAGATAGTAAAGAAATTGATGTATTTATTATTAATAAATAGCCAAGTCAGAAGTAAAGTAGACACAAGTGCATAAGGAAATGATTTAAAAACTGACTTGGAGTGTAGATAGTTAAGTGTGTGAAGAGATTGGGAGGAATTTGTAAATAGTTTTTAATATGAAAGTATCTTAACATTCGATATAATGAGATAGTAATGTTTTAGTAATATTGAAATAAAAGTTTTACATGTAGGTTTAGTATGATTTCCATTTAATAGTCGATTTATTGGAAATGGTTCAGTTAAAGGTGAATGCAATTCGGTTAAGATAATTAGTTTATATTTGATAGTGGGAGAAAGGATTTTGCTTAGATTTTTTTGTAAAATCGTAGAGAGATAGAGGGTAGTGGAAGTTTGGGTTGTCTGTACTTACGATTTTTTATTTGCAGTACTAGGTGTGTGGGAAGAGAATTTTGTTGTGATGTAATTGTACATGATAAGCGCAGTGAATGAGATGATAGGATGCAGTAAAATGTTATACAGAACTCGCTGATTAATTCGTACAATACTTATGTAGAATTGTTTTAAGTGAATGGTGATTATAAGTCATAAATTTATTAAATGGAAAGATGAATATTTGTTCATAAAGTTGGCGTGAATTCAGTTTCGTAAAAGTGAATCATATAGGGTTGATTGGCATGATTTTTTTTGTATCTGTAGATATTTATTGAAGATGGTTTGTTGAAAAATGTCGAAAAATATATTTATTTTTTCAAAAAGAACTAGATTAAAGAGATATGGAGAAATGAGTGTGAGAAGTTTTGAAAGATGAGAATTGATTTTCTAGGGAGCTTGTATACTATGTCTTGAATGTAGGTTGATTCACTACAAAGACAGTGGTTAGATACAAAGTGTTGTGAAATGAATGGGAAAGTGTTCAATAAAATATTTATGTGGAATTGTTTTAGGCCCAATGGATGAAAGCGGGCGTATGAGATTGAGTGAATATCAAGAACAACATATTTTTATGACGACTGACTTTGAATATGGTTTTGTTTGTTTGTTAAATAGTTAAGTTGATATTAGTGTAATAAAAGAAATTCTGTATAGTAAAAGTTGATGGGTTTTTAAGATTAATTTGGTAATAATATGATAGTGGAAGGTAGAGTTGTGTGTATGTTTAGACATAAATGTTTATTTGTTGCTATGTGGTTTTGTGTTTTAAAAATAAGCTGGGTGAGACAATGATGAGTGATTGAAAGCAGAAATGATAATAAATATCACAGAAAATTATATTATTAATCTTTGGCTAAAGGATTTTAAGAATAAGATGTTTTGCGTTGATTTCCGTTAGACTTGGTGTGTGAGAAGAGAAAGATAAAGTTTTTATTATAATATGCATATAAAGCATAAGAGAGAGTTTTGAAAAGAGGTAAAGTTGTTTGAAAAAAAAGGAAAAAAACAAAATATGTTAAGATTATAGGTAATTTGATGGATTATAAAATGTAGAAGCTTTCTATTTTCATTTAAGATTGAAATCTTAGTAAATTGGTTATTATTGGGTTTAATCCGCGAAGTATACTAAGGAGATATGGAGATATGAGTTGTTGGAATTTATGATTTAGTGTTTTATGTATTGAACTATACAGCATAAGCAGATAGTTTGTATTTATTTTTGTGAAGTATAAATTTAACCTAAAAGAAATGATGGGTTTGTTGTAGTAGTTTTGGTGTGATTCATCTGTACCTTTGTGTATAAGAAAATGCCATTTAATGTTTTGTAAAGTGGATGAAAAATATGTGAAGGGATTTTTTTTTTTTTTTTTAAGATAGTGGCCATCGTTGGTTAGTGATGGATGGTAAAGTTTTTAAATGAAAAAGGCACATTTATTTGAATGTAAATTAGGAGGGATATGTACTGAAATGAATAGGTGAAAATGTGGATCAATCGAAGAATTTGTAATCAAGAAGGTTTTGCTGTTAAAGTTTTGTAGTATATTAAGGAGATTAAACAGTTTATGGTGAGTAATGAAGTCATTAATGAGTGTTAGAAAATATGCTGTGAATGTGTGTTTATATACAAGTGGTTTGAAAAGGATGAGATAATTCATGTATACAAGAGTATGAATAAAAACAAATTGAGGGTTTTTGAAGGAGTGAGTGGAGTGAAAGAGAGAGCTGAAATTTTTTAGAGATATTTATATGTATGTGACAGTTATTAATGTTTTAGTTAGAGTGAAGTAACTAGAAGATCGTAAGTGAGATAGATGAAAGATCAGTGTGTAAAATATTATGATAATTGATCAAAATGATAAAGAAAAATATGTAACTTGAAAAAAAAAATCTATACTTCCCTTTACTTCTATCTCTTCTGTGTAATAATATTCCATTGCCAGTGAGAGCATGCACTTACATCTCCAACACCAAGGCAACAGCATCTCAACCACATATTCACGAACACATTCTATGATTAATCTCTCAATCACTCAGCAGTAAATCAGACTTCACATGCAACACACAATTTATTAAAAGAGCGTAACATTTTACAGAACTTCTGACCATTGGTTTGTAGGTCTCTTCTGTTTAATGTACTTAAAACATTTTTGTCTATTCTCTCAGCTCCAATCAATTTTTTAAAATATCACCTGTGGACAGACTCCTTCCACAGCATCCAGCACTATGATACAACCATCACAGAGTCGGACGGCAGTTGATACTTCTGAAGAGAAATCCACATGCCCTGGGGAGTCTATCAGATTAATGAGATACTCCTGATCACCTAGAATCAAACAACAATTTACTTTTAAATACACAAAAAGTGATGGTTATAAAAGTTTCTATGTCCATCACTTAGCTATAGACATTAATAATAGTATGGACACCGGGAGCCTGATTGTCAAACACATTTAGACAACTAATAATGTAGATAGTGGAATTTTCAAAAGCGCCTAAGCAGGTTAGGCACTTAACTCCCAATGATTCCTGCTTAGGTGCTTTTCCAAATCACAACTGATATTTAGCTACATCTTTAGGCATCAAATACCTTTGAAAATCTGGCCTTACCTAGCTTTAGCTATAGCCAAAATGTCAGACAACCATATTAAAATCTGTGTTTAAAAGACACTAAGAATAGCTCACCACAAAAGTCAACCCTTTACTCTTAAAAGATAAATTGTTGAAGTATCAGTTTGTCTGTTACAGCTATCACCCTATTCCATTTTGTTTCTTACAGCTGTCCCCATACTCCATTTTGTTCTCCTCCTGTGGCCGCCCCTTCCCTGGCTGTTAAGTTGTTTAACAGGGCCACTGCCCTTCTCAAAGGGAGGGCCCCTTAAGTTGTTTACCAAGAGCCATTGCCCTTCTCAAAGGGATGGCCATTTGTGCTAAGTGGGACCACTGCCCTGTTCAAAGGGTTAGTCCTGTTATCGCCTTCTTAAACCTGGGCTAGTGTAGGGTAGGCAATGTCCAGAGCTGCAAGAACCTATTGTGGTTTTTAAGATCTTGGGCATGAGTCCAGGCCTCCATGTGCTTGAGTCACCTACTGCACAGGACTCTGCCCAGACATGTCTCTGTGCTCACTACAGTTTTTTCCCTGTGCCTCCTCCCCTGTGACAGAGGAGCCAATCAAAAGTACTGGCGGGAAACTCCCTGAGTTTGCCTTAAAAACAGACATTTTTAAAACTAACATCAGAAAGGTTCCTGCATTGCTGCCTGGTCTGATCAGCCAGGGTTCTGAGGGGTCCTTTCTCCGTTCTCATTTTATTTTGGAGCGTACCCCCGTTTTTTGACACCCCCGCCCCCACGAAGAACGGAATTGCTGCTGAGAGATCTCTGAATTATGAGAGCCATATACCTAGCCTCCGATGTTCTTGCTGCTTTGCCTCTGCCGCTTCCCTTGATGGGCTGTAATGAATCCTCTGTGAAACTCTCTATACTTTTATTTTTTTATTTATTAGCTGCTGGCTCTGGTCTCGCCCACCACACAAGACTCAAGCTAAACCTTGGTCTGGTGTCTTAAAACTCTTCCCTTAACTCCGCGGCTACTTGCGCTTAAAAATAAGTCTTGTGCCGCTGCTAAGCTCTGCTCCTGTGGGCCTTTGCCTGGTCTCTGCTTCCATGCTGTTATCCACTGCTGCAGACACCATCCATGTGCACATACCACTCTGCCCACTTTGAACTTCCCCATATTGCATAAGTGTGCCAGCCAAAGTTAGTTTGTTTATTAGTATTAATTCAAGTTTGGTTAAGATTACAGACTTGTTAGTTTCACATTCCTTTGTTATATGGTTTGCTCTTTTTGCTCCTATAATTCTTATTATATGTCTTATATGTTATTTTATTTAATTCTTGTTCCCCTGTTACACTCTCTCCCCCCGCCCTCACCGATGGGCCGGCCGCGCGAGGCGGGCGCTTTGCGTGCCACCCGCGCCCGCACCCTGCCCCCCCCGATACTCGGCGTCCTGCATCACCCTGTATAACTTCCCAAACCCTTTGCTGCTTTTTTCCCTGCATCTGTACTCTCTCCGCTCAAACTCCTTGCTAGCGCCCGCCCCCCACGTTGCCATCACCCCTGAGCTTCCAAACCCCTTGCTGTTCTCCTCCTGTATAACGTTGCCTGTTTTTCCCACCGCTCTATATCCCCCTCTGTTGCTTAAATCCTCTCTCTAGCCGGTTGTCCTTACCTTGCAGGGCTCCAGAGCCCTCGCGGCTTGCAGTCACACTCCCTCTCATCAGTTGCCCACTATCATCTCACTCCTATTCATGTCACTCCCACACACCCCCCTCCCCTTCCTTGACCCAGCCATATATACACTCTTGGCTATCACAGCCTCACAAGGTTACGTCAGCAATTTTCTAACATTCTTTAACATTAAACCACTCATTGGTTGCCTCCACGTTTTTCTATATACTTTGTATTGCATTATACCATGTGTTACATTGTATATAAGGCCACTAACGCACTTAATACATTACCATCTAAGATTCGTTAACCATTTCATATAGAAGCTAGCATTTATTTGCATTTCTTTTTAGGTACATTTTGCATTCCTCACTGTATCTAGAGGTTGTTCTATATAAAGTTAGTTGCTTAATACTTAACTGTTATGTATCTCCTTGGCTGAACCCCACTTACTGTACCCACTGTTAGAAGCTACCCAATGATCAATAAGAACCCCCCCCATCATGTCTATTTAAACACCTATACACCACATCCCTTCATATTTTATTGTTAAATTCCACACTATCCTTTTCCTCTTAAGTAAAGAAATTAATTGCCACCCACGTGTGGGTAATTGCTCCCAAGATCCATATACCTGCTGCAGGGACACATGTTAAGGTAGAATGTATACTTTTTAATACTTAAAAAAATGGAGAATTTTTTAACTATTACTCATCATTGTTCATTTTTGCACTCTACTCAGCCTTAGAAATGACAATATGGTCTATGTCATTACCATTTTCTTATTTTCATGTATAGTCAAAAGTTAAAATGTGTGTCCCTGGCAACAACTGGAGGGAATGTTTCTTAATAATAGTTGAAAGAAGTTTTCTCAAGTCTTAAACATGGGGCGCGGGGGAAGCGAACGCACAAGCCAGTGGGAGACGCGACCGCCAGAACACTGCCAGCGCGGCTAAAGGTAAACAAATGGCGCGGCCCACCAGGTCTAACCTGGCGTGCCGCATGCCAAAGGTTGCCACCTCTGGTTTAAACAAACTAGAAAAAATTCCACTCTACGACAGTCGCTCCAGCATAAGATGTGTCTTCGGAAGAACAACCATCCAAAGTATGCAACAAATTAGTTACAATACTCCTAGCATAAGCCGAAGAGGACTGACAACAGCCCACACCACCACTTAAAACAAGATGTGTTAGCCAGGAATCTTCATCATGCCTTGGAAGTAAACATTTGGTTTTTCTATCACTTTTACCCTGAACAATCTTTATTGTATCTTTGAAAATAAACATAATTAGTTTCCGTGCTCTTTTGCTGTTTCTTTCGTTATATACTATGACTTATTACAGAATTTCTACCAGTTTTTTAGCTTGGCCAAAATTGTAGAAACGAGTTTAGGACAGAATAGATTGTGTATTTTGACAAAAAATGATGTATATTAACTATTATTGCATTAAATTATAATTAATGGAACAAAAATTATACTCTGTAACTGAGTCAAGAGAGTTGGTACTGCAGTATGTAAAGATAAACACAAGTAGCTATCACTTATGGGGATAAACTGCACTCCTGATATCCCAAATTCAAAACTGAATTTCCCTTATTGAAAACTGTTGTTTTTAAAGTAACTTTTAAAAAGACAAGTTTGAGCCAGAACCCTAAATGTTCAATTATTACAAAACATCATAAAATTACCAACATTTCAAAATTCTGCAGTAGGCTAGCAGCAAATTCATATATTCTTCTTCATTAGTTTTGTGAGTTAGATACATTGAGATTCTTTAAATTTCATATGAAACTGTAATCTTAAAGCTTGTTTTCTGTAACAGATCCACAAAGTCTCACAATGCTCAAACCAACTGACACAGGATGGCTGGCCCTCTAAGAGGAGTGGAGCCCTGTCTTACCTGAGACTGATCGGCTACCTTCCAACTGATACTGACATCACCATAATCAGATGATTATAAAAGCCAGCTAGTGGGTTAGATGAGCAACTGGAAGTAGATGGGCCCCCATGGCTAGCCCTAGAGCTGCAATGACAGAGACAAGAAGAAAGGCCTCTAGACCCCTGAAGCCTGCTCTGGTCAGGGAAATAGCTTCATGAGTTTTAGGTGTGAAGAAGAAAGCTGTGCCCAGAAGGAGGAGCCTGAACAGATTGGGGGCATGGCATTAGTCCTTCCTGGGCTAGGGGAAACACTCCAGGAGCCTCACACCAACATACATGGAAATATATTTTATTTCTTTCAAGGCTAGTCTTTTCAAAATGGATAATCTAAGTACAAGTGAGCCAATTCCCCAACACTTTAACGAAATGGTTAAACTGAAACTAGAAAGAGGAAGAAAGAATAATCACAGTCTGGAAGTTCTCTGGTTGTCATTCAAAAATAAGTAAATACAACAGTCTCCCACTTTCCCCAGAAAAGTTATCTTGTTTTACAGAGACACCAGTAAGTACCTCATGGAGACACTGAAAGCTCAGTTTAAAACTGCTCCCTAACTGAACAGGAAATTGAAGTGGAGAGTCCAACATTTCTATTTTCAAAACATCACAAATATTCATGAAAAGGATGCATGCAGTTTTATAAAAATCTAACCAATTATGTGTTAAAGAAGCAATAAAAAAATTAATCTACATGTCACCACAAAAGCTAAAGTGCATATAGTGAAAAAAATTAAAAGGCAATTCTATTCAAGCATAAAGCTAGCCATGTCTTCCAATGCTTGCATACCCCACAGTGCCCACAACTACTTTATAATCACAATGTAAGCGAAACAGAAAGGCGTACACATAGGTTATTAGTGCACGTGTTTATTTACTCTCTCAGAGTTAGCCCTATTATATCAGCTTGGTAGAAATCTACTCTGCCCGATCGCTCCCATACTTGAAGATGATAAAATAAAAGGTAGCATGAACACTGAAGTTCCAGTGATCCACAGAACATGACAATAGAGGTAGAAACTTCCCAAATACTGCTCCAACCAACATGCTTCCACCATGTAGGAATGGAAAGGACACTTAATTTCCACATGATTCTTCTTGGAATACTCAACAATTCACTTGTAAAGCAGATTCCAAGATGAAGAAAGATGTGCTGCACAATGGTCATATGATATTATCATTCATAAATGTCTACATCTGGCTCATTTAGGCCTTGATCCTTCAAAGATTTTCTCACATCCTGAACTTTAAGCACAAGTGGGTCCCACTGAATTCATGAATGCATGTGTACCACATAGAAGTAAAACCGTGGTTTTGTTTTTTAATTAGAATGATTAAAAACACAAGGTTGCAAAATATAAATCTCTGCAGAACCAAGGCCTAAGGGAGAGCTCCTGGAGACAGCTGCAGAAAAAACTTGAAAGTGACAATTAATAGAAGGAAAAGCAAAGAAAAAAAAATCTCAATAGTCCGCACACTTCTGTGTAGCATCTCTACCTTACCTTTTTCAAAGTGCAGTGATATAGCACTAGATTTCATAGTAATTCCTCGGATCTGCTCATCTTCTCTACTGTCTAGATATCTCAGCTAAAATGAAAGACCACAAAAAGAATGATAAATTTGTATACCGCTATTTTCCTAAGATATTCTTTTAAATGTGAAAAAGTATGTCCAGAAAAAAAAATTATATGAACTCTTAAAAACTCCACTCATTAATTATATTAGATTATAACTGTACCTTTCCTGCCAATCGATTGGAGATTATTCCATTGCTAGATATCAGACAGTCAGCTAGAGTGGTTTTGCCTTTAAAGAAAAATAAGTGACTTTGTTTAAATACACACACACCAATGAGTTATCAAACTTGATATTGCTACATGCTAGTAACTATCACACAGGCACATGGGTTTCTTTAAAATATTAATAAAAATACTTTATTAAAAACCAGCCATAGGTTACTCAACATCACCCACATCTGCCTCTCACAAGATACGACTCTCTTCTCCATCTCCACAAAAAGCACGCAACCTTAATTGTGACCAAAGATTATGTTTAAACAACAACAACAAAAACCCCACCATAACTCGTAATTACAACATGGAAATAAAGATTAACCACTAACATTAAACAATAACCTCCCAAAGCAATAAACACTATTTCAAATTATTTCCACTTAAACACCAAAATATTTCTTCCATGAAATCATCCAGCACTACACAATTAAAAAAAATCAACTAAAAAAAACTACATTGACACTAACCATTTACTACAATACACTACCAATTAAACATTTTAAACAATTAGAAAACATTAATTTCTAACCACTCCACATGATCTAAGTTCCATGTTTTGTGTAGAAGCCACAGGAAAAGACAACTTAGATGGGTAGTGAAGCAAGATAGGTACAGTGGAAAAGGTAAATTCACAGTTGTTGGCCTAACTAGGGATTTCCTGGCTTTTATATGGTTGTGTTGGTCATATGTGCACTTGAGTAACCTTAACCAATTTTAAACAAAGTTCTTAAATTTTCTGGAACATATATATCATTTAATGTGCACATGCAAATACACAACCTACTTCCATGTACACACGTTTTCATTACTTTTATTACAATGTGGCTTGGGAGGAGTGTTTGGTTTTGGTTTTGTTTTTTTAATAGTCTACTCCCTCCATTTAAAAGCCAGATATTGTAGCAGCCCTCCCAAGTCCATTAATGCCACCCTGCCTCGCCACAAAAATGCAAAGCAGTTAGTCTGTACCAAGGGAAGAAAGGGACTTTTCAGATTTCAAACAAGTATGCTGATCCCACGAGTGAAGAGACGTCACTTGACTGCATTTTACTTTCCTTTCCTTTTCATTTTATTTTTTCAAATAGTATGGATGAGCACAGGTTTGACAAGTAATACCACTGCCCACTAGTGCGGTGTGAGATCAGGGGGCAATTTATACCACCTTTCACCAGGGATCAATGCTGCACCCTACAGCAGATTCACACCCCACTAAAGGTTTAAGTTACAGCCAGAGTTCCACAGCCAGCTATTTAAGTAAAGGGGTGGGGGAATACGAATAGCATATCACCCAGCAGTTGTTGACATGCCCTGTTATTAGTCATTACTGTCCACTTTAGGGGCTATGTTGCCTACCCCACCACCAACACCATAGGACACTGAGAGCAGGGGTGTCTTCTAGGACAATTGCCCTGTGCCCGGGGTCAAATCAGACTTGAACTGAACCCATGAATTTAAACTCATGAAAAATCAATGGTTGGACACACTTATCTTCAGCAAAATGACAGAAATATCCTTTTATAATTTAATCTGAACACATAAGAACATATCTCTAAATAACTGCTTATAGCAAAAAGTCCGCCTTACCGTGGTCCACATGAGCCAGTATACAGATATTCCTGATACTGGCAGGCTTTTTCTGGAGTCCAATCATCTTCTCCAAACTAGTGAGAACCATGATTACCTATTTCTGTGAATTAGGAAAAAGCATTTTATACGAGCATCATAACTCAAGAAATATCTGAATTTTTTTAAATGCACACACAAGTCTTTATAGTTTAGTTTATATATAAATATCAACTAAACCTAAACCCATCAACGCGCAGTACTTAGCTAATAAATTATGTTTCTATAGCACCAAGCACTCCAGATCAGATACCAAAGAGATTTACAAACAAAAGGACAAATTTTCCATTTTTGATCGTACATTTTTCATGTATTTGTTTATAAACACAACAAAATACACAGTGGAAATCTGTCCATTTAAACTGGACAGAACCACATACGGAATTTAAAGGGACAGTGTAAATTTGGCAGCCATCATTCTTTAAAAGATAGGTAAAACAATCCCTGTGGTGACTGTAATTTAATCAGGGTTCTTTTTTCTCCCCCGGAGTGCTCGCTTTGTGTGTTTGACAGCACTCCGCATATATAATACGTTTGACTGTTTCCCCAGATAGTTTTGCTGGCCCTGATCCTGCAATTAAACAAGTGCGTAACTTCACTCACACGAGTAGTCCCACTGACATCAGTGGGAACACTTATGAGTAAAGTAAGACGTGCTTGAGATGCTTGTAAGTTTCATTATGTGCGTCTTGCAGAGCAACATAGAGGAGAAAATCATTTTTAAAGAAGGAAAGGCGGATTGTAAAACCACCGTGACCGTCGGAGGGCTGGGGGCGCACATGTGCAGCAGCCGCACGTATCTGATATTTATTTATGTTTAGCTGTTCACAGTTCACGCTCTTAACGGTGCCCCTTTATACAAACCCCTCTGGCGACGAGGGCAACGCAACCGCCAGGCAGACAAGATACTGCACAGCAGAGCGTGGGTGTGTGGGGACACCCCAACTCTTACTACAACTGGCCGGGCCTACCCAACGCAGGAGTCACCGTGGGCCCCGCCCTCTGTACCGTGGGCGATGAGGAGCCGAGGGGACCCCTGAAGGCAAGGCCACCCCTGCTAATCCGGAAATGACGTCAGCCTGCTGTGAGGCAATTGAGAGACCCCGCAGCCCCCTTCTACTGGGGACAGGCGACACAGGGCCCGGCTAGTCACTCACCCCGCGAATTCCCCCCTCTCCTCGTGACAGCTCAGGCAACTGCCCACGACCGGAACTCCCTGCTACTGCGCGCACCTTTTGCCTCCACCCCCTTTGTGACGACTTACGGAAGCCGGGAGAGGGCTGTTGTAGGGACGCGGCGGCGGTTGCCAGGCGACGGAGCGCTTCCCTGGTTACCGTGGCTCAGAGGGGAGGCACAGGAGAGCCGGGCAGGCAGCGACAGCGGGAGGATGAAGGAGAAGCGGTGCCTGTGCGAGATTTGTACCTGCGGGTAAGAAGCAAAGGGGACCCCCGAAGAGCGGCCCCTTTCCCGAGTCCCCTAAGCCTGATCCACCGGGAGACCCAAATCCCCCCCCAGGGACCCGCCCCTCCCGAGGGCCGAACCCCCTTCCCAGGGAACCTTCCCGTGCCCTCCTCCCCCGTCCCCGAGTCGCCCGTGGACCAGCACCCATTGCCTCCGGACCAGAACCCGAACTTCCTCTGCCCCGGGACCGCCCCAGCCTCCCTGAGCACGAACTTCCCGGGATCCAAAACCTCCTGCCCCAGCACAGGTGCCGTCGCAACCCTTGGCTGAAAGTGGTTAACTTTTCCAGGGTTTACAGTTTGGTTCAATGGCTTTTACAAATTGTTCCAGCACCGTCGTGCTCAGGACCCGAATCACCAAATCTCAACTGGATCCAAACACCCTCTGCCCCGAGAACCAAACTTTTTGGGACCAAACTGCCCTACCGCCGCAGCTCAAACCCCCTTAGCCCTGGGTCAAACCTCGTTGAGCACGCGCCTCCCCCTGTCGTAAACATGAACACACACACCCCCCAAATCCCCTGGTTCTGGAGACTGAACCTTTGGGGCCCCAAATCTGCTTTTTCCAAGCAGCCCAAACTGTCCCTACTTCCCTTCAAACAGTCTGATACTGTTCAAGGACAGTTTCATTGTGACCCTGTCTAAGGGCATATGCATTTTACCATCATCTCATCTAGACCTGAAGTGGAAGATTTCCCTAAATTTCTGAATGTAGATACAGCCAAAGGGCGGGGGGGGGGGAATCTACAGAACATTGTTTTACTGGGGATTAGCGAGTCTGTATACTGCTACTCACTCACCTGTATATGCCTCATCTCAACATGGTCTAGCACACCCTTTTTCCAAGGGCTCCCGGGGAAAGGAGGCATCTCGCAACCAGTTATGCTAGTTCTGGTTCTGCCCAGGAGAACTTCTGAAACCCAGTGGAGAAGGCCTTACAGCAGTTTCATAGTCACTAGCAGAGTTGGCATAAAGGGGACACACTACAACCCTTGACTTTTGTTTTAAGCTCTGTGAACTGTAACCACGTTTTACAGCCCTAATATACATCTACCACTCTGACCTGATTAAGTCTGGAGAAGTAAAAATAGCTTTTTTAGAAAGTATCTGATTTCTTTAGAAAAGGGAGTACAGAGACAGGTTTCAGCTCTCTTTGGAGTACTGTTCTGAAAAAGGAAAAGAATGTGGGTCCTTAGTAGAAATGAAGTAACACACTTAGGCTTTGTCTAGACTTAGAAAAAGTGGTTTTAAAATGTTAATTCATGATTTTGGTTGGTTTTTTTTAAAAAAAAAAAACAACACCTTTTTATGTAGTCTGGACTGAGTCTTAAGGTAAGATTGTGCCTTAAAGCAGGGCCCTACTTTAATGTGTTTGCAAATGGGCTGCACAGCAGTGGGACCAATTCTGGCTAACCCATCTAGAATTCATCCTGGGTAGAAAACACTGCCACACCAGCTCTTCATCCTTTCTAAATAAAGGCAGCATCTAATCCTTCCCCTGCTCACAGCCAGCTCTGCTCATTATTAAGGAGCGGAGATTGGCCACTGTCTTACTTTCAACCATGTCCTTTGGAACAATTCATCATTGTCCTACAGCCTGTTCGAGCCAGTGAGACTGGTGCAAAAGGGTAGGTCAGGAAAAAGGCTTCCTACAGGGAATACTACCTCCTCTAGCTGCGGGGTAGTACACGTGAATGCAGTATTATCTACCTCAGGAAATTTCAAAATCATGACTCAGACTACAAAAAATCATGTGATTGGCTTAAAATTTATGAGATTTTAAAAATAAAATGTGGGGTATTTTCTTTTCATTCTGCATTGAAACTGTTAGGGTTCACTTTCTAGCCCTCATTCAATCATGAGAGCTAAAAGCTTACAAAGCAAGCAAGCAAGCTGAGATTCTCACATTTTCATATAAATACTGGATCTCTGCCTTTAAGAAAAACATCAACTATTGTGAGACTTGTGAAATAAAACCATGAGAGTTGGCATCACTTTGTACAGGAGGCACAGAACCAGCTTTCCCAACTCTCTACCACATCTCCCACATAAAGGGGGCATTGCAGGTTCCAGGGTGGGATAAGTCAGACAGGCCAGATTAATTGGGGAAGGGAGTGGAGGCGTCATCAAAGGGCTGGGGCATTCAAATGCCCTGATGATTCTGTGTCCTTGCAAGTGATCACTGTATTATGGTTACAAGTTAGGACAGTCCTGAAGTCTACTTCATCCAGGGTCAAGCCTTACCCTTGTTAGGGTGACCAGACAGCAAGTGTGAAAAATCGGACAGGCAGTCAGGGGTAATAGGCGCCTATATAAGACAAAGTCCCAAATATCAGGACTGTCCCTATAAAATCAGGACATCTGGTCACCCTAGTCCTTGTATGGCAATTCTGTCCATTTCTTCACCAGCTCCAGCTACGATGTGGTTGGCCCACGCTGAAGAGTAAAAGAGGGGCAGTGTGAGGATTCTTGCATTCTCTTGACCTGCCTCCTAGCTATAATCTATCCCACAAAATTGTATCTCTGGACTTAATCATGAGATAGTGAACTGATTGTTTCCATGAGGAGAAATCTGAGTTATGCAGCCTAGAATCAAATACTGTATAAAGATGGTATGACATGACATTGTGAAAGGACCAAGTGAAAAAAATATGTCTGTAACTCAAAGACAAGACATTGTATAATATAATTATTAATTAATAATACTGTAAAATACACAAAAGAAATAAGTTAAAACAGAGGTTCTCAACCTTTTTTCTGAGCCCCCCCCGCAACATGCTATAAAAACTCCACAGCCCACCTGTGCCCAATAACTGGTTTTCTGCATATAAAAGCCAGGGCTGGCATTAGGGGTTAGCAAGCAGGGCAATTTCCTGGGGCCCAATGCCACAGAGACCACCACAAAGCTACATTGCTCAGACTTCGGCTTCAGCCCCATGTGGTGGGGCTTTGGCTTTCCGCTCTAAGTCATAAGTGAGTCTAATGCTGGTCCTGCTTCGTGGACCCCTGAAACCTGCTCAGGCCCCCCCTAGGAACCCTGAATCCCTTGTTGAGAACCGCTGGGTTAAAATACACATTGCTGAAGGTTTCAGATTTCCCCATGCTAATTTTCCCCCTACTGTTACTCACACCTTCTTGTCAACTGTTTGAAATGAGCCACCCTGATTACCACTACAAAAGTGATTTTTCTTTCTGCTGATAATAGCCAACTTTAATTGAAGTCTCATATTATAATTGGTAAGACAACCCCCATCTTTTCATGTGCTCTCTCTATACATCTTCCCACTGTATTTTCCACTCCATGCATCTGATGAAGTGGGTTTTAGCCCACAAATGCTTATGCCCAAATAAATTTTAGTCTCTAAGGTGCCACAAGTACTCCTCATTGACATTGCTGAAGGTTTTGCAGTCAATAAAATCTCAATAGGTTATTGTTTTAGGCAGCTCATTGAGTTTTCTTTGGTGTAGCACTACAGTGTTTCTGTTTTTATGGGACGATTAGTTGCTTGGCAGTGTTACCTGGGCATTGTGATGTACACACAAGAAAACTGTGATATATTGCACAAGTTCTACTTAGCAATCTGCTGGAGTCTTACATACTGTAATTCTGAATTACTTTAGATATATTTATATTTCAATCTGAATATTAAAACAGAGGGAATAATTCTTCTACCTGTAGTTAGGTCCTGGGAACAAATAGTGTAAAAAATATCAGCCAGAAGGTGTTTCTGTGTCTCAAAATAGACAGTGCATTTAAGGCTAGATTCTGCGGCCATTGCCTGTACTGAACAGCATTTGCTCATGAATAGTCCCTTTACACTCAGGTAGCAAAACCTTGGACATTTATATCCAGAGGTTCTAGGTTCAGTCCCCACCACCATCAATACAGTCTGGGGTATAGTGTTACAAATGGTGGCCCATATAGGGAATTGAGCTTGGGTAGTGAATCTCTGAAGTTCAGGAAAAGCTTCCCTCCCTAGGGGAAGTGTGTAATCACCTCACTGTAGTGCTCAGTGGGACTTGTCAGGTATAGTGATTAGCACTTACTCACACAAGAATGGTAGGATCTGCCCCCTATTTGTTGAATGTTAACATTACAACGAGTATTTTAAGAATATGGAGAGTAGACACCCTTCTCCCTAGGCTGTATGCCCTTTTCAGTGCCAATTAAAAATGTATGCTTGCAACAACTTTTTCCAACAAATAATTGTGCTGCCAAAAAGACTGGGTGTCTGCGGGGGCTGAGCACAATCATCTCCCATCAGCTTATAAATGCTTAACACTTCTCAGGGTCAGAGTCAGTGCTGGGGACGTTTCTGTATACCAGTCACCACTAAAGTTCCTAGCTTCTCAAGTTTAGGATGTGTCTAGCAGTAATATAAGACTGTGCCAAAGTGTACAAATGGTCATCTTCCAGTTGCTTTGCTTAAAAGGCAAGTTTTGGTTGTTATTTTTTAAACCACAAAAATGTTCTTGTAACCGCATTTGTTCAAAATAATGATTAGATCCTTTATTGGTATCCCTGGAGTATATCCCCAGACCCACTTCCCAGTCTCCAAGTGATATTTTTTGAGAATGGACCAGGTATCAGCTACCAACTGTTCTTGGGATATTTCCATAATAAGAAGCAAACATTTTTATTTCCTTATTTCCCATGGGTTGCAAACGTGCTATGTTAATATTAAAGAAAATGAACCCCTGCCTGTGAACAGAGTCAGGATTCAGATTGCTTGATATAGAAGTCCAACAGTTGGCAAACACAAGATGTAAATTTTGGCCTTCAGGAGCAGAGAACAGCTGTGCAGTAGTTAGATGACCTCCCAGACTATATCTAAGAGTAATATTTGTTTATAGACAAGAAAGTTGCCCATATACAAGAATTTCTCCATATACTTATCTTCGTTTTGGTATATAAAGATATAGAACTATTTACTAAAGCTTATTCTTTCAGTTCTTAAAATACTCGTAGTAATGTCGAAGTCTCCCCGTCCTTCCACACTCCTCTTATGCTTGTTACAATTTCCTGAAGAAGATAATAATTTCTCAATGAATGATAGATAAAAGGAAAGGGGAAGTTTGAATGAAATGTGACATACTTAATACTCAATACATCTAAATGCTTGCAAACCCAACAGAAAATTAAGGATGGAATTAGGGAGAACTAGAGCAACTCTGGAAGAGAATGTTTAGTCTTTGTTAGGAAGTCCATCCACTGACGGAACAGGAAAGATTAATCAAATGGAACACTACACAACAGTTGACAAGAAAATGGAATAAGCAAGAAAGTCCCAGGAGCTCTTCATTCAGCAGGTAAATGGAGAATTTAAATATATATTTTTAGTTAAAATAATCAGAACAATTTAAAAAATAGACATTCCAAACAGTTAAAAAGAAAACAAAACTGGCCCCACTGCAGTGAGGAGTGCCTTAGAGGAGGATCCCTGCAGCCCTATAAAGCCTCATTGACTTCAGTGGGGCTCCACTCAGGCACAAATATCTGCTAGTGCAGAATTCCTTGCAGGACTGAGGCCTAAATAACCTTCACAATGTTATCACTGTAAATTATGCAGTCTTTTAGTTTTTATTATAGGTTTCCTGACACCTTCTTTTATAAAACTCTGTTTTCAGTTAGATATAACTTTGCCAGGCACAAGAACTGAGGGCACAGAGACAGTCACCCCAGTATTCTCCAACTTCCCACTGTTGGTGCTCAGGTGGCAAGGGAAAATAGGTTGATTGGAATGCAAAGAGGGTGAGAAACTGAGCCTATAAAGGTGGTGAGTCAGGAGTGAGACAAAGTGTCCAGACAGGAATGGGAAGAGGAGCTGAGGAGGAGTTATGAGGGCTGGGCCAAAGAGTCAAGGGAGAGTGGGGAACTGGGACATGCGCCTGGGGAGGACTGGGAGTGTAGCAGTTAGGCACTGAGGTGCTTTTGAAAAACGCACTAAGTGCCTATCTGCTTCTTTAGGCTCCAAACACCTTTAAAAATATGGCCCATAGTCTCTGCTGAAGTCAATGGAAGCTTTGTCTCCCAGGGGCTTCAGGAGTCAGGAGTGACTAATAAAGCAGCTCAGAGCAATGTTAACCAATCATAATACATACTAAACGTGCCTCCTGATTGGCTACAACTGACTTTGGTGAAAACTCTTAATAACCTTGGCATTAGTCAGACAATATATGCATCTTGATTGGCACTAGAAATATTGGATTTCTTTCCGGACTTGTAATTCAATCTCCCACTTAGAATGCAACTTTAAAAAAAAATGTTACATGTGGAGCTGTATATACATACCAAAAATCTGTCCAGATATTTCTGATGAGGAATTTCAGAATGTATGTAACAATATACTGATCATGACTACATATTTCAGTAAATATAAACATTAATTGTTCCTCAAGATAACAAGAATTCTTTTTCACTCCTCATTAACTCCTCAGGTAAAGAAATCTTGATGTTAAAGAGAAGTGAATGCCTGGTTAATATTGGGGAATTGGATTTGTCTGATATTATTATTTATACAGAAAAAACAAGAAAAGCAATAGGAAACCAAGAGAAAGCACAATAAAATGGTGGAAGGGAAAATCCATAAGGTTACAAGGGAAGATCAGATCAGTGATGTTAGAAAAGACAGGCACTTAGGAGACAAAGCAGTAGGTTCATCTCTAGGTGAGGGAAACAGGCAGTTAGTTAAATTAGGGTCTGGTTTGAGGATTTTTATGCTCATTAGCAAGGAAGGCAGAAAGGCCCATGGTTCCTCACTTTTAGAAATATTAGAAAGTTTTAGAGACATTTATCCTCCCTGACATCTCAAAGACACTGTATATTACATTTTAGCTATCTTTACTGAGTCTTTTTATTTAGCTTTTTGTATCTAGCTGCTAGTGTGCTAGCACTAAGCAAAAAGTAGGCCTGAGACAAGGATAACAGGGAGCCCAGTAAACAACTATTAATTCTCCATTGGCAGATAGTCTGCAGCTGTCTCAGTAGAGAAAACAAATCATGTTTTCTCCTACCCACCCCATCTCCAGTCGCATTGGCTTATGGTGATTGACCACATGACATGTTAGCATCCTTCCATGTTGTGGCTGCCCTCCAGATGCATGAATGAGAAGTCCTCTTCTGTCAGTCAGTCTGTCAAGGGATTGCCAGGGGATTTTCATACCCCAGTTTCTCTTCCTTCTGTTGTGCTGGCAGGCTTCTCTAGTGACATTCCAGAACTGAAAAAAAGTAATGGGAAGCCTGCACTACTTAATTTATCTAGCCATTTTGCCCAGAGCATCCTGGGTGAATGTCCATACTGTTGTGCTCCTCCCATAATGGAAAATAATTAGCAAGGTAGGAAAATTTCACTTGCAGCCGTCTATTTAAAAGATAAGATTTAGGACTTTAAACACTTTCAGATAGAGGCTTGCAGTAGTGTGAAAGGATGAAAGAGGAAGACAAGGAGGAGAATGACATGCTGACTTACCTTTGATGTTACAATCCAACACAACATCAAACTGATCATCTAGCAGCACCAGAGGCAAATGCAGGCAGGAAAGAAGGTTACATTTCTTCTGACTGTGCAGGTATTCAGCTTCATCTAGCTGTATGCAGGGGCGGCTCTAGGCATTTTGTCGCCCAAGCATGGCAGGCAGGCTGCCTTCGGCGGCTTGCCTGCGGAGGGTCCTCCAAAGACGCGGGACCAGCAGACCCTCCGCAGGCAACCCGCAGAAGGCAGCTTGCCTGCCACCCTTGTGGCGCCAGCAGACAGCCCCCCGCGGCTTGCCGCCCCAAGTATGCGCTTGGTGTGCTGGGGCCTGGAGCCGCCCCTGGCTATATGAAGCACTTTGAGATATTTGCAAGAATCTAAATGTATGTAAATATCATAGATGAGGTATGACAGTCACAAAAATTCTCTTTATAGAGTCTGTTGTCCCCTCAGTCTATGTGTATAACACTCATTGATGTGAATGTTTCAAGGTGATGTCCTTTGGCGGGCAGATATACAATATGTCTTTCTCAATAGTAGTCAATCCATGACACAATCATTGAGGACTTTGAGGAATCAGCAAAAACAGACAACAGCATTCTCTTTGTACATTCACATAAGAGCATAACTACTTGCTAAAGATTAATTTTGCTTTTGTCATGAAGACTGGATTTCCACATTCCTCAGTTTACTAGTTCTACTTAAAAAGAGTTTCAATGAGACTTTTCTTTGTCTATAAATCATGCATGTTCCCCCCAGAATTATTTTTCCTGTCAACACTAGGGAATTCAGGTCGTTTAAGCAGCAGAATAGTTTCAGTGTCCAAATATCTAGTGTCCAAATATAACTTCTTTCACTCAGATGGTCATGTTTACCTTGGCAGTTAAAAACCTTATTGAGATATTTATTTTGTTTATAAACTCTTAATGATTTAAAGTCTCCTAAAGGAGACTTTTCTCATAATAAATCGTATTCTGTGGGAGGGAATGCTCTAGATAGCTCTCAAGGATGAATCTTGTTGGCATGAGAAAGCTAATTATGTGACAGATCTTTGGCTGGTGTAAGTCAACATAGCTCTGTAAGTCAACAGAGCTACACCAATTTATACCAGCTGAGGCACTTGCCCAAATGGTGTCTATTTAAATTTTTTGCGATTTATCTGTTAACATGTTATCTAAGCAATAAATTATCAGTCTTGCTCATGGAAGAAAGAAAACATAACCCACCAGAGCAGACATCAATCATTCATGAGTCAGGAACACATGCACTTCAAAGTACATTAAAAGATCAATAACTCTGGTATAAAAGATTGATGAAGTGTAGTAACACATTTGTAGGTAACACACACAAATCAGAGACTCAAATAGTTCTCAATTAGCCAAATTATAAGCAACATATTTCATTAGTCATGTCCCACCCTTTGATTGATGATTCTCAACAGATATTTAGAATTCAGATCTCATTCTCCACTCTCTCTCCTGAAAGTTGTGATTTAGTTGTAATCATTTCTAGAAAGATATTCTCTTAATGATCATTCTTTTATTATCATTTGGTTTAAACCCCAAACTGGATTTGTCAGTTATCCAAAGCCATGAAATATACTCTCTGAGGCAGATTCCCATTTGCATTAAGGCCTCCTTGACACTACCATTTACTCCCACTTTCAATCCTCTTTACACTGCCAGAACAGTGTAAAGAAGCATCAGTGTAAACGAGAATCAGGCCTTGTATGTTTTTTGGTGTATATCTTTTGTATTTCACAATTTGTAAGTGCTATTCTGCTACCATTACTCACATTGGTAGTACTGTACTCCTGAATACTCCCATTAAAATCAATGTAACTATTTGTATGTTATGGGATTATTCAATCTGAGTTAACGATTTTGACTCATCAGAAATAATGGAGTCTTACGAAGTCATGCATAATTACTTTTTGCTAGAGATGCTTTGGCTCTTTTTGACAAAACTAAAATGTCATGACATTTTGATCGTTCAAACACTGATGGACTCCATTTAAATTTAATTCATTATAATCTTCAGGGTCCTTCAGGAGGAAAGTATTTTTCTAATGGATGTTGTTTCTGCTTCTAGCAAGTATGATAGTGCAGGTGATATAACGATGAGGGTAGTGTGGGGGAATGTTGTAGAACAGAGTACAGAATGTAGAGACAGCTGAGTGTATGAATCTGATGATATCAGAACAGCCATTTGGAATAGATAGGGCCCTATCAAATTCACAGTTCATTTCATGGTCATAGGATTTTAATAATCATAAATTTCATGATTTCAGCCATTTCAATCAGAAATTCAGAGCTGTAATTGTAGGGGTCCTGACCCAAAAAGGAGTTGTGTGTATGGAGTGGGGGGTCGCAAGGTTATTGTGGGGGGTATTGCCACCCTTACTTCTGCACTGCTGTCTGTAGAGCTGGGCCATTAGTCAGCAGCTGCTGCTCTCAGGCTGCCCAGCTCTGAAGGCAGGAGCGCAGAAGTAAGGGTGACATGGTATGGTACTGCCACCCTTATTTCTCCACTGCTGCTGGCGGAGTGCTGCCTTCAGAACTAGGCACCCCAACAACAGCCACCGCTCTCCAGCCACCTAGCTCTGAAGGCAGCACAGAAGTAAGGGTGGCAATTCCGCAACCCCCCTGCAACTCCCTTTTGGGTCAGGACCTCCAATTTGAGAAACATTGGTCTCCCCTGTGAAATCTGTACAGTATAGGGTAAAAGCACACAAAAGAAAGAACAGATTTCACAATCCATGATGCGTTTTTCATGGCTGTGAATTTCGTAGGGCCCTAGGAACAGGGCTGGCTTTAGGCCAATTCAATCAATTCCCCTGAATCGGGCCCCGCCCCTAAGAGGGCCTCACGCCCAAGCCCCAGTACGGTGTACCGGCAAAAGCCAGTGCGCTGTACCGGAGTGGCCCAGCTTCTCCAGGGGGCGATTTAAAAGGCCTGGGGCTCCCAGCAGGCGCTAGAGCCCCAGGCCCTTTAAATTGCCACCAGAGCACCACTGCTGGAGCCCTGGGGTAGGGCTGTGGGGCTCTGGGGCTATTTAAAAAGTCAGGGACTCCCATCGCTTCTACTGCCCCTGCCCTTTAAATAGCCTCCAGAGCCCCACCGCTTCCCCAGGGTTCCCGTGGCTACGTAAAGGGCTGGGGCGGTAGACAAAGGGGAGCCCCGGCCCTTTAGATACCCCCAGAGCCATGGGGTAGCGGGGGGCTCTGGGGGCTATTTAAAGGGCTGGGGCTCCAGCTGCCTCTGCCGCCTCGGTCCTTTAAATAGCCACCGAAGCCACACTACTTCCCCAGGGCTCCCTCAGCTATTTAAGGGGCTGGGGCGGTAGAAGCAGGGGAGCCCCAGGCTCTTTAAATAGCCCCCAGAGCCCTGGGGTAGCAAGGGGCGCTCCAGCTGCCTCTGCTGCCCTGATCCTTAAATAGGCCCCGAGACCCTGCAACACTTCAACCTGGGGCTCCCACGCCTATTTACAGGCTGGGCAGTGGAAGCAGGGAGCCCCGAGCCCTTTAAATAGCCCCTGATCCCTGGGCTGCTGCGCTGTACCCTGGTGGGGGAGGGAGGAGGAGGGGCACTCACCATACAGGATGGGCTGTACCCCTGTACCCTGACCAGCTGCCGCAGCCAACCCCCTGCTGCACCCGCTGCCTGCAGCCAGCCCATCTCCAGCCAGTCCCGCACCCCTGCCTTGCTCCAGCCCTGCACCAGCACCTGTCTCCAGCCAGCCCCTGCTGCACCGCCCTGCTCCACACCCAGCCTGCACACCCCTGCCTGTCTCCAGTCAACCCCGGCCGCACCCACCTGCTGAAGCCAGCCAGTCCCGCACTCCTTTGTCTCCAGCTCTGCCAACACCATGCTGCACGCCCCACTGTGGCCCTGCTTGAAGCCAGCTAGCCCACCTCACACCCCCTGCTCCAGCGTGCCCCACACCCCTTGCCAGCCTGCAGCCAGACCCTACCTCCAGCCTCCTCCCCCTGCATCTCCAGCCAGCCCCATGTCCACTGGTGCCCTGCAGTTCCAGGGAAGTACCCTGCCACACCGCTTCAATGAAGTGGGCAGGGAGCAGCTGGGACGCACATATATGCACCCTAGCACACCCTCAGGGAGTGGCAGAGCTCATTTCTAGTTCAGGCCCATCTTTTAAAAAGAACTTTAGGTAGGGTTAACATACATCTGTATTTTCCTGGACATGTCAGGCTTTGGTCTTAAATCGCCAACGAGAGGAAAATACGGACGTATGGTAACCCTATTGGTACAAAAAATACCATACTGTGGCAGAACTTTTTATAGGGAACCAGTTGCTAAGAAATGAAAGACTTTTTTTTATATATATTTTTTTTCAATCATCCCTGCTGGGCCCCGCCGAAAATGTCGAATTGGGCCCTGCCACTGTCCTAAAGCCGACCCTGCCTAGGAATAGGTATTGTGGTTGATGCATGGTTTTCTGAAATGAGCTGATGGAGAGGTTGAGGATGCAAAAATGTAGCGTGCTATCTGTGTGAATATTATGCTGTTTGTTTCACTCTCTCTTGGCTGTTATGCTTAAAATCAATGTGATAAGTGCCCTTGAAATAAACAATTTCTGATGCATGTATTAAATCTGATTAGCCAGTTTTGTTTAACTTGCTTTTGATAGTTATATTTTAGTGTTTTTCTATTTTCTGCTTAAGATGATGTTTTTAGTTGTGAAATCTGGAGTACATGCTGTACTTTGTGAATGAATATTATACAGCATAGATGAATCCCTGGAAAAATTCAGGGTGAGTGAAGCTATGTGATCAGAAGTAGCACCTTCTCATTTCCCTTTTAATCTCTTCTCTTCCTGTTTTTCCTTCCCTCCCCTAGTGCTTTTCAAACTGCTCAGTTCATTGTTAAATGGTGGGATTGTGACATTAGAGGTAACTCAGCCCTCTCTTCTCTCTCTCTCCCATTTTTCTCTGCTGCTGCCCTGCCATCAGGTCGCAGTTAATGGTGGGATTGGAGCATTAGTGGTAAATAGGTGACATGAAAGTATTATCTTTTACGGAGCCTTCTACTTTACTATGCAATTTTCAGTTGTTATTGTTATCCCTTTGGTAGACCAGTTTGATTGAAAACGAATTGGCAGCTTGAGGCTCCAACACACCATACACTCCACATGAGACATCTACTGAGACTGACTTGTTATGTAGGGTTATTTAATTTGCCATTTAATCTAACTAGTGAGCTCCAAAATCACATGGCACAAAAGTGCAACTAAAACTAGCTTTAGGGATTTCCAATCACAGATAATTCCTTTCTTTGTTTTCCTTTTTTACTTTTCTCAGCAGGGATCCTATATGCCTGTTTCTTTAGTCCAGTGTTTCCCAAACTTGGGACGCCACTTGTGTAGGGAAAGCCGCTGTCGGGCCGGGCCGGTTTATTTACCTGCCGCGTCTGCAGGTCTGGCCAATCGTGGCTCCCACTGGCCATGGTTCACTGCTCGAAGCGGTGTGTCTAAATCCCTTAGATGACTTTAAATCCCTTAGATGACTTTGAAAATCTTAATCCGTATATTATAATTTCCTGCAAATCATATCCCAAAATTACTGTGGTTAAATAGTACAAGACATAATACAGTATGTACACACAATAGCAAAAATAAAGCCAATACTTTTGGGGGATAGAGAATTTCAGAGATATGGGTGTGAAAAAAATAAATTGAGGAGAACTGAGGAGGGATAGATTCAGGAAATTTATTCTAGACATCTGGAGCTGCAGATCAGAAGGCCATAACACCAACTGTGATGAGATTGTGTAAAGTAGGGAGGTGACTGGTGCTGTTATGAGAAATGGTGAAAGATGTATTGAAATACACAGGGAAAAAACGAATGAGGAGAAAAGAAAGGGCAAGATACCAGAGAAGTAGGGAGAGGTATTGAGTTATTGTTACAGATTAGAGAAACAATAGCATGAAAGAAGGAAGCCAATGCTTGGCAGAGAAAAGAATGCGAGGAAAGAGTGAGTTGGGTAGGTGACAGATTAACATTTAGCAGACTGTCAGCTGTATTCACCCACCCTGTTCTGTACTAAGGATGCGGTAAGTATTCTTTCTTCCTGTGTTATTGTGGCCTATGCAGTGCTATTTAAATGGTAACATCCTTCATAACTACAGAACAAAATAATTTGTTTTCCTTTCACACTCAGGAAGTGTTCTAGATTCAAGGTACCTGTGATGACAATCCTATTTCTCTTGTTATACACTCATAGAATATTTGAGATGTGTTTCCCATAGATAAAACTATTTGAAATGATCTCGTTTCAATTTCTTATACAGGCGCCATCATTGCCCTCATAAATCCACAAGGATTTATGATACTGGAGGACAGCCTTGCCTCATGACGGAATACGACGACAAATATCTCCAGTATGGCAATGTCCCTCCACCCCAGAGTCTTAAGCCAAAGGAGGAATACCAAGCACATCATGGAAGAATGGAAGGAATCACTACATTTAAGTAAATATTTTGAAGCAATGTGTTTTGGAGCTGATGTTATTCTACAGTGTCCTCATATTTTTTCATGTAGGAAAGACAGCTCTGTTTATTGGAATCATTTTCCATTGTGATATAATTTGATTATTCATTCTCTTCAAGGATATATATGTATAAAGTTTGAGTATAAGATGGCACAAGTCAGTCATGTTTTAGAGTTGGCAGATGACAAGCAAAGGATTTTTTTTTTTTGTCCTTTGGGGATTCATTTTTATCTCTAAAGAAGATCTGAAAGGTAGGGCCAGCTCCAGGCACTAGTGGAGGAAGCCCATGCCTGGGGCGGCACATGCTAAGGAACGGCATTCTGTCCATTCTTGGGGCAGCACAGTCCTGGTGGTTTTTTTGGTTTTTTTGTCTTTTTTTTGCTTCAGCAGTTCCGATGCTAGTCTGAGTGGCTTTTTTTGCTTGGGGTGGCAAAAATGGTAGAGCCGGCCCTGCTGAAAGGTAAATTACTGTCAGGTTTGAAAAAGGAATTCCACCACCTTACTAAGTACAAAGAATACACCATATGTCAGACACCAAATATCTGTTGAATTATTGTTTTCTCATTCTTCATCCTGTGATGTTGATGATGCTGACCCTAAATCAGCAAATGCTTTCAAAGAGTTAACATTTTAGTCCTTCCACAATTGATATAATGTAGTTTTTGTTAAGTTTCTATATATGGAAAAAAATGTCACAAATGTCTCAATCAGAAAAAGGTAACATTGTGAAGCAGTACTGCATGTTTCTCCTTTTCAGGTCTGATTATCTTCCATACGATGTTGTAAATCGACCTCTTCAGGTACAAGTAGAATATAAACCAAAACCAGGAGAGATTGATCTTGGAACTACATACAGAAGAGATTATAATCCTCATAAAATACAACCAGTGACATTAGTAAGACCTTTAGAAAGAAAACACATTAAGGGAGGAAAAATAGACACCATACCAACCTATCAAGGTAATTACATATGCCACTTTAAAAGAAATAGCCACAATGATGGTAGTATTCTGAACTGCCATATTGAAGTTGAGGTTTGATTTCTGACTTTGGTCTCTCAACCTCTGGACCAATAGGTGACAGTAGTGAAGAGGGAATACCCTATGATTCTCAGCAATGGATTCTGTTAATTTAAGAATTAACATTAATAGGCTCTGAAAGAGAAGCCCTCTCCAAGTTTTCCCAACTGGAAGGAGGGCAGCTTTTAGACTGTGGCAGAAATATAGTAAACCACCTAAGAGAAGGAGAGAGAAACTTTGGGTTCTAATGCTAGTTATAATCCAAGCACATCTTCAAGATACATTTGGAGAAAATTGTAATTCCTTTGGTCAGAAAGATTATTAAACAATGTCAAAGAGAAACATGTTAATATTATTATGGACACAGTGTGCCAAGAGTCTCACTTTCCTGCTTTGCTACTGGACTTAACTGAAGCTTTGGATAGCAATAATATTTAACAATGCTTTTTGAAGATCCATAATTTGGTACAACCCAGGTGTTTTCAGACTCGGCATGGTGATGGTCACCTTCTGAATCCAGTTTTTAGAATGGGACTGGAGCTTGCTGGAAAGACAATATATCTTATTTTAAGACAATCACCATCTCCATTATGAGGTCCAAGCATACCTTAGCTTCCATTATGGTGGCATTCACAATTACTGTTTTTCTACATAGACAGATGAAACAAACTTGATTTCAGATTCATCTTTACAATATACTTGGTATAGCATTCTGCTGATGACCAGTTTCAACAAGATGATCTTCTGTTACTCATTGATGCAACAGTTCCTAAACGGCTTCCCGGCAGATTATCCTTACAGATTACCGTGGTATACAAATAATCTTTTACATATGAGATGTTTTACTTAATAATTTGATTGTAGCACATCTGCTCTGCAATCCAGATTAAAAATATCTGAATGTGGAGTATGAGCTATGTAAGACAAGAGATGCTCTGATGGTCAAGACCAAGGCCACTGGATTAGAAGGGAAAGATACTTAAAATGCTGAAGATAAGGTGAGGTCACTGAGGCTAGGAAGTTAGAAGAACTGAGGTAGAGTAGGTAGAAGCGAAAAGCACATAGTGGCAAAAGTAGAGGTAGTAGAAATAATTCAGCAGCACTGGGCCTGGGGGGAAAGAACATCTTTGATAATATTATTATTCACCAGCTTCTGTACACTTGTAGTTTAAGATGTTACCAGCATCCGTCACTAAAATTATAGTCCATAGTTCAGTCATCTTTTGTTTATATGTATTTCATCCACAGTCCTGAGATAAAATGTAGACTTTTGCAGACATATCCTCTGTACAAATATTTCTGTGCAATAGAAAACAGAAATCAAATATGTACATAGAAAATATGTCTTTTTTTTAAAAGAAATAATCATCTTGTGCTACTAAGTGGCATTTTAGTGGCTGTTTGGTGTATTCCCATAGTAGCAGGTAAGCAGAACTCCTGTATCTAATAGTAAAACAGAATTATCTTTTTTACTTAAACTCAACTCTTTTGATCAAAAGGGTTGGTGGGGGAAGAAAATAGATTTTTTAATATGAGACAGCCACAAATCAATAATAAAACCTATAATCTTTCTGTCTATCAAGTATTGTTTTTGTCTTAAAGATGACTATAGATCATGGGAAGTTCAAAGAAGGGAGCCAAATAAATTGGAACACACCTATCATCCCCCTACAGAAAAGTTTGGGAATTCTACTACATTTCAAGATGACTTTGTTCCTAGGGAGCTGAACCCCAGACAAAGCTTTAAGCCTTCAGGTGTGGCCAAACTTTCAGATGTACCTTTTGATGGTATTACTAATCATCGCAGTTCTTACATCGCTCATCAACTGGAACCAAAATTTGTAAGACCAAAGGAAGAATACAAGCCAAGCAGCCAACCCTTTGAAGATCTCACAACCCACCGGAATGATTTTAAAGGGCTACTTGGAGAGTTTACAAAAAGCTGCAAGCCTGAATACACTAAAGTTGGGTCTAATGCTCACTTTGATGGATGCACTGAATTCCAGGATCGTTTTCAACCATGGTCAGTCTCCTTGCCTGAGGCTCGCAAGATAAGAGATTATGTTCCTCCTACAGGTAATATGGATTTACACTCCACAAGCCATCTTGATTATGTTCCGCACGTGATCTGTCCTGTTGCCCCCATAAGACCAGTTTCTTACGGAAGAAGAAGTAATGTCCCTTTCCAGGGGAACACTACAATGAAGGAAGACTTTCAAGCTTGGGCCAGCTGTCAGCAAGAAATTATTAGAAGACATCAGGAAATTCCAAAGCCTACTGGAAAATTTGATGGATTGACAACATTCAAGTCTCACTATATACCACATGAGATAATTCCAGTTCAGAGTTTCAAACCTCTGCGTGTTGTAGTCCCTAGTTCAGCTCGTTTTGAAGATGGAACCATGTATCGTACAGAGTATACGCCAAAGAAACAAGAGATCTGCCCAGCAAACTATCCATCTCCTCCAGGATACATCTTTGTAAACACAGATTCTCGTGGTCACAAGTTCTTCCGCAGAGTTACTCCAGAAATCAATACATTTTCCCAGTCAAATGGTAATCATATTCCAAAAGAAGTAGCTGTTACTTCATAACTTTTAACTTTAGTAGTTTACATATTTTCAAAAAAAATTTAGAATCCATAGCTTAATTTTTTCCCGGCTAAACCTCAATGACAGTTGGCAAGTACAAGTTGTTATTGTAATTTTAAAATTGTGAAATCACAAACTGATTATAGCTTTTAAAAAAAACCTGGGAATGACTTCATTACAAGATTGATGAAGATCAGGCAGCCGTAAGATGCATCTGAACATTTTGTGTGGAATCTGTTTTCTCTAATTGTGCATCTTACAATTACCATGCTTTTCAGTTTTCACTGTCTTCCAACCCAAGCACATACCGTGTACATTGAAATGAGATTATGACTTGCTGGAAATCATTTTGGAATCATTGAATCTGTACAGTAGAAATTAGATGTCTTAAATGTAACCTGAGCCCTATTTAATTCTCACTGCGCAGTAAATGAAACTATAATAAATCTAAATGAATAGACCCTGCCAACACTAATTTTGAAATGTTTTAACATGGCTTCTGTGACCCGTATGGAAAACAATTTTTTCCTCTGGAAATCTTGATAGCCAAACTTCATTACAAACTAGCCTCCCACGTAGCCTATAACATAATCATAAAATCAACTTCAGAAAACAAATACCCTTTTTATGCTGGTCCAGGAAACTATGCTAGGACACTGCTAACAATAGTCTTTAACTTTGCTATTATTAATGCAGTTTAAGCCTAGAATGGCCAGATCCTAGCAGTGAGATTCTAACTTCTGATGCTTGGTGCATATTGACCATGTAATGAAAAAGATAATCTGCTAACTTTTGCATACAAATGCAACAGCAGATTTTTTTTCTGACACACAAAACAGAGCTGGTTTGACTTTGGTCCTTCGTTTCCCAGCTAAAGTATGTTTCAAATAAGTAGGTGGAATGAATGCTTTATTAAGATAATGTGTGTGTTCATATAGGAGATGTTAAGCGTTATTTCAAAGTATTCTTCTCTCAGTTTCAGTGAACGTGTGCAGGATTTACAGTGATCCCTTCTTACAATACTTATTTAACAATAATATGTTGTCTTATCACTTTCAGTCTGAGGAGCATCAGTTACTTATAAATATATTATTTTTTACTCATTACTGTAGGAAAGCCATTTTAGCTTTGAAGTGTCACGTATTTGTATGTATACCAAATCACCAATAAAAGGACTGAAATCAAGTACAGTATGATGTTGAAATCAGGAACTGAATCACAGAAAGGCAGAGAGAAAGACCTGGACTGCTGGAAATGCTTGTTTTGTTTAACTGTTACATGAGGTTTCTGCTGTTATTACAAGAGTGGTTGCTTTTAAATGTTCTTTGTGATATGTCAATTTGCTTTACTTTAATTGAAAAATCAGGTCAATTAAATTTTTTTTTAAAGTTCCTACACGTTTTCCAGTTTGTAAAGAGGTGTTTTGGATTGGATTTTTAATTAAATGTTTAAGGCTGGACTAGCCTGAGCAAGTAGCACCATATAGCAGTACTGTCCCAGGAGTGGGGCAGAGACTGAATTCTGATTTAGTTCCAGTTATATCCCTGGAATTATTTAAGTGCTTTGCTTCCCTGACTGGACACTTCCCTGAATCTGTGTCTGACCACTGATCCTTTTTCATTTTTATTTAGCAGATCTCAAATTTCTTAGCCCCATTATAGACCTATTGTCCTGATATGCATTTTCTTTTCTTGCCTAAATAATTTAAGGAAACTCATATCTGACTCTACCAGCTACTCACAGATACAAAAATGTAATGATAAATACTGAGGGGAAACAGAAGAGCAAACTCAAACAGGTGTAATAGAGTTTGAAGCAGGTGTATTTGGAGAGCAGGTATTTCAGGAGATTTTTTCTCTCTCTCTCTCTTATGGCCCTGAATACCACCTGTAAACTCATTATTTTAAGGATGGAGTACACTAGGGCAAGGACCCCTACCCTTGAGAGCCCTAAACATAGCCCCAAGTCTCCGACCCATAGCAACCCTAACCCTAGAACGGGGACCCCTACCCATAGGAACTCTAACTCTAAGGCAGGGATCCATACCCATAGGAACCCTAACCCTAGGGAGGGGACCCTTATCCACAGGAGCCATAGCCCCAATTCCCCTACCCATAGGAACCTTAAACTTAGGGTGGGACCCCTACACATAGGAACCCTAACCCTAGAGCAGGGTCCCCTACCCACAGGAACCCTAACCCTAGCCCCAATTCCCCTACCCATAGGAATCTTAAGCCTAGCCCCAAATTCCATACCCATAGGAACTCTAGCCCTAAGGCAGGACCTCTACCCATAGGAAACCAAAGCCTAGCCTCAAATCCCATACCCACATGAACTCTAACCCTATAGTGGGGCACCTACCCTTAGGAGCCCTAACCCAAGCCCTAAGTCCCTTGTCCATAGGAACCTTAAGCCTAGGGACGGGACCCCTATTCATAGGAACCTTAAACCTAGCCCCAAATCCCCTAAAATAGGAACCCTAACCCAAGGGCAGGGACCGGTACCCATAGAAGCTATAACATTAGTGCGGGGACCCACTATCAATAGGAAACCCCAGTATCATTTGCACCCTCCAGATCTTGCTCACTGCCTACTGCAGGCCCCCCGGGCCTCAGATCACCTCACTGAGTGCAGTCTGAGCCCAGAGAAGAGTGTCTGTGCCACAGGCAGGGCAGAGGAGAGAATGAACTGTCCCTTTGCACACCAATGCCCTGACACAAACTGGTAACTGAAATGTAAACAAGCATTTTCTGTGATGGGGATGTCATGTTGGATTGTGAACTACATTCTCTGCCTGCTCTCCTCTGGGTGGTTTTTTTTATGGTCTTAATACGTTTTTTTATGGTCAAAATTCAGAATATATTATCTTAATATAGTTGACAATATATTAACCACAGTTGCCAACTTTCACATGGTAAATAAGCACCCGACTTTCACAGTAAGCCAAAAATCAAGCTAATCCCATTTCAAAACAAGGCCAAAACAAGCCAATTCCTAAGAACCCCAACACTCTAGGTGACTAGATCCCCCTGGCATGCAGTCTGGGACTGTGGTGGCTGGTCAAAATACCTATGTTAACTTTAGCTCCACTGAAAACAGAAAAATTGTAATGAAACATCCACCTTGAGTTTATGCAAATACTATCGCACAGATCAGATCAAATCAAACAATAAAATCTCACCATCATTTTCACTATGTTACCAGGCTCTAATTTAATTATAAATTAATGAGGAGATTACGTGAAATCAGGAAAAGCTCAATACAGTTGTACATTGAAATAGAAAGAATAAGAAAGGGGAATGTTAAAAGGCTGAGAGTGTGCTAACCAGGGGTAGTCAATAAGCAGACTGCAGACCAAATCTAGACTGTCAGACACTTTTGAACGGACCCCAAAATCTTTTTATCATCATTTTTTTAATTATTGTTTTCTCTGGCGTCTGGATCTTGATGATACCTTGACCAAGAAATGTGGACCTTGACAAAAAATAATTGACTAACCTGTTGCTAACTATGCTCCTTTTCTGAGCCAGAGCCTGATCGCTGTGCCCCAATTGGGCAGGCAGGCTCTGCATCAGCTCCTCCCAGCTGGGCTCTGCAGGCAGCAGGTGAGTCCTGGGAGAGAGGGGAGCGGAGAGTGAGTGACAGGGGGAGGGAGGGAGGGAGGGACAGGAGCGGGGCCTCAGGGGCAGAGGCAGGGCTTCAGGGCAGGGGTGTGGCAAGGCTATTTGGTTTTCAGCAATTAGAAAGTTGGCAACCCTATGCCTTTCTGATGTTACTATTGAAAATACTGGAGGTGATGCTTCTAGGAATAACATCATCAAAAGCACAGCAGTCCCACAGTGCTGCAGATAGTTATGGTATTATAAAGATTCCTACAGCAACAGATATTTTCAAGTTTTCATGTCAATTCTTCTCTATACAAAGTGGTATTAAAAATGTCAGAATAAATAAGTTGGAATAATAATATTCCCAGTGAAATATTCTTCTTGACTATTAAAATCAAGAGTTTACAGTGCCCCAATATTCAAAGATGAAAAAGTAGAAAAATTACTGAAACAGGCTCAATCACAATTCTAAAAGATTTTATACACCATGCCACCAAAATGGTCTGTATAATAGTTATGCAGAAGGATATTCAAAAAAAGAGCTAGTTGGCAGCACAGAAAGGATACTGTAAAATAGGATTCCATGTATAGTATTTCATTATTAACATCCAGGATTACTCTCTGAACACCACTATTTCCTCCGCAGAGCAGGGAACAGCGGAAAGGCTGTATTCCACGTTTACATGCAATCCTGATTCTGGAACTGGTTCAGTGCTCAGTGCAATTTACAGCAGCCTCAGATGTGTTCTAATTCACAGCCATCTGCACTGGTGTCCAAGGAGCTGTTTTAGCAGCTGGGGTTGCTAGCGCACAGCAGTATTTTGGCTATCTCCTCCCCTCTACCCCCCAGACATGTTCCATATGCCAGGAGTTACAAGGTGTGAATGAGAGAAAGAGTGAGAATATATTATAGAGCTGCTCACAAGAGTTTTTTGGTACCGGAAGAGTCTCCTACCTATGTAGGGCAGTTTTACATCTGCATCACATCTCTAGAGCAGTGCCAGGCAGACTGTAGTGGGGCTGAAGATCTGGTCTAGAAACCAGCAAAATGAGAGAAATATTGCTGTTTTTGAAAAGTTAAAAATAGGGAAGGAACAGAATGGTAATGTAACACTGGTGACAGCCACGTAGCTTCTATGAAAATGATCTTAATAAACAATCTCTGTGTAATAAGGCAGATGAATAACTAAAGTAGAGTTTATTTCAGAAATATCAATGGAAGATAAATGTTAGCCATCTCTGGTTATTGGAGTAGCAGTAAAAATAACCTAGAGGAATGTCATGCCAATTGCAATAACAATCATTTGCAGCACTGCCTCCAAATAGCATGCATACTTAACCAAAGATAAAATAAAAGCAGCAAAACAGTGCTATGTGTTAACATTTAAAAACTTTAAATACAAAGAAAAAACATGAATAAGAAATTTTGGTAATAAGAAAAATATATGTCCCAAAATCTTTATTACACACTGTACAAAACAAAATATTGCACTTTAAAATCAGACAATAAATATATACAAAAGTATTTTACAAGTGTTTTCTTTTAATTTAAAAAACTACTTATGCAATCAAGACCCATTATTGATTAAAAAGGTAATGACCAGGAATATCCTCCCTTTGTAGTCAGCAAGGACACAACTGCCCACTTTGAACACTGTCTACACAGTAGTGCTAGTCTAATTTTCAGTGATGCAAACCCATGGTATAGGAATACTGTTTCTAAAATTGTTCTTACACCATGCCTACTAATCACAATTCAATGCAGTCTAGTAATCTACTAATGCAGGGTCCAATTCAAGATATGCATTCAGGCTTCCAATTTGTGCAACAGTTGGAAGCTGCAAAAGAAAAAAAAATGCCATCTTCAGCCCTGTGCAGACTTCTCTGGGGTAAAGCAAAATGTTTAGCTCTATCAGGCATATAATTTTCCGTCCAGAAAAAGATTTACTTAAGGATGTCATGGTCAGAATTTACTAACACACAAAAGACTTGAATGGATAATGGTCATGATGAAAAATCAACTTGAATGAAATTGATTTCAAGGCCGCCCAGAGCCGGGGGGGAAGTGGGGCAATTTGCCCCAGGCCTCGTGTCTCTCAGGGGCCCCACGAGCCCTGGCCCGGCAGCGATCCAGGTCTTCGGCAGCATTTTGGCAGCAGGGGGACCTTCAATCGCTCAGGTCTTCAGTGGCATTTCAGCGGCGGGGGGGCCCTCAGCGCTGCAAAGGACGCGGAGCAACTGAAGGCCCCCCCCACCGCCGAAATGACGCCGAAGACCCAGACCGCCGCTAGGTGAGTACAAGTGCTGCAGCTTCCCCGCTTTACCACAGGCCCCCTGAATCCTCTGGGCGGCCCTGATTGATTTCTTACACATTTATCTTCATATTTAACAACCCTTCCCTCTTACTTTTTTCCATGACTGGAAAATATAAAATACTTTTTGAAGGGAAAGGGTTGGACAGGCACATGTGGCTTTAGTTCCCCATTTGACTATGTGCAAGAGAACAGTGATCATTCACAGCTCTTATAAGGAAGTCTTGAGTCTAATTTAAAATCAGTAGAGAAGATTAATCATGCCTCAACTTTGATCATATTTCAGTGAGACTGGAGTACAAGAATAGGAGCAAAGGAAAACGACACCTCATTTATTCAAAAACAGATCCATTGCTGTTTTGAAAATCATAACAGCATCTACAATGCATATACATAAATACAGGAATGAAAAATGAAATATACTGCTGTGTATCCAGCCAACAGCTAATCGCAATAATACTGTCCTGGGAGATTGAACCTTATTCATAGTTTAAGCTCAAGCTGTTTATGAAAATGTATTCACTGCCAAAAACTTTATAGCTACAAGCCACCGCTTCTATAAATTTAAATATCTTGTTAAATTTGATAACACAATGAAAATAAAAAGTGACATCAGTTGCTGCAATCCAAAATTCTTCAAAGGATTTTGTGACTTGGACTTTCTTATCAGTAAAGGGAAGTAAGCATTACCTGGTCCTTTTTAGATAATGTGCTTTTTCCCCAATAAAATTGTACTATGATGACCTGTGAAGTTCTACAGATGATGTGCCATGATATTCTCCTCTTAATCCAGACATGAAAATGTTTAAAACATTAAAAGTTCCGTTGCAGTAAAGTGGCCAATGTACGCTTCCAGCAAAATTTCCTTTCAAGCATATCAATCTACAATGCTATTTTTCATCAGTCCCATGTATCCATTTAACTATTATGCCTACTGTCTTATTTACAAGTATATTCTTTGAACAGTCTAGATTTAATGAACCTGTTTTCTCATCTCTTCACTGCAGCCTCATGAACTTCCACAGAAGAATTACACTTCTTGACATGACTGACAACACCTTTGTTTGTAGAGGTCTATTAAGCATAACTTTAGATGTTTTACAAATGTACAGTAGTGAGTTGTATCCTTGCATTCGCCTTCTGAAAAATATATTTAAACATTAAAAGGCTTTATAATGAATAAGGGATTAATAGTAAAACTAATCATCATAGTTTCACACAAACAATGGTTTGATGGTAACAGTTACTATGCTAGCATTTCAACTCTAGCAACAGGGGTTCAAACGCTGTCACAAATAAAATGTCTGGTAGTCTCATCATATCCACTTATCTATTGTCCATTTCACAAAACTACCCCACAATTTGGTAAAATCAGCAATGTGCTCAGAGATTCATAAATGAGTTGTACTGGCACAGCTGTGTAGGAGAGACCTGTATATGATTAACCCATAACATGCGTGATTCTAACTGGTGCTTTTAATTCTTAAATATCAAAGTGACCCAGAACTGGAGAGAAGTATAGCAGGGCTAATGAAGTGTTTGTTGGAGAAAATAGCTTTACCTTTGATGTGCAATCAGATGCTTGCAAAATTATTAGGGTACAGTTTGGAGTTGCTCTCTAAGTATAACTACTACAAACTAAGACTATGCTCAGATATAAATAAATGTTTACGTACTGCCACAGGAAGTGACATTGCAATGTTGCCAGGTCACTGGTCTCTTCCTCCACCCACAGTACTGATCAGCCACAGGTTTATTATTCTTCCTGTGTACACAGTTTACTCGTCGTGACTGGAATCCACTTCCACAGTCTACACTGCAGGGCCTCCATGGACCTGTCCGCCAATACACATCACACATCTCTGAAGAACAGTTTCTTCTGGCAGCTGATCTGTGGAGAAAAAACACAATAGTTAAAGATTTCTGTGCTAGATGCTTCTTAGCACAGAGTTATTTGTTATATATCAGTCATCACAAAATGAGAAGAAATGTGTCCCAGTTTATTTTAACTACAGCTCCTTTACCTTGGAACAGAAGAAGCTCTTGGTGTTAATGCAAAATATTGACAAGAAAGTTTTTAGTTAAAATAAAACTCCATTTTAAAATAAATTCACCATTTAACATATTGAATGCTATAGATCAGTGTTTCCCAAACTTGGGATGCCGCTTGTGTAGGGAAAGCCCCTGGCGGGCTGGGCCGGTTTGTTTACCTTCCAGGTCCACAGGTTCAGCTGATTGCAGCTCCCACTGGCTGCAGATCGCCACTCCAGGCCAATGGGGGCTGCGGGAAGCAGTGCAGGACAAGGGATTTGCTGGCCGCAGCTTCCCGCAGCCCCCATTGGCCTGGAGCGGCAAACCGCAGCCAGTGGGAGCCGAATCGGCCGAACTTGTGGACTAGGCAGGTAAACAAATAGGCCTGGCCCACGAGGGGCTTTCCTTACACGAGTGGCGGCTTCAGTTTGAGAACCACTGCTATAGACGTTTATACATAAGCACTCTCTTCAATACAGAATAGCATCCTCCCACTGATACGAAAACTTCTCAAACATTTTTACCTTCTGGGGTGAAATCCTGGCCTGTTGAAGTAAGGGGGAGTTTTGACATTTACTTTATGGGGCAAAGATTTCAGCCCTAATGTTTAGTGAAAATGCCTTTAAAACGCTCACAATTTAGAAGGGCAAGGTGGGTGAGGTAATTTCTTTTACTGAATGAAGCTTGTCTCTCTCATCAACAGAAGTTGGTCCAATAAAAGATACTAGATATCACATCACCCACCTTGTCTCTCTAATATTCTGCGACCAACATGGCTACAATTACCCTACATACCACTTTTATGAGAGAAATATTCACAGATTCAGGTCTAATTAATCTGAAAACATGATAAAAAGTCAAATGTATATTGGCAGGTTACATTTTTTCCCATACTTTTCATTATCTGTTCACCTATTCACCTAGACCAGTGTTTCCCAAACTTGGGATGCTGCTTGTGTAGGGAAAGCTCCTGTCAGGCTGGGCCACTTTGTTTACCTGCTGCATCTGCAGGTCCGACCAATTGCAGCTCCCACTAGCCACGGTTCACTGCTCCAGGCCAATGGGGGCGGCGGGAAGCAGCGTGGGCTGAGGGACGTACTGGCCACTGCTTCCAGGGGCTTTCCCTACACAAGTGGCATCCCAAATTTGGGAAACACTGCCCTAGACATTTGATCCCATATGGGACAAACTTTTCCTCCAACAGGTCAATTTAAGTCATTCCTCATTATTGGGCAAATTGTCCTACCAATTTTTGAGGTTATGCCCACCCTATGTAGGCCCTGATTCTGTAAAACACTTAAGCACATGCCAAAAAATCCTACATACGGCAACACAATCTTCTGGAATGAAGATCTTGTTGTGATGTCAAAGCTGTAGTTTTCCTTTAACAGGGAGCTACTTAGAAGCTAAAAACAAAACAAAAGGATGCCTAGAAAGAACAGAGCTCTGGAGAACAGATCATCAGAGTCATACGCTCATCTTTATTCAATTTTATATTTCTTGGCCTAAATGTAAAATGGTGTATAGCTTTGGCATCACACACTTAAAGGAAGCATAGTGTATGCTTTCAAAGAAACACCTGCCTTATTTCAGTGCTCATAAAACATCACATTGATCCATATGCTGCATATTATGATGCCCAGAAGAACTTTGTAATTTTACAAAACTTAATCTTCAGCACCGTACTCTGAGATCAGTATTATCAATAGAGGACCAATTCAACAATGACAAGAAAACTATGGCAGGCCTTTACAAGAAAGTAGACCTATTTAATTTTAATTTTTTACTGGACCCAAACATACAGTAGGATATTAAAAAAAGTAAAAATATGTCATATACAATATATGTGTGTCACAGAGCAGAAAATACTCCATTTCTCTTGGCTTGTTTAGTCATTAAGTTGTTCTAAGTCAAAAACACACACTGTGGCCCATTTAGAAATCAAACAGTGAAAAGGCAAATGACTTTTCTGTTCTAGAGGAATGTAGGGCTTGGATTGTACTGTGGTGTTTGACAAGTACTTCCCTTACCCTCTCTTTCAGCAGGGGAGGAGTTTAATGCAAGGATAAGGGGGATTCAAAAATAATAAAGGGTGGTGTTTCATTTCTGACTTTTTTCAGCTTCCGTTACAACTAACAGTGATAATTAATTCAAGTGATGCCTAAAAAAACCCTCATATACAATCTGTAACCTAAAATTAAGCATCTTCATTCTATATTTTCTCTCATCTTTCTCTTTCCTGATCATCATCCTTAGATTTTTCTGGACCCTACTCCCGATCCTGGACTAACATTGTCCTTTGTGTGGTTAATGTTGTCTAGTGTGCTTTGAACATGGGAGTGGGACTCAAGACTCCATGGTTCTATTCCTGGATTTGCTACTAACATACTGAGCACTGGTCTACGCTGGGGGGATCGATCTAAGTTATGCAACTTCAGCTACCTGAATAACGTAGCTGAAGTCGACATACTTAGATCGACTTAACTTGGTGTCTTCACCAAAGTGAGTCAACTGCTGCCACTCCCCCGTCGATTCTGCCTGCGCCTCTCATGGCACTGGAGTACAGGAGTCGATGGGAGAGAGCTCGGAAGTCAATTTATTGCATCTAGAAATCGATCCCTGCTGGATCGATCGCTGCCCGCCGATCCAGAGGGTAGTGCAGATGTACCCTGAGTGACACTTAGGAAGTCAGTTAACTTCTCTAGGCCTGGAGTTTACTCAGTCTGTAACACTGGAATAATAATAATTACCTATTTCCTGGGGGATTGGCTTAATTCATGGTTTATAAAAGTGCACTGAAATATTGGAAGAAAGACACTTATAAAGTAAAAAGTATTATCTAAAGCAGGACAGTTGCTGTACTGCTTCAAACTGCGTACCTTTTTCTTTCAGCACAATAAGAGTCTGGAACGAGAGATCCATTGCGATGTTGACATATAATGTGATGGTGCTGTAAACCCACAGCATGGCCTACACAGTGACCAGAACACTAAAAATAAATTTAAACAAAAATCTTCTGTTAGCAAATATAATCTTTATGTATGTCCACATAAAATGTAAGTTACCTGCTTGTTTTGATATTAGTGCATGGTTCATTAAAATGTTTCTTTGTTATACTATAGTAAACAGAGCTAAGAAAATAATTCACAGTGAAAACATAACTTACCTAAGTATCCTTTTTTTTGTTTGTTTGTGACTTGTTCATGAAAAGCTTTTGAAATTATTACTTGAAATTATTTGCCAATAATTCTTGGTCTGTAGATTGTTCACAAGCAGTTTCTCATGAGTATTTGATATTTAAAATTCAAACTGTATTTGTTAATTTTGATTGGGCACATGGAACAGAATCTATTTCATGACTGGTTATATGTATCACTTAGAATCAGGCTTTGAGTATGAATATTTGCATGTACAAGTTCAAAATCTGCATTTTACAAATAGTTTCTAAAATTCACTTAAAATTAACCATTTCTTCAAGCAAGTTCTTCTGGTAAATACCTTTGTTAAAAGAGCTGCTGAAGATGAACATTAAAGGGAAATAATCATAGCTGAACTCAAATCCATTTTATTTGCATGAATATTCAGGGAAATATTTCTGAAATGTTTATTAAGGTCAAGTAGTAAACACCATACCAGTCCTCTTGAAAAAAACATAAATTCAAAAGCTCTTGCAATTTGTAACATGAAAGTAAAAAGCACAATTCCACTTGTTAAAATATTGTGTCATCTCCTGTTAAAGCACATCCACACACCTGCCTTTTCACAGATATGGCTTCGGTTCCAGTACAAGTGCAATAGAAGTACTGTACCAGTATTGGGGAGGGAGGGAGAGAAATATGGACTAGGTTGTAAAATGAAGTGATGCTAACGTTAGGCATTCAAAGCATATGTTTTGTTTTCTGTGCAGGACTCACTTATCAGATAAAACTTGCATATACCCACCCTATATCTCCACAGAATATCTTTTCTTTGATCAAATAAACTTACTAGACATAGCAAAATAAAGAAGCCAAGACTTGTAAAACATTGTCTGAAAGCTAACATTAATTACACCTTTCCGGCTCTTCCCATATGCCTGTGGACAGCACCTAGCACAACAGACCCTAATGCCAATTAAGGCCTTCTAGGTACAAAACAAATAATATTAACTACTGTAATATGAAGAAATATCTACAAAGATTTCCAACAGTAACAGAACTACCAAGCATGCAGGTTAGAACATTAATTTGAAGGTCGCAGTATGGATGACATAGCTGTATTTACAGTGAGTTTCCCATCAAGATTTTCAAAGGGTAGATTACCTGTCCCCACGACTGAATCATCCACTCTGTACATGAATGAACTGTGCACATTTTCTTTCCCAGTGGACTATCCTTGTTGACACAGGCATCTGGTGACAACATCAATGTAGTGCCATTTGCTTTTGCTTGTTGACAAGTTACTTGTCGTTGGCGAAATCCATTACCACAAGAAGCAGAGCACTCAGACCATGGACTAGTTACCCATCTGAGGATGTAAGATAAACAGATAGTAAATAGGAAAGTAATGCAAACACAATAGTATATCACAGCAAATTCTCTAAAAATAAAAACCACAGGAACTTACTATTGCAGCTGCAAGTTATAGACATTTGCCTAAAGTCAACTCCTTAACATAAGAAAAATATGAGCCAGTATTATGACCTCCTAAGCAATGTTTCTTCTGAGCCAGGACTGATAGGAATGATTTTCAGAAGACATCCTTTTAAGAAAATATGCTATATAGAAGTTATGGACTTTATGCAGAAACCGTTGGTGAATTTCTTTGGCCTGTATTACCCTGGATGTCAGGCTACATAATTACTCATAGACTTTAAGGTTAGAAGGGACCATCATGATCATCTAGTCTTACCTCCTGCACATTGCAGGCCACAGAACCTCATCCACCCACTCCTCTGATAGACCCCTAACCTCTGGCTGAGATATTGAAGTCTTCAAATCACGGTTTAAAGACTTCAAGTTACAGAGAATCCACCATTGATCATAATGGTCCCTTCCGGCTTAAAAAAAATCTATGAATCTAAGAGATTCTTTCAGAACTGACAACAGACCCTCTCTTTCACAGCTTATATTATAAGATGACATGTAGTGACCTAAATGTAATTAAAGTAACAGGTGTCACAGGTCACCAAAATTTGCTCAGTAAAGAGCTTGTTATATAAAGGACTGACCTGAACATTTTTCTATCGATGATATGTTAAATAATTCAGTGTTTTTCTGAACAGCTAGGAACAACAGGCACAACCGAAGAAGCAAGAGGTGGTTCAATTTATTCTATTTAATATTTTTCTAAATCCAACCTAAAAATAGGGATTGGGAAATTACATGTAGCATAATTGTGAAAATAGGAGGGATATGCTATTCTAATCAGCAATTATCTAGTTCCCTTGTGGCCGAGTAGTTTGTCCACTCAGGATGGATTACTGCCTTTAGGGATGGGATACCTGTTCTTTGCTTCATTTCAGTTTTGTTTCAAGTACTGTACAAATTTACAGTGTTTGTACAATAGGTCAGTCAGGCCTCAGTTCAGCAAGTACTTACTACATGTTAAGCATATGCTGAAGTCTCAGCATGAGCTTAAAGATAAGCATATGCTGAAATGCTTTGCTGAATCAGTGCCTATGACTTTTGCTTTACATTTAAATTCCATATACTTCTATGAGTCATCCTGGGAGGGGCACAATGGGTTAACAGCAGTGCACAGGCCACTTATGTGGGGAATGGAGTTGAAGGTTCAAATGCTTTCTACTTCCCTTCCCTGGTGAGTGACCATACTGGAGGCAACAGGAAAAGGAAGAGTTTGTGCCAGTCACTAGCAGCTGCTGCAAGACCCATTTCTTAGAGATCAGCAGGCCCTCTTTATGTAAGCGACAGGGGGTTATTTTATAAAAGGAAATGTTTTTATTAAGGAAATATACTCAAATATTTTCATTCTTCTCCAATACAAAATACCGATATAAATATAGAAAAAATTAAGTACTGTAGATAGGGAAACAAACATTTCAATTCATGCAAACAAATGCAAAATTCTAATTCTAATTAACTATATGCATAGTAATAGATATATTCTAAAATTCTAATAATTCTATGCAAAATACAAGTAAAACAGTAAGTTAAAGCACTTTAGTGAATATATTAGGTCAGAGAGAACTTAGGTATTAGTATATTTTGTCATAAGAATTAACTGTGAGAATTTTGATGCAATTGCTCTTGGATCAGTCTAATACAGTTTGCCAAGCTGTATGCCAAGTTCACTACATACATATATGGAATTCTCCTTAGAGGAGCATTAATGCCCCAAGTATTTACATTACTCTCTCCTTTCTTTCACCTGAGTTGACTGGCCTGATTTCAGAAGAAAGCCTGCAGTGGAGTCCATGCTCCTCAAACTCCTTCAAATTACTATTGCTATTTTTCCATCGGCAGGAAATTCACTTGTTATAGGATGGCTTGAGTTCAGACTCACAATTTAGAGTGATCTGTTTTTTGGCTGCCAATATTGAAATATAAATACATTTCTTCTTATATTTATCTATTACTATGTTTTGGTTTTTTATATATTTAGAATACAAAGGTTTTAGAACACACAGGCAAGTCTTATCACATGTGAGGGTTCCGTTCTGCGGTTATCACATAAAGCAAAAAACACATATACTGAAAATTATATCCCCGAGCCTTTTAAATCCGTCCCGCAGCTCCGGCGGCAGGGCTGGGGCAGCTTTTAAAGGGCTCCTCTGGGCTCCCCGCAGCGGCAGGGAGCCCGGAGGAGCCCTTTAAATGCCAGCCTGAAGCTTTGACAGCCAGGCTGGGGCTGGCATTTAAAGGGCCCTGTGGTAAACGTCTGTCCCAAATCTGGACCTTAGCGTACAAAATCTGGGTGCTTACTGTGAACCTCCCCAAGCTTATACCCAGCTTGGGTCTATCTCGCTGCCACCAACTAGGACTATTGGGTTCTAGTTACCCCCGAGTCACCCCAACCTTTCCCTGGGGGTCCCCAAGACCCAGAACCCTGGTCTCCCTCTCTCTCTCCAGCTTCCCCCCTTCCCTGGGTTAGCCGGTGCAAGACTAGACTCACTCTTGAATGCGAAACCAAGAGAGTATTTACCTCCCTCGAGTTAGGCATCAACAAGCATCACAGCTAACACACCAGGAGATTCACCCTCCCTGGTCTCGTAGCTGTAGCTAGAGAAAAACCTCAACACAAGAGAACAAGTTGATTCTTTCTCTTTCCCCGGAGCCTGTTTCTGCCCTGGGAACAATGGAAAAACACCACAGCCTGGCTTTTCCCTTCCCCTTTTTGCCTGTCACAGATGTAACAGAGTCTGGGCACAAAATTCCTTTCCCTTTTCCTCACTAGGAAAGAAACTTCCACAAGTTTTAAGAAGAAACTTTATATATAAGAAAGAAAATACAGAACAATAACTTGCATTAAAAACTCAGTACAGGCTCTTGCTTATAAGAAATATGAATAACAGTCTGATTTAAAAGATAGCCGATAAACCAGTCCAGCAAATCACATACATGTAAATACAACACAAAGCATATAACACCTATTTACTTTGTTTCTTTTGTACTCACAAGTTTAGGGAACTTTGAATAAGATGGAGGTAGAAGAAAACTGTTTACCTACAGCCGAGGAAACAAAAAGACCCCCAGTATACAAATTCCCGCCCCTGACTTTTAAACAATCCAGTTCTCTGATTGGTCCTCTGGTCAGGTGTTTGGTTCCCTTTGTTCACCCTTTACAGGCAAAAGAAAATTAACCCTTACCTTACCTATCTACTTATGACAGGCCCGTTGCTTCACGGTGGCTGGAGCCTCAGGCCCTTTAGTTCGCCCCAGGGGCTACCAGCCGCCTTTGCAGCTGGAAGCCACCTGGGTGACTTAAAGGCCCTGGGACTCCCAGCCACAGCTGATGCCCCAGGACCTTTAAACCTTGAGGCCACGTCTCTTCCACTTGAGGCCACGCCCCACCCCCCGGACTCTGGCCCTTCAGCGTAAAGCTGAAATCGCGCATGTTAAATGCATGTAAGTTGCGACAGACCTGTACTGGCAATTGTACTTCCACAAAAGCAGCAGAGAATCCTGTGGCACCTTATAGACTAACAGACGTTTTGGACAATGTCACTTAATGACTTAACATTTCCCTCCAACAATTTGCCAATGATCAGCAACTCCAACACGTGCATGAGTTTTCTCTCCCTTGTGAATTTCACATTGCTGGCAGTTAGGAGACGCCCTTTCCTGACAGGAGATGCAGACTGCTTGTATTCGTGTGGCAGCAACTGTTCCTGCTGCAGGCTGGGAACAGAACTTTGACAGGGAGGAACGTTCCTCACAAGCAGTGAGAAGTGAATGTTAAAACTGGAGTTGAGTTCTTGGCAGTTACAGCTAAAGCTTTTGGTGTGTCTGCATCACGTGCACAGACATGTTGTCCCAAGAGCAATCCCCAGAGGCATTGCAGTTGACTTAGCCAGAAGGCCAACAAGATTGGTGAGGAACTGCATGCCAGAAAGGGAGCTGCAATACAGTCTGAAAGGCTGAGATACTATTGTGATAGATCCTATAGGAAGACGATAGGTAGATCATACAGATAAGCAGTTACAGTACATATTCCCCCTCTGCATTAACCCTGTTCTGCTAGCCAGTGTGTAACAATGGTCCATGGCAAGCTTCGCTGTTCAGCACCACTGCTGATGCTAAATACACTCTAACTTTGTCCTCTGTAAGTGCAAACACCAAGACTCTGGCTCCTGTGCAAGTGCACAAGGAAGAGAAAGAACGCCTTGCACCACTCTCTTCCAAACACCTTGTGAACCCAAGCAGTGCTAGACACGATCTATGTCATGGACAGATTAGCCAGCCCTGGGAATGTCCCCATTCCACTTGGAAACTGGCAGAAATTTTGGGAAGGTCTCAAGGCTATCTAAGACAGGATGCATGGCCGAACTATATCTATATCTAAAAGTAATATGCAAGTATATGGATATTTCAGTTGTTTGATTTATTACCATTAACACTTCCTTAAGGAACAATGTTTTACAAGGCTTTTACCATCTAATCCACAAATATAAACTGTTCCATCTTGAGAGTCCACTTTGGTGTTAAAAATGACCCCACTCTGCTAGATACTTTGAAATTTAGAGCTCTGAACCATGCTCTTCCAATATCAAGTTGCTTAAAATTCAGACTGAATGCTGCCCTGTCTCTAGAAGAATTAGTATTCCTGTAATTGCTGATGGCAGCTCTTCACATCTCCCTTGCCTTAGGATGCATCACTGCACAAAAGCTAGTATATTTCAGAATCACAGTAGAACACATGGAAACAATGTCAGGGGTTCATAAGCATATTTTAAAAGGAAATATTAACACAGATCGAAACAGAACAGGAAGGGGTTTACCTGGCAGGGCAGTCATGTATGTTGCAGGACTGATAACTAGCCATTGGCTTCTGATGGTCTTCACATAATGATTCATTCACTTTTTGTTCTTCAGAATTCACACACTGCAGCCTTCTGAAGTGGGTTCCTGAATTCCCACAGGTAGCAGAGCAAGGACTCCACTCAGCATATTCCCATTTATAGTCTGTCAGTAGGAGAAGAAATGCAAATGAAAATTAGAGTGAGAATCCATTATAGATAGTAATTGTGTAGCAAATGTATTTGTGATACAGCAGTTTCTGTAAGATAGATAGCTACCACGATCTTTGTGGAAAAAAATCTTGTCTAACATGTAAGGTCAAATTCTGCCTTCAGGTAAGCATATGAAACTCCCAAGGAAGTCAATAGGATCAGTGTGTGTGCAGAAGGACAGAATTTGCTCACAGTCAGAACTGATGAAACACTTTAAAGGCTTTCTTAGCATTCTTTATACAGTGAGCATTAAAAAAGGAAACTGTAAATAATGCTCTCCATGTTTCTTCTTGTTCTTTAAAGAGCCTATTCTGTATGGATCTTATCATTACTCCAGACTCCCTGCATAATTTCAAGATTTAAGAAAATCTTGCCTGGTATAAACTATAGAAAATGCACCTAATGCATAAATAATTAGCCACTAAAGCATCTGGCAAGATGAAAGAGGATTTTTTTTTTTTAAAAAAAAAGAACCCACCATGTTAAAGGCTGGTCATCTCCAACAACTATAGACCTTATATTGGTCACAATTCCAAATGATTTCCTTTCCACACACTACGTCCCGCCCCTTTGTTTTTGACACTTGGTAAAAGACGAAGTACTATGCAATGTTGACAGATTTTTACGTGATTACAGAAGGAGTCAGATTTTTCTGTAATAACCAAGAATAAATTGATAGCTACCAGCTGTGTCCACAGCCTTAATCCTACAGCACATTCTTTAACTTATTGTTTTTCAGTGTTTCCTAATTACTTTTGGGTTTCTTAAAATAATATCAAAGCAGAAATGGTCAAATTTACTGGCTGCAACAGTGATGGAGAAACTGTATTGTTTGTTTAACTATGATGCCACAGTGCAGCAGTGTCCTCAGCATGCCTACTGTCAGGAGCGGCTCTAGCTTTTTTGCCACCCCAAGCATGGCAGTCAGGCAACCTGCGGCGGCTTGCCTGCAGGAGGTCCCCGGTCCCGCGGCTTCGGTGTAACCGCAGCGAAATTGTCGACGAAGCCACGGGACCGGTGGACCTCCCGCAGGCAAGCTGCCAAAAGCTGCCTGACTACCGCCCTCGCAGGGACCAGCAGGGCACCCCCCGCGGCTTGCCGCCCCCAGCATGCACTTGGAGCGCTGGTGCTTGGAGCCACTGCTGCCTACTGTACAAAAACCACCAAAGAATTCCTTGCATTTTTAAAAAGGTTTGGATATATAAATGATGAACCATCTATATGTGCAATTCTCAAAATCAAAGCTCATGATTGGAAAAAAATCCCCAATAAAAATACCAACCAATATCAATATGAAATGTATTGGTAAACAAACAAAATGCAGGCCCATAAAAGACAACAGATGCCATATACTTAACTAGATCTATATGCAGAACTCCACTATATGCAGAACTCAATGACATACACACTCATGGAGTGAGACCCTCCTTGTAAGCGGGGCAGGAATCACTCAGTGGTTTGAGCATTGGCCTGCTAAACCCAGGGTTGAGAGTTCAGTCCTTGAAGGGGCCATTGAGGGATCTGGCGCAAAATCAGTACATGGTCCTGCTAGTGAAGGCAGGGGGCTGGACTCAATGACCTTTCAGGGTTCCTTCCAGTTCTATGAGATAGGTATATCTCCATATTATTTTTCTAATAGATTTAATAAATTAATACTTCACTTTACTTTTAAGTTCAGATTTGTCATCAGTAGGCCATACTTTGACCATGGATACAAAATTACTACACTGCAGTAATCAGATAACTCTGGCTCTGATCCTGCAAGCCCTTACATACTAAAGTAGTCCTCACTCACATACATAGTCCGGTGGCAGTCATTGGACTACTCATGCTTATCAAAGTAAAGGATTGCAGGATCCCACATTATATCTTCTGTTGATCTTTTGTCGATAAACAGTAAGCCAAATCATGTTGCTATCTGTAAAATATGAGCAAGGCCCTTTATTTTCGATTTTTATGTTGTTTAAAATTCTTAAGGAATTTATCAGTGTTCATAATAAAAATTTAGAAACAGGTGAAAATCAGTGCAAAAAAGTAACGTCACAGTTTTCTGCATAAATATCAGAATTATTAGGGGACCAGAGGACAATAAAACAGCAACAAATGGAGAAAAGTAAGAGTACTTCTAACCCAGCTTCCCACTCCAGAATGAGAGACGGCAGCTTGAAAACCTGGGTGGACCAAGGGATCCCCAGACTTGGCTCCCGACTCCAGAAGGAAAGATGGCGGACTGGTAACCTGTGCAGCCCAGATAACCGACCTGCCATCTCTCCCTCATTTCAGAGCAGGCCTAGAAATGGAAGAGGTGGAGGACGCAAGGGTGCCATCTCACACTGCCTTCTCCACCTCTTCTGCTTTCAAACCCACTCTAGAAGGAGAGATGGAAGCCGGGAATTACTTGGACTGCTCAGGTTATAGAGCCACCATCTTTCCTTCTGGAGCAGGGAGCCAGGTCTGGCAAGTTCCAGACCTTCTTATTTTGAAGAGCTAAGCACTGATGTATACATACATATGCCTACATATACACATACCTTTACTTAATGTAATGTACTGGATCTTTTTTAACATAATCAGTATTCTCATGTTCTTGAGTGGTCCAAAATTCAGGTGAAAATTGGTAAAAATATGTATAATAGCTTTTGTAAACCCTGGGGTTTTTTGGTTAGAAAAAAAAATCAGTAAAAACTGAAAATATAAGGCCTTGTAAATGAGATATATGATAAATAACTGCTTTCAATTTTCAAAAACATTTGATTTTAAAATCCCTTTAGAATTCTCCTGATATTGAGTTATTGGGTGAGAATTTCAAAAAATGTCTAAGGGAGGCAGGTGCCTAACTCTGAAACTTTAAATGGAACTTGGGTACCTAGATTTCTTAGGCACTTTTCAAAATCACACTCCCTACTCTTATTATTTATTATGAATGAATTATAGGGCACATTGAAGACTTATGAACTTCACAATAAAGTGTTTGCAGATGGGGTCTACTCTCCTGGAGCACATATGTACGGTATCTCTCTCTCTCAGGCCCCATTCTTACACTGTGCAGCCAAATGAAGCTAATGGGGCTCATGAACATATCACAATGCAGGATCAGGGCCTTACTGGTTCCTCTTAAAAAATTAAAATTAACATTGCCTTGATAGCTGCAGTACTTTCCAGGTATGACCTATAGTAAATACAGAGTAGTACAGTATAACTGCCAGTACTGAGGTTACCCTATCTATTTATTAAAGGTAAACTGGTAAATTTAAGGGCAACCGCTGGAATAGATTTAACATTGTAATACCAATGAAATGTTAATATTATAATTAATAACTTTTCACACACATTCTAAAGCATCTAATATTTTCAATCTTTATCCCAAAGACCATTTTGTTAGTCAGACATACTATCACAATGAAAATATATATGGCCTGTTGAAGCAGAAGTTTGTGTATGATTGGCCTGATTTAATATCTGTAACATATCAAGTCACTGAATTGAGGAGTATTATTTTAGCTTCTTGATAACATATTATAAAATAAATGAATAAAATGAGCTTTCACATAAAATTCAAGGCCTTGATCCTGCAAACATGTATGCACCTGCTTAACTTTAACTGACTGAAAGAGAACTACTCACATACATAAAGTTGAGTATACACATTAATGTTTACAGAACTGGGGACTTAATACTTTATATGTAAAAATAAGCAATAGACCAGGGGTCGGCAACCTCTGGCATGAGGCTTGCCAGGGTAAGCACCCTGGTGGGCCGGGCCAGTTTGTTTACCTGCGGCGTCGGCAGGTTCAGTCGACTGTAGCTCCTACTGGCGCGGGTGAGGGATGTGCTGGGCGCAGCTTTCCGCCACCTCCATTGGCCTGGGACAGCGAATCACGGCCAGTGGGAGCCGCGATCGGCCGAACCTGCTAACGCGGCAGGTAAACATACTGGCCCGGCCCACCAGATGCTTACCCTGGCAAGCCGCATGCCAGAGGTTGCCGAGCCCTGCAACAGAGCAATAAAATTCTCAAAACATTAGGAAGAAATATTAAAAAGTAAGAATTTGTAATAGAATTTTCAACAAACCTTCCTTCTTGACATTTACCCAAACAGACAATGGTTTTATGGTAGTTGAAGTCTGACATCTATATTGTCCAGCAAATTGACCAGACACAGTGTTCACCTCTAGGATACGTCCCCCAACCAAGGCTCTATATACCAAGTCGTTAACTTCCTCAATGGGACGATTTCTGAAGAACCAACGAATCATGTTTCCATGATTAGGATGCACTGGACAACCTAGAAATCAATGGCATTTTAGTATTTTTTTCTAAGTTTAATGTATATATTGTGTTTGTATTTGTGCACAGGTGTGTGGAAGCTTCCCGCAGTATAAGTAAAAAGAGGGGTATGTATTAATTTACAGAAGTCTGAAGTAAGGCAAAACTAGTCTCAAGTGCTCCCAGGTGAGCTATCTTCCACTTAGCTAAAGTGGATGGCTCTATTGTATATTTGTCACAATAATTTACATTCTCCCTTCACTTTAAGTGAGAGTTTATTACGTTCTTTATGAACCAAAGGTGAAATCCTGACCCCATTGAAGTCAACGGTAAAACTCCCATTGACTTTGACAGAGTTAGGATTTCACTCCAAAACTGTGAGCCATGTTTAAATGTGGCTTACATGTTGCTGCATACCACTTTATAGAAACAGACATATTAGTTGAAATGGAGAACTCAAAATCAAGTTTACAGTCCAGGTGGATCTCTCACAGTTTTCAAGGGCAGCTCAAAGAGAAACTTCACTATTCAGTCCAATGATGATTCACTTAGATAGACTTTGTGATACGCAGAGTTACCAATTTTAAAACAGTTTTTGAACAATTCCTTATATAAAAATTAGACTCCATCATTTCTTTCTTTCTCCCTCCTCAGTAAAAATCTGAGACAGAAGATAGCATGTCCTGAAGGCTAACAAATCAGGGCTCTGACAAACCAATGCAGAAGTAAAGATAATGGCCCATAGGAAAATTGGAAGAACCCTCAATATTTCAGCACGAATGTGGTGAACCCCTCAGAATGACAAAATCTGAGTGAAAACAATAAATCAGTTTAGCATGCAATCATGATATATTGGCACAGCTATATTTACATGCAGGACTACACTAAACAGCAAGATGGTTGTGAGCAACTAAGAACCAACAAAATAAAATTGTTCATATGGCCATTATATATTTATTGCTCCTCCTTCAGGTTTGTTTCTATATTTTTAAATTTTAAAATAAGTCCTGAATTACTAGCGCCATTGTTTGTCATATGGTACAATTTTTTAACAGCAGTTAATGATAATGTTGGAGAATTCACTGAAGACCATAACACAGCACCATTGCTTGTTCCATCACAATGCACCACAGTTGGGGCAGTGTAGAGTGTGGTAACCAGGCAGAGTTTCGGGACATCCTCCAGTTCCTGATTGCAGATGTTTCTCAAGAGATAAAAATAGATATTCTTCGGGGTTTAGTCTTTGTGGCAGGGCCATCCTAATCATGTCCTTTCCATTTAAATAAAATTATTAATAACAAAACTTTTAATTCTAACAAGAATGATGGCAAGGCAACATACCTATCCTTAGCAGATCACCACGTATCACACTAATATTTGTACCAATTCCAGATGCCATCAGGACACGCTTCCTCCTGCTACCTTTTGTTGATACAGTGTTAGTCTCTGGAAACTTTTGTTCTGGAAAACAATGCATTATAATACTAGATAAAAAGATATTTACAAGGACGATTTTGATCAAATTGTCCAATGTTCTATTTATGAAACAGAAGAATTACAGTATTTTGGAACTCTTTAGGATCATCATCTTGTACATTAATGCACCAGAACACAAAAAACATCTCTTTCTTTAAAAGGTTTTTCAGAGTAACATTTGTTACTGACCCTCATTCAAAATTTCATCTTTTAACAAAACAACCCTGTTACCCTTCTACTGTAATAAAAAATTTACCAAAACTTTGGCCTTGTTTACTGTTTCTCATGACAATGTCATTTATCATTTCATTATCAGACATTCATATGAAGCAATTTTTTAAAACTCTCTCTTTGGAGCCAGCTCAACTCCTTTCTTCCTTCTGATGGAAATGTGACAAATTGCTAAAATAATAAAAAGAAATCTCTTAAAAATCTGCTCTGCATGGTAGAGATTGCATAATATGGATGAAATTATATGCCTGTCACTATAGTAACTTCTTTTTTCACATTAATGCCAGAATAACTGCCAAAAACATGGTCAATCTGTCAATACACATCGTTCTTACCATTTTGTCAAAGTTTATTTTTAGTGAATGTACATATTATACAGGATCCTGCCTTCTCCTGTGGTTTAGGTCTTTTGTTGCTTTTTTACTACTTTCTCAGGCTTGCTCCAATTAATTGAACTCTTCTGCATTTTTTATTACGTACAGTAACAAGGAAGCATCTGGTGCATTTGTGTGCATGGTGGTATATACAGATGACTGTGACTAACCCTGCACTGACATAAAGAGGAGACAGAGTGCACTCATTTCCATCCCTCCTCAGTAGTGGCCAGTCAAATCGAGTATAAAGACTATATATATAGTGCTGCCACATAACTTGCCAGAGAGAGGGAAGACCACTGCCTGACCTACAATGCTCTGCGGGGCTCCTGATCATTCATGGCCCCTCTAAAATAGGTAGAAGCTTCAAAGTCCCAATATAGCCCAGTCCTCAAGTCCTGACTGACAAAACTTCCTCCCCATTGAAATCAGTGGGAGTTTTGCTTGAGCATAGACTAAGAATTGGAGGATTTGGCCCCTACTACCTACTTCAGATTCACTTAAATCAGTGTCAGGTGACTGGGACCAGAAATAAAGTTCAGGCTCTGACCAGCAGTTCTATGACACATCTTTAATTACGCTGCCCTCCTCAGAAGCATCTGGCTCCTCTGCTTCAGCCAGGAAGCTGGAAGCCATGAGTGTATCTTATTGCCACTGTTTATAGTAGGCTCCACACCCTCACTCTTACAAAGAGACGCATATCCCCCCAAATTTCTTACCTGCGGAAATAGGCCCCATCATCTATGAGCCAGCTAATGTTTGTGTGCTTAACAGTGAGGGTTTGTAATAGAACTCAGCATGTTTAGCTAGCACAAAGTGTTTGGGGAGTTAGTCTTTACAGATGGAAGATCCATTCACTGGGGATACTTGGGGGTCAAGGTTGCATTGTGGGATTTTACATGACTAATCTATTTACAGTAGAGTAGATTAACCAGACATTTTTAGTTTTTCATTTTCAGCTTCTTACCCTTTACTAGGGTAAATAAAAACATTCAGGGTGGGCTGCCCATGTTCTGTAATTTTATTCTTCACTTGTGTATGTTTTACTGCCCTCTGAGATTAGAAGTACAACTCCCACTAGGGTAAGTGGATTGCTCTGGATTTCCTTGTAAACCCTGCCCTCTCTCTCCAGGTGAAAGCACCATGCATTCTTTAATCTAGATTTATCTGTTACAGAGTGTCAACAAGGCTCTAGAAGACCCAGGTCTCTTGCTTAAAGGCTATTGGCTGTTGCCAAGAAGATGGCACAGTTGCCCAGTGGCAAGTGGATGGAGCCCAAGAGAGAGACATCAGAACTCAAATTCTCTGTGCTCAAAATTAGCATAAACTGACAGTATGGAATGAAAAACATACTTCAAAGGGCCAGGTTCCATCAGGAAATTCTAAACCCATGTCAATTAGAGGATTAACTATTTCTCCAAACACATCCCTATCCATTCTAAGAACAACACTTTATAACCAAAATGGTTTGTCATTGCTTATGAATGATGAACCACGATTTTACACTTACCGAATAAGTGAAGGACAGATGTGGCTACTGCTTTTCCAAGAGCACTGGTTGCTGTGCAAGTATATGTTCCTGCATTTTCAAATGAAACATTCTGCAGAAATAAGGACCCATTCAAAAGCAAGAAAGAATCTCTACGAAACAATTCTTTCTTCTTAAGCCAAGTTACTTTCGGTTGGGGAACACCTTAAAAAGGCAAATAATAAAAATGCTGACCACCTTATATAAATCTTGGGTTTTATCTTTTGCACTGCTGCCCATCATTGTAGTATGGAGTGCCTTGAGTTCTAATGTCATTTTTCAGACAGCGCAATAAAACAACAGCAGTTTTAATAAAATAAGCACATTTTTGCATTCACAACAAAATATCCTCAAATGGGTAGTTCTCATTTATAATTCTCAGTTCTAGCAGTACTTCAGCGCAGAGCAGTGATAAAAGGTTAAGCACTCTGTGGGAAGCTAACACAATGGCTTTACAAATGACTGTCAATCCTCAGAAAGTAATATATTACAATTTAAGGGCCTAAGCTCTAGCTCAATGTTCGAGTGATTTATCACACTGGATAACATGAGACTGCTCACATGAATAAGGACAACTCATGTAAAGGCTTTCAGGATCAGGTCCTTATTTCGAATAGCATCCTTTATACAAACACATCACAGGATAAAATAAAGTTACAAAATCCTTAAAACAAAAGCAGAGAAAGAGAGTAATTAGGGAGCATAGTATATACCTCGGGGGAAATATGCACATGAGGTCTGAGAATAGATAAGGTCAATGTGTGCCAAGAATACAAGAAGGCTGTTTCCATATGACAGGAGCTGCAGAGATCACTTGTATCAGCAGCACGTGAAGGCATAGAGAGGGGAACAGTCTGACACAGAGTCTCAGTCATTAACACTCTTATTTGTTGTGCTGCAGAAGGCTAACTGTATTCTAGTTGCTTTTTAATTAAAATTCTGTCATCTTTGCTATTATAACCATTAACTTCCAAGAATTCACTCTTGTCTGATACTTGACACCTCATGTGTCAAACTATGAATATTTTTTTCTTCTAAAGGAGTGATGTTTGTCAATCAAAAAGCATTATCAATACTGGATGCTTTCTAAATTTGCTCTTATCCCCAAACATCTGCCTTTAAATGGAAATTTTGCAAGCCATTAATGCCAGCACATTAAAAACACTTTATTGCTGGCCCTTCATGCCAGCTGCTGAATCAGGGGCATTCTTCTGAGGTCCCAAAGGTCCACTGAAACCACACTGAATCACTCTGTCATATCTGGCACGATGGCCAACCCGAGAGGGGCACTATGCATGATACATATGAAGCAGGCATGGAAAAAAAAAGCCAAATTGTCCTCTGCACAGTGTATTCTTGCCTAAAAACACTTATCATCGGTCATTTAAGGATATTATAATGGGTGGACCTACCTGATTATGTGGGACATTTGGAAATATTAACCATATTGAATGCTAATTCAGTCCCCTTTCTTTACAGATCATTGTGTGGTATTGCATTACAGATTATGTCTTCATGATGTGGAATGGCCCTTAAGAAGAACTTTAACAATTCAATCACTGGCTTAGTACTTTCAATGCACATCTCTCATTTTCCCTTCAGGATAATAGGAACCAGATATATTTTTAGGATTCAGTTATTTCACTGAAGGGAAATGTTCCTCACACCAATTTGTCTAGAAAGCCTCCATACAGAAACACCCTACCACATTATCAAAGATTTAAACTAGACAATTTAGCAACTAGTAAAAGTGTTTTTAGGTTCAGAAGATTGTGTACCACTGAACAAAATAGTACAAAACAAGCTCTGGTCTGTAGTGTGCACAAGAGTCCAAAATCAGAAGTTATCTTTCAACTTTTTCAGAAGAAGCTTTATACCATTTTGAGAAATCCTGCTGGGATTAAGAAGAGCTCTTGTTTTAAAAGTCTCTTTTGTAATTAACCCAAACTTTCTGGCTAACATGAATCCTTCTCAGAGAGTAATGGGCCAGTTTACATCAGAGATAGTGTTATTTGTTCGATAACTTGTTATTTGGGACGCTGTTCTCAACACAGCATGCGCGCACACACACATACACACACTAACATAGTCCAAAATGTACCCAATTCCTAGGATTTATCTGTATTCTTAATTTAAATAAAATATAAACCACAAAGCACAGTCTAAGCTTTCTTACAAGGTTGTCGTATTCCTAGGGTTTCTTCCTGTGAGGTAGCTCTGTCCCTGCTCCTTGTTCTTTCTGACCCTCTTTGGGGACATCTACATAGAGTGGTAGCCTGCAGCAGCAAGTCTCAGACCCAGGTTAACAGACTTGGGCTACCGCGCTAAAAATAGCTGTGGATTTGTTGCAGCGTGGGCTTTGAAGCCTAGGGAGGGCGGTGGGTTTTAGAGCCCAAGCCATAAATCTAAGCCTTTTAGGGCCTGTACTGGAGCTAGTGAGCTCTCCTGGCCTGGGCTCCAGAATAAACAAGGAATCTGAAGAACAGTCCTGCCTCTCCCTGCAGGTCCCAAACCCCGCCACCTCTTACACCTGCTTTGTAAGTCAATTGGAATTATTAGTAAATAATCTTTCTTTCTGCTTCAACAGCCTCTGTGAATTTCTGCTCGGCGAAGTCTAGCAAGCAGTACCGCCCATGCTGGGAGTTCCTCAAGTGAATAAAGATTGAAGCATTGATTTTTCAAACCCTGCCCCTCACAAGGAGGATGGAGCTAAGAAGTAAACAGAACTGCACATGGCTGTTTTGCAGTTTATCCTCAATAGAAATACAGAGTTACCCTTAAATCTGCTATGTAGCGTCACCATGAGGGAAAAAAAATCTAACGTCTTTAAAAATTTAATCTAATCTGGAACAACAAACACTATTATGCTTTAATCATAATTGTAGGATTATTGCCTGGTATCACTACAGTGCAGAGTTGAGGTTGTTTGAATTCCTTTACAATTCATTTCCATGCCTCAATATGTTTGGATTTCTTTTAAGCTTAACGCTAACTCTGAGTTTCCTGGGATGATAATATATGTTTTGCAGATAACTGCAACATCCCTATAATGTATTTTACCTTAAAATTACTGATAGATACTTGCATGCATGTTGTGTTTTTATCTAGAAATTGATAATAATTAAGCTTACGTCTGATACAGAGTGGGTTTACATTACATTTAGTTCAGTTGGCCTCCTTGTGACCATTTTGGGGCTCTTACCCTAGTCTTGGCATTTGATTCCCCTCCCCATCTTCTTATTAACTGAAAAATGATCCTTTTGTGAGTGGGGCTGAGGGCTACTGGGCTATTTGGTTAAAGATGGTTGGATTTGCCCTTGAGCTGTCTTTCTAGTTCTTCTTTTAAACACTGAGTGGCAGCTCCTGAATTACAGCCAAACTAACTGCAGTAAAGGCATTCCCTTAGGGCAGTGGGTCTCAACCTACGGGCTGCTTGTGGCTCAGTCAGCACACAGCTATGGCCCATGAGACATCCTCAGGGCCATACAGGTAGTCTATATCGTGTGTGGATGTGACTCAAATAACACAGAGAGCTGCATATGTGGCCTACAGTAGTAAAAAGGTTGAGAATCATTGCCTTAGGGTATATCTACACAGCAAAGAAAAACATGTGACTGGCCTGTGACCCCCCAGGCTCGTGGGGCTGGCGGGGTGGGACTGTTTCATTGCTATGTAGACTTCTGGGCTCAGGCCAGAGCCCAGGCTCTAGTTTCCAAACCCTGAAATCACTCTGTCACACTATTCTGGCAGTGAACAGAGACTATGGGGCAGAGCAGGGCAGGGCAATGTATGCTGCTGTGTTCCACCATTCAGAGCAGCCCAGAGGCAGCCATGTCAGGTTGCTGTAAATTAAAGCAGCCCCATAGTCCATTCCTCGGAGCAGCCCAGAATCTGGGAAGCATAAAGGTGGCGTAAAGCCTTCCAGGCTGTGCCTTATGAGACGTGTATCCAGAGACTTGAAGCCGTCTGTCCAGAAATTGTTTTTTACTGTATGGTGCTTTAAGGTCTGGAGATATTCATCCTACAGATGGATTAAAGAAACAAAGAGGCAAAAGAAAACCATAAAGCAACAGCTTCTCCTTTAGCTTTTCATAGGGTCCCCTGGCCACTCTTTGCTCTTGGACATGGAAGCATGCACATTTCAAGCTGTTTCGCACCCATTCAGTTTATCTGTATGCTCATGCTTCCAATGACAGATCTGTTTCTGCCCAGACTCTCATACAAAACACTGAGTTCTTGCACACACTGTCATTTCTCAAATTCCTATCAGCAGAAACTCTGACTTTTGGAAAATACTCTAGAAAAACTATTTTTAGAAGTGCATTTACCTTTTGCACATTCAGCAGTGCTTCACATACATCCCTTTCTCTCAAGATTACACACAGCGCCAGAGCCGATTCACAAACCTCATTTTTACACTTTTGTTGATTAGCCTTTCATTACGTAGCTTCCATCTAATTTGGCTTTAAAAACTACCCCGTATTTAATACTAATGAGCTGAGATATTGCTTTTATTTTTATTTTTGGGTTTTTTTGCTGCATAACGAACTATCATCAGATCTTGTGAACAGCTGGGGCAAGGCATGCTGTTTTCTCCCATTCCTCCTGTGACAGGGCTTTTACAGTACAACTTTAAGAAGCACTGAATCAGAGGACTTATTCACATACTCAGGATGTGGTACGCACCACGGCATAGAAATCAAGAGCTGCCTTCCCTAAGAAAGAATAGTTAAGGCTTGTGTTTTACCCTTTAAAAGCTCATGTAAATAAGCGTTAAAAGTTATTATAAATATTAACAAGGTTTCTTTGCCAAACTAGTAATAGGACTATGTAGAGGTTTTCCCTCTTAGCAGTGACAAACTGAACAGAAGCCAAAATGTTATTTAATCCTATTTACTGAAGTAGGACTTAAGTGGTACCTAGCCCTCTGCACAGGAGTGAATTTCACCCTGTGGATCTGATTCTTATTTCCATGAAGGGCCATTAACTGGGCTTTTAAAAAAGCATAAATTATATTTACTCACGTTTTAGGGCCTTTTTACATTCCCAGAATGATGTAAAATGTACTTAGTGTAAGGGTATGTCTGCACTGCAGATCAAAGCATGCTTTGCAGCTTGAGCAGACAGACATGTGCTAGTTCTGCTCAAGCTAGCATGCTAAAAATAGCCCTGCAGCTGGGGGTAGCATGTGTAGCAGCTCAGGCTAGCTACTGAGTGCAAACTTGCCTGGACCTGTTGGGTACATATTTGTGCTGCTAACCTGAGTCACCACCAATGCTACCCTAGGCTACACTGCTATCTTTTTGAATCCACGGCCCTGTGACTGCTTTAATTTATGCTGAGGGCTAGTTTGACTGCCAGCCAATCCCAGAATTAAGGGAGGCAGAAAAGTAGCATGCAGTCACCCTCCCTGGGATCAGTGCAACTGAGGAACAAACCCATAGGTGTCTAACCTTCCCTAAACAATCACAAGGTTTTGCAACTCTGGGCACAATCCAGTTCCCACGGATGTCAATGGGAGTTTTGTCATCACACCCTATGGCTTCAGTTGAAGAAACCACATAAACACATGATTAAATCCATCCCTATTAGGAAAGCAATTAAGCACATGCTAAAAGTTCAGCATGTGCATTACTGCCCTTCCTGAACAGAGATGATTTCCTGAACGGGGGCCTGATTAGGTTTTAAAGTAATCTTTACAACTTTAAAATCAGAATTTTAATCCTGCAATGGATCTAAATGGATGTTAAAACTATCTGCTATAGACCTAAGGAGCTATAAAATCAATTTTAAAGTTTAATCTATTTCTCTGACATCAAACAGAGGTTACTTTCCACCAGCACCAGAGCAGTTCTAAAACACTCAATGTTCCATGGAGGAAAAAGAAAGTTATTTTCTACGAGTGACCTTGGGACAGCAAATATTATGGAAAAATATTCCAGCTCTGGAGAGACTGTGAAACAAGGATTTTAAAAAAAGTCTACACTATAGGGTATCCTTACAATATTCAGTATTCTAAAACAAATTTCCTCCAACCTTGAAAGCCCTATGAATTATTACATGCTATAAAAATCTTGGCCTACTAAATGGTTACTCTAAAAAATTAGATATTTCTTAAGAACTTTTTCCCCCAGTCATGTAGAGTCTCATAAAGTATCCTGTATTTCCCATTCAAGAGCAAGGCAGAATTGTGCTGGCACAAATCACGTTTTGCTGAACACTTTATTTTTCCAAAAGTTTACTTAACTTTAGAAGCTAAGCTAGTGTATCTTCTTTAGGAGGAAAATACTATGGCTCAGTAACTTATTCCATGAAAGTCACCTGAATATTGCTTATCCTACAAACACATATCTACAGCAGAGTCCAACTTTTATTTCTAATAAATTTTTTGAGCTCATTTCAAACATTCTTCTCTCTAGCAGAAGTGACTTAAATCCTTCTGTACTCACGTGAATTATCTCATAGGGAGCAATGCTGGGTCACAAACCTTCTACAGACCCAATAATTGATTCTATTGAAGTTCATTGCAAGTTAGCACTGACTTCACAAGGAGCAGAATCGGCACCACCTTTTGGCTCTCTAGCTGCCACTCAACGAGAACTCAATCTCTCAATGCTGGCCTAACCATGAGGTGAATTGAGCCGGCCGCCTTAGGTGCCAGACTGTGCGGGGGGGGGGGGGGGGCACCACTAGGACCCAGAGTGTAGAAAATTGTGTCTGCTGCTGGTGCACATGTATTTTCTCTGCTCTAGATGCACAGAGATGGTGGAGTGCTATGCTGGAGGAAGGAGGGCACAAGAGACATAACAGGCAGGCAGGAGAAAAAGTGAGAGTGAATAACAGAAAGCAGCAGGAGCTGCAGGGAGAGAGAGGAGGAGGAGCCTCTATGTACCTCTCTAGCACCCCCAGGAGCCTGGACTGATTAACACCAGCTTCTCAGGGGAGCTTCCTGTTCCTGCTGCTTCCCTGAACCCACTTGAGGAGAACAGGCAGTCAACTGAAGTAGTAGGAGCCAGTTAGGCCCTTAAGATGCTGATATCTTCCCTCACTCAGGCCCTGCTACCAGCCTGCTTATTTGTCCCCTTCAACTGAGTGTTGAGAGCCACTATAGCTGGCACAGAACAGCAGTCATGAGTGAAAGAAGAAAACGCCCCTCTGGGGCAGCATTCAGAAAAAGAAAGAAAAGCAAAGGAAGCTTTTCTATCTAAGCAGGAAGGAGCTCTCCTGAGATACATAGACACAAATGTTCACAGTGAGCCTTCTGGCCCCAGTGAGGATGTGAGTGGTGAGGAGATGCCTGATCTTCCAGTTAGTCAGAGTGCAGGTGACCTGGCAGCTACTGCAGCATCCATATCTCCATCTCAAATGGATGTAACCATGCACATTCCTGAAGAAAAGTGTAGATCAGAGAAGAGTGTGGTGGAGGCGCAAGAAACAGCTGCTGCTGAGTTTAGTTCCTTAAGTCTAGATGATCCAGGACTGTGGACCCACTTGAGCAGTAGCCTGAGGGACTTCCTTGTACTGCATGGGCCACAGCAAGTGAAAAACTTCATGTTCCCCCAAAGACAATGAAAATAGAAGTTTCCATCCAACACATTACTGGCGTGAAATCCCAATGGTGACAAAGTGGAGAGGCCATGGCTTATGTACTCAAAAACCCAGAATGCTGCATACTGTTTTTGTTGCAAACTCTTCCAGTCTAATGTTCAGCCACATTGGTTCTACAGGAACAAAGGACTGGAAAAATCTGGCTAGAAATCTGGCATGCCATGAGAAGGCAGCAAATCACCAGAGAGCATTCCATAGGTGGAAAGAGCTTGAGATGAGACTAAGGTTAAAGGCCACACATAGATGATCATCAAGAGAAGATTGCATCAGAGTCTCTTTACTGGCAAAATGTTCTGAAAAGGCTCATTGCCATTGTGAGAATGCTTGCTACCCAAAACCTAGCACTGTGTGGCACTTCAGATCAGCTGTATGTGCCAAACAATGGAAACTTCCTTAAAATTGTGGAGCTGATGGCTGAGTTTGATGCTGTACTCCAGGAGCATCTAAGAAGAGTCACCACCCAAGAAATGTACACACACCACTACCTTGGAAAAACAATTCAAAATGAGATCATACAGTTACTGGCAACAAAAGTCAAACAGAAGATTGTGGCAGATCTGAAGTCAGCAAGATATTACTCTGTTATTCTGGACTGCACACCTGACATCAGCCATATGGAACAAATGACTTTAATGGTGTGTTTTGTAACAACAACAGAACCTAGTGAAAATGTCCCTGCAATGGTGACTGTCAGAGAGCATTTTCTAGAATTTATTGACATTGATGATACTACAGGAGCTGGTATGACAAATGTGCTTCTTAAAAAGCTGGAAGATACAGGAATTGCGATAAGACATGATGAGAGGTCAGGGCTACGATAATGGTGCCAACATGAGAGGAAAGAACAGAGGAGTGCAGACATGGATCCGAGAGTTAAACCCTTGAGCTTTTTTTTGTCCCATGCAGTTCTCATTCATTGAACTTGGTGGTCAGTGATGCAGCATCAGCTTCTAGTGAGGCTGCTGAATTTTTTAATGTAATTCAAAGCATCTATGTATTTTTCTCTGCATCAACTCATCGATGGCAAATTTTGAAGCAACATCTGGGAACATCCTCTCTGACACTGAACCACTGAGTGCCACATGATGGAAAAGTCAGTGGAGGATAAAGCCTATCAAACACCAAATTGGGAAGATAGATGATGCCATAGTTGCCATTATGGAGGATAATGCTATGACAGGAACTGTTCATGGGAGAACAGTGGCAGAGGGAAATGGAATCACCAGAAACATACATAACTTCAAATTTCTGTGTGGCTTAGTGTTGTGGCATGACATACTGTTTGAAATAAATGTTGTAAGCAAGAGACTCCAAGGTGTTGACCTTGATATATCTGGAGCAATGGAACAACTGGACAAAGCAAAGTCATACCTACAGTCTTACCAGTCAGATGAGGGATTTCAAAACGTTCTGAAGAGTGCACAGAAGTTGGCAGAGGAACTTCACACTGAAGCTATTTTCCCACCCATTCAAGAATACAAGAGTCACCTGAAGAAGACATTTTGATTATGAGGCACGGATAATCCCATAAGAGACCCAAACAACAATTCAAAGTTGAATTCTTTAACCAGGTGCTAGATTGTGCAATACAGTCAGTTGAAGAACGTTTCATGCAGCTCAAGGAACACAGCAGTAGTATATTTGGGATGTTGTATGATATTCCAAAACTCCTCACTATACCTGAAGAAGACCTACACCAGCAATGCAGGGCACTAGAGACAGTGTTGACACATGATGACATGCACGATATTGATGCGAGTGATTTAGGTGATGAACTGAAAGCCCTTTCAAGATACATTTCAGCAGGATCAACTCCAAAGGCTGTTCTGGAATATATGTGCACAAATAAGATGACCACCCTCTTTCCAAATGCTTTTGTTGCTCTGCGCACATACTTCTAACACTTCCTGTAACAGTTGCCAGTGGAGAAACGCAGCTTCTCCAAGCTGAAGTTAATAAAAAACACATCTATGCTCCACAATGACACAGGAGAGGCTGGTCGCCTTGCAACCATCTCAAAGAGCATGAGCTGGCCCAGACTGTAGATCTTCAGAAAGCAGTTCAAATCTTTGCAACCAAGAAGGCACAGAAAGCACCACTTTGATTATTCAAACAGACAAAAATGCCAGTGTTTACTATGCAGACAAGAAAAGTTACATTTGCTGTTCAGGCATTTGAAAGTTGAGTGTTACTTACAATTTTTGAACAAGGCATTTTAAGTTCTTAGTTCTCCTTTATTGGGGTAGGTAGCAGAGCAGTACCATGAGAGGAGAAGAACAGAAAGAAGGCAGAATTGAGACCTTTAAAAGTTTTGGCCCAAGCGAGAGGGCATGAGGGCATTGAGCTCCCTGCCTCAGGTACCAAAACGTTGTGGGCTGGCCCTGCAATCTCTGCTCCATCTACTGAAATTTAAGGCCAAGGTTTTTAAAAATAGGTGCCTAAAATAAAGCTCCTAAATCCCTACTTAGGCATCCAAATAAGTGGACTTACTTTCAAAACTGCTAAATTCTCATTAGCTCCCTCTGAAGTCAATGGGAGCTGCTTCGTGCTCAGCTTTTAAGTCAGGTCACTTATTCAGACACTTAAATATTGATTTAGGAGCCTAGTGTCATTTTTGAACATCATGACCTATTTCTAAGGGACAACATAAGAATTCATAATGTCTGGCTGTGTCCCTACAAACCAAAATAATCACAACAGTAATTCAGACAATTGTTGAATTATCTTGCCTCTATACCTGTGAGCTGCAAGTGTAAGTAATACCACTGACAAAGATTTTGGTGGAACCAAACACTGCAACCGTGCAATATACCCTTGACTTCAGAGAGTTTTGCCTGAGCAAAAACAACAGGGAAAAATGATACCCACATGCGTCAATGTGTAGGGAAAATTGATGGGGCACGTGGTGAAAGGGTGAGAGTCTCGGTAGCAAGGGAGGAAGACGCTTGCCAAGGATCAATAGGTAGCTCCTTCTTGTGAAAGTCTCTGGCACCTATTGGCCAGCTGGAAGACAGGAGTGCTGACTGGCCAGCATTTTCCTGCTCCCAGGATTCAGCTCAGTGAAGCTGTCATGTGGAGCTTCTTTCAGCTCCGTTCCAGCAGCTCACCCTACCCACCTGAACTAGGAATGGGAACCCGGCCTGACAGATGCTGTGGGTTGAGTCAATCGTGTGATTAGGGGATTCGTAGGAATTTTCTCTCACCTGGGGCAAATGGCAAAGGACCAGGGAGGTTTTTTGCCTTCCTTGCAGCACCTACAACCCACTGTGGTTTAAGCAGGAAGGTGCTTAGTGCCTAACTGAGGTACTAAGGCAGTGTTGTTTATTTGTCGCAACTTGCGGCCAGTTTCCAGTGCGGTTAAGGGTATAAAATGAATGGTTCCCAGAGGTAAAATACCTGAGATTTCAGTGATGGACCTTGGATTCATGTGATAGGGTGAGACCTTGTGGCCTTCGCAGGCCAAGGTTCCCACTGTGCTGCACCCTCTGTCCCCTGTGCATGGGGAAGGATGCTAGGATTAAGGGAGAACTGGGTCCTGGGGGTAGGCTGAGGAGAGCCACCCCCACATTATAGGTTATATGTTTAGGAGCCCTGTAAACCTTGTGCCAATTATGGGTAATATGGTAAGGAGCCCTGTAATGCATACACGGGAACCAATTAAATGCCTGATACAGGAAAATATTGGTGACACTGCTCCCGAGTTAAAGTTCGATAAAAGTTGCAGCCTGCCACTTAATTTCATGCATTTGTCTGGCCTTATTTTGCCTTTGTGTCCACATCAATGGCCTTTAGTTTCTAAAGTGTAATTGTCCCTCACCAGGCCTCCTCCTTGATCAAGATGAACATTGCCTCAATTCATGTTTCTTTTGTCTTAAAAAGGTCGTGCAGCCTCAGGCTGGAGAGCTCCTCAGTGTCATGGAATAATTTCCCCAGGCCCTTTTTTAGGGAGGCTCCAGTGGTAATGGTCTGCAGGAGGCATCCTGTCCACAGGAGGTGGAAGGGGCTGGTGTACCACAGGTGTCCAGGAGTCAGCATAAAGCCAAATGAACTATCTGGGCATCCACCAAGATCCAGGCAGATTTCTGGGGATCTGTGTGTTCTGGGTTTGTAACTCTTAGCCATTCTTTGTGGAGGTAGTGATAGAGGTGGAGGGAATTCCCCTTCCCAGCCCCTTCCCACTGCTACAATCTCCATGTGAAAACCTCACCAACTTTTCATTCCCTTGTACTCTGCAGTGGATTTTTCAGTAGGAGAGGCTAGTCTGGCTCAATCACTAATGACCAATATATCTATGGTCCCAAAGGAAAGTAAATATAAAGACTTGGGAAAGAGATACATGCCAGGAATTAGATTCCTTGACTGGAGTGTGCTGTCTGCTGAAAGGAGTTCAGGCAAATGAGGTGGGGGAAGGAGCACAAAAAAGAAAAAACGCAACAGTGTGAACAGGTCACTTTTTACAATCAGTCCATATAAAGGACAGAGAGATAAGATTAAGACACTTTCCCTTCATTAAGCTAATTAGGAACAGGAACATTTTGTCCTGTATTCCTGCTATTATATTTGATGCTTTTACAAAATACTATAGTGCTTCCTTATACAGACTTTTGAAACTCACTATTAATTTGCATTTAGGATCACAAAAGGGAAGCTAAACAACATGGATGATTCATAAGATCAGGGATATTACTGTTATATCCTTCTTACCCCTCACCCCGATTTTTCTGAAGTGAAAAAAAAATATAAAGGATAGAATGCCAACATCAAAGGCACATTTAGCATAGTGTAGGTAAATGAAAAGGACAGATGGAAGATCAAATTGCTGGTTTCATCTGCAACAATTTCAACTGTGCAAAATTGCTTATCTGATACTGATGGTACATAATTGGTTCATATCTGTTTAATGTGTGTAAATGAGAACCTCTAACAAGCTAACACAGCGGTTCAATATGTTTTGTATCATTAATGGATTGTAACACTATATTAGTATATGTAGAGCAGCAAAAGAATATTCAGCGCTATACAAAATATGGATTACAGTGCAGTCCCCTACTCTGAGAAGCTTCCAATATGAAATTCGTTCAGAGGGGCAATAAAATGTATGTAGTCTATACCACTTAATACTCAGCAGCTTTCCTTTCCATTTTCTCACCAGAAGGTGGCACACAATGCACAGTTTATACATATTTGTCCATTTCCCACCTCCCATTTTACTTCAGCTTAGAACTTTAAGCCTTTTAGAATAAATAGAGTCTGACAGGTTTAGTTTATTTTGTGTAATAATCACAAAAGATCCTTTCTGAAAATACAATAAATGTTATCCAGGAGCAATTTGGAGCAAGTGCTATTGATATTTATACCATATATGTTGATCAAAAAGTAGTTGGCTATAACAGTGGAATGAATCTCTCCAGAATGTTATAAATATCTCTTAACATATGTGGTGTGGGACCTATTATTATAAATTGAAAGGAAAACAGAAATCTATACTATTAGCTTCAGCAAATCAGTAGAAATAACTTTCTTAGCCCTTGCCCTGATGGTCTGTTACTTCTTAGAGTATATGCTTTACACAATATACCTCTATTTTTGTAATTCGAAACTGATGATTAGTGCATGACAGAAAGTCTTTTGGAGAGAGAGAAAATCAAATAAATGAAACAGTGAGACAGGAAAAAATATGTGGCACATATCACATAATATTAAACCTTTTTGTCTGATGATGTTAATGGATACTTAAATTGCTCCATGTAACACAGTCTAATAAACATAGCATCCCAAAGCATTCTATTCAGAGGCATTATTTTTATAGGCTTGTTGGTCATGAGTAATTCACTTACACAGTATACTGTACAGTCACTAACTGGCCACTAGGGGATGCTAGAAAGTTCATCCTTCTCCCCATCCTCACATCTGCAGCTGTCTGCATGCCGGATTGCGTGGCAGGCTGCTCCTAGTCCCAGTAATTCTCCACTGTGGAACAGTGTTCTGCTGAATGAACCACTGAGGTGTCATTTTTGTACAGATCCATAACTAATATTTTCTGTATGTTGCAGTAAGAAAATTGTTACATGGACATCCACATGGACTGTACTGGCAAGAGAGAGGGAAGTGTGTGCACAGCGGGACACAGAGTGCAAAAGTACAATGTGTAAAGAATTTCCCAGAGAGAAACCCCTGGGTTACACAGCTGTAACTGAAAGTAGAATTTGGTTCAATTTAAAAAACACCAAAGCCAAGAAATTTAAAAATTTTAAAATTCTGCCAACTACATAAACTATGCCATGGCACGCACACACAGACACCTTGTGGTCTTCCCTACATACATCCTTTTTTGTGGCATGGCAAGCATCTAAATGGCAACCATAGTCACTCAACATCAATGGGACAGCTGCATGAACAAGGTCTGCAGAATAGGGCCCTTGCTGAGCACACCCCAGCATACCTTGCTGAGCCTTGTCTGGTTACACTTAATGTACAAAAACAGGCAGGTTGTCATTCACAGAAAAGAAGTCAGACATTGAAGCTGAGCTAATGTATCCTTCTTTTTGCCTACTTATGAGAAAGGACAGTGGGGGAAAAACACCTCCAGGACTAATCACGGTCTCCTGGATACTAAAAGAAGAAGGGGGGCAAGGGAGGGATAGCTCAGTGGTTTGAGCATTGACATGCTAAACCCAGAGTTGTGAGTTCAGTCCTTAAGGAGGCCATTTTGGGGAACTGGGGTAAAAATCTCGGGATTGGTCCTGCTTTGAGCAGAGGGTTTGAATAGATGACCTCCTGAGGTCCCTTCCAACCCTAATATTCTATGATTCTAAAAAGCCTACCTTCTAATCAACATTATCTGTAGGTACTGATGATCAGGAGAAAGAATGTGTAAACCCATAAGAACATAAGAATGGCCCTACTGGGTCAGACCAAGGTTCCACTTAGCCCAATATGCTGTCTTCCGACAGTAGCCAGTGCCCGGTGCCCCAGAGGGAATGAACAGAACAGGTAATCATCAAGTGATCCGTCCTCTGTTGCTCATTCCCAGTTTCTGCCAAACAGAGGCTAGGGACAGCATAAACCTATAAATCCTATAGACCTATATTTGATATCATACACATCGGATACTCCTTCAAATGAATTTCCTGAGGGATGAATAAATACAAAAGTAACACCACCACGTGCTTATCACTTTTCATTCTAAAGTCTCAAAATCACTCTGCAAATGAGGGAAGATATCAACATCCCCAGTTTGCAAGTGAAGTAACTCAGACACCACTTAGTTACACAGCAAGTCAATAGCAGAATCAGGAACAGAACCCAGGTCTCCTGGCTGGCAGTCCACTTGTAATCATGAAACTATGAAGATTCTGCATGAAAAGCAAAGCCATTATTTTATCCCAAGTATTGAATATGTTTTATTTACTATACAAGCTTCAGTATAGTAAATGAAAGATGGGGGCCAATAACATAACATAGTACACTATTTCCTTTTCCTGGATATATTGACTAAGCAGTTTGGAAACTGTAATTTTAGTCAAAAATTGCTTATTCCTTAGCTAGGCTCCGATTCAACACAGCACTTAGGACATGCTCAACTTTCAGCATGTGATTTAATCCCATGGGGACTACTCACATGAGCAAAGTTATGCATACGCATAAGTGTCTGGAGGATCCGGATTTAAATGTGCTGTCCTTATAGAGTACAGAGAAATATTTCATTCTTTTCCAATGCACTTTTTCAGAGATCAAGCCCTAAAGTGTCTTGCATTTTCACCAGGGTTTGAAGAAATCTGTAAACAATGTGTTACTAACATTCTTTAAAAAAGTTGTCATTTTTGCTAAAAAGAAAAACTCTGGAAGATTTGTACCCCTCTCTTTAAATAAAACAGATTAATAAGGCTATTTAACTCTCTACTCTTGGAGCAATTCAGTGGTGCACTATTTTTGATTAATGAAAGGAAGACAGAAAAAGTGTCCTTACCTCATTTTCTAAGCTCATTTTTCTGCTGTTCGTTTGATGGAAGTTTTAAAAAGTGCAAGCTACATTTCTAATTCAAAAATAATAACTTCTACTTCCTCAGCAATTACAGGAAATAAAGCAATAAGATAAATCATTTTTAAGTCAACAGTGGTGTCAGTTTTAGCATAACTAAAGCCTGCCCCACTAACATACACAAGTCCAAAGTGTGTGGAAATTAAAAGTCCCATTTGTGAATATTCATTGATATTTAGATTACTACAGGCTCACCCATCCTAACAAAATTAATACTAACAGTGCGACTTAAACTCTGCTGAATCTGAGATGCAGGTCAGTTGTACAAAGAGTTGCCAAAATATAGCTGGAAAATATTACTTCCCCCAAAGCAACAGCCTTGGTATGAACAGCGAATAGCAGGGCCACATGGCCCAATATTCGTCGGTCTGGCACCACTACTATTTAAAGCTATTTGTAGAACTATTTACTTTCATATATTTCTATCACTATTTTGGTCTAATATCAACATCTTTCTTCTGGACAACCGCAAATACAGTTTCCCAAAAACAATAAAAATGGACATGGCACACTGACTTGTCTAACTATTTATTTTCAATTAGTTGTAACTCTCACTGTTTCCAAGCACTAGTGCAAACTTATTGGCAATGTGCTAGCTGAACATTCACCTAAATGTTCTTGATTAAACAAGACACCAAATATTGACGCATATTTTATTAAAATAATTGGCAGGGTACTACTGTTATGGTGAATTAACTTTTAAGGTGATTAGTTTAAAGTACAGTGATGAAGAGATTAACAGGTAAGATATCTACCTTGCCTGCATAAAGTGAGATAAAGAAAATAAGACGAGACACAAAATTACCGTATATACTTGATCAAAAGCCAGTTTGTTTATAAGCTGACTCCCCCAAGATGGATAAGTAAAAATGGAAAATTTTTATAACCCATTCATAAGCTGACCCTATAATTCAGGGGTCAGCAAACTTTGGCTTCTGGGCCATCAGGATAAGCTGCTGGTGGGCTGAGATGGTTTGTTTACCTCGAGCGTCCGCAGGAACAGAGGTAAACCTAAGTAAACAAAGTGTCCCGGTGCGCCAGCTGCTTACCCTGATGGGCTGGGACAGCAACTGGTGGGGAAACTTTTCGGGGGAGAAGCTGGGAGTCAGAGGAGTAACCCCTGTGACCACTCCACACATGACCCCACTCCTAGCCTGGGACCCCCGCACCCTCCCCATCCCATCCTTTCCCATCTTATCTGGGGAGGTCCAGGGGAGGATGTCTCTGGCCTGGCTGGAGCTGCTCCGGCAGGCTGGGGCAGCGCGGCCACAGCCTGCTCTGGTGGGCCAGACCGGGCAGTGCAGCCGCAGCATGTTCCAGCGGGCTAGGCCAGGCAGCCACAGCCTGCTCTGGGGGGCTAGGCCAAGTGGTATGGCTGCAGCCTGCCAGCCCTGGAGCTGCAGCTGCTTCGGAGGCTGGGGGGAGAGCAGCGTGGCCAGAAGCGGAGAGACTCTGGCCCCATCTCTTCCCTCCTGGCTCCGCTGGCTGTGCTGCCTCTCCTTGCTCTGTCCGTTGGGGGAGGGGCTGTGTCCCACCTCTCCCTCTCTATACTATTCACAAGCCGATCTCCTTCTCTGGTGCTTCCCTTTTTTACTAAAAAAACTTGGCTTATGAACAAGTAAATACAGTACTTAATATATGTAACTTCTATTCGCCATAACTGCTGCTCCAGAGGTGTTGACCTAAAGAAGCTCTACAGACTTCTGTGACTTGGAATCTATGAGCCTCATCCTCCTTGTCTCTTTCCTGCAGCTGCAAAATGCTGGTTGTAATAGACACACTTATTTTACCATCAAATTTAAAATTCTGTGAAGGTGAGACTGGAGATTTTATTTGCAGTGCTATATGGCCCAGATGTGAGTATTTTCTATGAGGGCAAGAGACTACAATGGTGCAGCAAATTTTCTGATGAGCAAGTCAGCTGGCTGTGGAGCCAGTACCTACGATGGGCATCAGTTTTGTGATCCTTAAGCACTGTGCTGGGTTACAGACTATCTCATGGAAGAAGGAATTTTCAAAGCGAGAGAGGCAGCATGTGTGTGTACGTCTGTCTGTCTGGAGAAAACAAATAGAGAGAGATGAAAAGGAGTGACCAAGGCTGACCATGTCTAGTAAAAAGGAATCATGTTCTGCTGCCACCAATAACTTTTTTCAAGACTCCAGGTGAGCTTCTTATTCCAACACTACAAGGAACTCCAATGGTGTTCTTGCTTACCTGTCACTGGACATTCAACTGTAATGTTTGCTCCAATTCTTGCCATTATCACACCTCCAACAATTACAAAGAGATTACTAACTTCCAGATTTGAGACATTTATTCCAGGGGACAAAATGACAGGAGTCTCTTCAAAAGAAAAGAAAAGAAAAGAAAAGAAAAGAAATAATCAATTTAAAATATATTTATTTCAAGTTTTATGTGCTTTATAGACTTTGTATTTAAAATTATCTTCATTTAAGCAGAATTAAGGTTGAAAAGAAACATACTGATAGTAGGGTGAATGAATCAGCTAACACGGCTCATGGCTGGCATGGTTTTAGTTGAACTACAATTTAACAGCAATCAGAAATCCCTTTTTCTAGTTACTAATTCAGTCAAACTCAATCCAGATTTGGGAGTAAAGGATGGGTGTTAGCGCTAAACAAAGAAATGACACTCATGATACTATAGATGCCATGATCAGCATTACCTGCATACAACAGTGAAGAAGTTTCCATATCAGAACCAAAGTCATTGACCACCATGCATCCATACACTCCAAGTTCCTTTTGGGTAGGATTGAGAATCTGTACTTTTCCAGTGACATCCAAAACCACTCTGAAGAATGTGTAAGGGGGGAAAAAAGGTTATTCATGTAGGAATAAATCCCGTGCCCAGCTCACATATCTCAGCTGTAAACCAAGTGTCCCTTCAAGAACATAGGAGGAAGAATCTTCCCATCAGGGATACAGAGCAGAAGCAGAACTGCTCTGTAGAAGCTACTTTAGTCCAATGAGGAGAGCAGCCTCCACGCCTCCAGTGTGCCCCCTTTATGGCGGCAAAGAGAAGCACTGAAGGATATATGCAGTGATGGCTCCTCCAACTTATCCTCTCCTCTCAAACAGCAATGTGGAGCTGCAGTCTTAGCCATGCAGGAGATGGACAGCATCTGCAAACCCTTCCTCCTCACTGTGCAGCAGAACAACCCTGCTTTTGCTGCTAAGAGACCCTCCCATACCCACAGAGGAAGTGGCAGGACTGGACCTGAAATGAACAAATTTCTGTGGGAAAATAATAAAAAATTATGAGCAATTTTTAGAAAACATTAGTTTAAGTCCCATCGAAAGCACTCTAGAGCATAGTGGGCTTGTCACCTCAGACCAGCAGTTTTGGGAACAACACGTGCAAGGTGGCTGAGGTATGACTTATGGAAAGTCTTAGGCCTGACGTGGTGAGACTTTGGGTTCTCAGCTCGGGGAGGAAATAAGGATCAATGATTTACAATTTTAAGGGCTACCTGACTTTGTGTATTGATATAGTTTGTAATTATTTTTTCCCATTAGCAATAAAGCTGAAGCCTTTCCACAAAATACTGTTTTCCATCTGAACCTCTTTCCTAGTATCTTAGTGGCAAGGTACATGACCCAAAACCATGTGGGAAGATTCTGAGAATGCCAGCCCGGTGTATTTATATTTTTTCCCCTTGTTAGATTTCCCGGCACTTAGTAACTTCAGCTACAGTATGCACCAATGCATACATAAATAAATTCTTGATCTGACATCCTACTTGATTGGCTAAATGTACAAAAATAAAGCTATCTTATGTGGGAAACACAAAAGCATGTTACAAATTAAGTCCTATTCCACATATGAGACAAAACGTTTTCCCCCACCTCTGGGGCAAATTAATACTTGTGTAGCACAGCACCCACACCTATAACATATTTTGAAGAGACGTTAGTATTTGTCTCATAATATACAGAAATACATATATTATGAGACAAATACTAGTGTCTCTTCAAAATATAATATTATATAATATATATATTATATTAATATATATTAAGAGACAAATACTTTGTGTGTGTGTGTACCTATATATATCTTACTACAAAAAAGAGGGGAATGGAGACCCAGCTGCTAGTGAAACCCTAAAATGGTAAGGATCTCTATGTTAGAAAGTGCAATTTATAATGGTAGACATTAGAAATCAAAAAAAGATACTTACATATCAACAAAACTCATACCAAAAATGAAAACATCAGTTGCAACAAATAATGGGAAATTACAAATGTCCCACAAACTGAAGAACAATTGGCAGGAGTATCACGCTTCAAAAACATTTTCGTTCTTAAAAAAATCTTATTTTTGGCATCCTTGCTTTAATTGATAGCCCTACAGAACTATATGTTTCTTGGCAATTGGGTTAATCAGTTAAGTATGTTGAGAAATATCCAAAAATGCTGTTATCATTTCAGAATAATTTCTTCATTACTCAAAGGCTAGTTATAATTTCAGCAGGCTAAACCATGAAGCTAACGTTAATATTATCAGTTGAGTTTCTCAATTCTCAGCAGTGGAGTAAAAATATTTGCTCAAAACTGAACAAATATCTGATAATACACGTTCCCCTACCTTTTCTCCAAGAATATTTCCAAACTGTGGTTGTAATATAGGGTCCTTTTAAAATTTGACATTCCATTATCTTTAATAGAAAGATCTATAGGTATTGAAGGATTAAAAAATTCATAAGATTTTGTGGTTTCTTTCTAAAACAATACTACATTGTACAAATTATGTATAGTGGGTGCATCTAAAATTTCATTCTACTTTTAGAGAAAGTAAAATTTTCAGAGATGTTTCCTATACATAAAATGGTGAATAATACCAGAATTGGTAATATCTCTAGAACTCGAAGGAACTTTTTAAGTGATCCCCCTATCTGATATAGAATCATAGGGACTGGAAGGGACCTCAAGAGGTCATCTAGTTCAGTCCCCTGCACTCATAGCAGGACTAAGTATTATCTAGACCAGTGGTTCTCAAAGCTGGTCCACCGCTTGCTCAGGGAAAGCCCCTGGTGGGCTGGGTTGGTTTGTTTATCTGCCATGTCCATAGGTTCGGCCAACCGCGGCTCCCACTGGCTGGGGTTCGCCGTCCCAGGCCAATGGGGGCTGCGGGAAGTGGTGGTCAGTACATCCCTCGGCCCGCAGCATTTTCTGCAGCACCCATTGGCCTGAAGCGGCAAACCACAGCCACTGGAAGCTGCGACTGGCCGAACCTGCAGACATGGCAGATAAACAAACTGGTCCGTCCCGCCAGGGGCTTTCCCTGAACAAACAGCGGATCAGCTTTGAGAACCACTGATCTAGACCATTCCTGACAGGTGTTTGTCTAACCTGCTCCTAAAAATCTTCAATGATAGAGATTCCACAACCTCCCTAGGCAATTTATTCCAGCACTTAACTACCCTGACAGGAAGTTTTTCCTAATGTTCCATTGGCTTATCTCTTGCTGCAATTTAAGCCCATTGCTTCTTGTCCTATCCTCAGAGGTTAAGGAGAACAATTTTTCTCCCTCCTCCTTTGTAACAACTTTATATGTACTTTAAAACTGTTATGTTGCCTCTCTGTCCTGTCTTCTCCAGACTAAACCAACCCAGTTTTCCCAAACTTCCCTCATAGGTCATGTTTTCTAGACCTTTAATCATTTTTGTTGCTCTTCTCTGGACTTTCTCCAATTTGTCTATATCTTTCCTGAAATGTGGCGCCCAGAACTGGACCCAATACCCAATATTGAGGCCTAATCAGCGCAGAGTAGAATGGAAGAATTACTTCTCATATCTTGCTTACAACACTTCTGCTAATACACCCCAGAATTATGTTTGCTTTTTTTGCAACAGTGTTATACTGTTGACTTATATTTAGCCTGTGATACATGATGATCCCCAGATCCCTTTCTGCAGTACTGCTTCCTAGACAGTCATTTCCAATTTGTAAGTGCGCAACTGATTGTTGCTGCCTAAGTGGAATACTTTGCATTTGTCCTTATTGAATTTCATCATATTTACTTCAGATCATTTCTCCAGTTTGCCTAGATCAGGGGTTCTCAAACTGGGTGGGGGGGTCACCAGGTTATTACATGGAGGGGTTATGAGCTGCCAGCCTCCACCCCAAACCATGCTTTGTCTCCCACATTGATAATGGTGTTAAATATATAAAAAGAAGCATTTTTAATGTACAAGGAGTGGTCGCACTCAGAGGCTTGCTATGCGAATGCGGTCACCAGTACAAAAGTTTGAGACCCACTAGTCTAGATCATTTTGAATTGTAATCCTATCCTCCAAAGCACTTGCAACGCCTCCAAGCTTGGTATCGTTCACAAATTTTATAAGTATACTCTCTATGCCAACAATTCTCAAACTGTGGGTCGGGACCCCAAAGTGGGTCATGACCCTGTTTTAATGAGGTCACCAGGGCTGGCTTAGATTTGCTGGGACCTGGGCTGAAGTCAAAGCCTGAGGACTTCAACCCTGGGCAGCGAGGCTCAGACTGGGATTTGGCTTTGGCCCCCCTGCCTGAGGTGGTGGGGCTCGGGCTTTGCTCCCCCTCCCCCACCTGGGGCGGCAGGGCTCAGTTGGGCTCAGACTTCAGTCCCCCCTCCTGGGGCTGTGTAGTAATTTTTATTGTCAGAAGGAGGTCACGATGCAATGAAGTTTGAGAACCCCTGCTCTATGCCATTATCTAAATCATTGATGGAGATATTGAACAGAACCAGACCCAGAACTGATCCCTGTGGGACCCACCGATATGCCCTTCCAGCTTGACTGTGAACCACTGATAACTACTCTCTGGGAACTACTCTCTCTATTCTATGGTGTATCAAAAAGCTCTCACACATTTTTCCCTTTATATTTAGTTTAGTATATGTCTATTTATTCTCTAATGCAGACAAGTCACTTGAGGTAGAATGTATAAAACATACACTGTATAGCCTCATTTGTGGTATAACAATCAGTCCTGCCATATAATATCACAGCATTATATGTGCACTGTTTCTTTAATGAAATGATTTGTGAGACAATCTGACACACATTTCAAACAGAGGTATAAATTTTGTAAGAAAGAGATGAAAAGCACAGTGCTCACATTTACTTCATTTTCACAATAATGCATTTTTAACATTACACAACACACTAGATTTTAGTTTTTGCCAATAACACAACAAGATCCATATAAAACCAAAAGAATCCATATTTACTTACTTCTCAGAGGATTTTAATGCTTCTCCATCTTTTGTCCAAGTATATTTTGGCTCACTAAAGTCTGTAGTTTCACACAGTAAATTGACAGTGCTAGTATTTTTGGTCAGAAAAACTGTATTTCCAATTCGTGCAGTTATTGTTTTATTAAAGGAAATTCTGGGAAGTTGTTTCTGCCTTTTAATACCAGGTCCTTTTTGACTGAACATCAGCTTGCCTAGGGTTTTTGTGTTGAAACGTTCAGATGCGTTTGGCGATTTACCAGTGAGCTTAGAGGCTAACTTTTCTTCATGCAAGCCTTTCCATTTTTCAGTAGTAACTTGTAGTGGTCTAGATAATTCAGCAACTAATTGATATATGACTTGGGATGCCAAATCATCACTGACCTCGCCAGCTTCAATGAGTTGACTCATGTTCCTTATCAGTTCTTCAAACTGTACAGTATCCATGCTGTAAGCACCTTGAAGAATTGCTGCCTCCAGACGTCTGTTCTTGAACACATGAGGGCTGTATTCTTCTGCTGAATTACTCACATGGGTTTCAAAATTTCTCAGAAATGGTTGATCATTAACTTGTCCATCACCGAGATACAGCTCATTCTTTTTACTCCATATTTGCCACATTTTGCTCATTTTATGCCATTTGGCTCCAAAGCTGTTGGCTTCATTATGATCTGTACCACTGGTCTCACTTGCATGTTTTCTAAAAGTTGGAGGTTCTATTAGACGGTTGTCAGTGCCAATAAGTTTGAGAACAAATGTTTTATGCACAGAGCCTGCAATACACTTGTACACTCCGATATCTGTAGCCCCAAGGCTATGTATTTTCAGTGATCCCGACTTAGTGATGCCAAGTCTTTTAGAGTTTTGTAAATGTTGTCCATCTTTCTCCCATTGGATAAGTGACTTTTGAAACCTTCGTACTGGGCACTTAATTACAACAGATGTTTTCGGAAGCAGATAGGCTCGGCTTCCAATGGTAAAATTAATGCGTTTCTCTTGCCGTGTCTGTATGTAGACTCGGTGTATACTGACAATCTGAGGTCCGTGGGCAGCATGCTTCTCTGGACGCCTGGGTTTAATTTCTTGTTTAATCTCTGAAACAGCAATCAATTGTTGAAAAGACTGAATCACTGGCACTGTCCTTAACAAATTCTGCATTTCTGAGAATGCTGGTCACAGCATTTTCTCTGATTTGGTTCAGGTCAGCTCCAAACTTGCTGACTTTTTATCTGTGTCACATATACACAAACAGGAATAATGATATGGTCAAATTTTCTGGCCCCAATTTAGGCATTCTCCTGCTTCTCTCTAAACCTCCAGCAGCTCTTATCATATCAATGAGAAGGCACTTATCACACATATCTGTATAGAGGACAATACTTGGAAGAGGGGGAAGAGTGCAATAAGACAGGCATGATATATCTGCTATTCTTATTGCTGCCTGTTGAAGGGGAAAGAAAGGGGGTAAAGGAAGAGGAAAAGGCAAATAAATGGTAGAGCTCAACATCGCTTTCCCCACATCTGGGCACTGCAGCAACTGCAGGGTGTTTGGATAACACAAAGTCCATTAGAAAAAGCAGGAATCTCTTTTGTATGGCTGTTAGACCTGCTGGCCAGCTGGCCTTACTGGCTGGCAGGCAGATTGAGATCAAGTTGACAGCAGCCAGGAGATGAGAACAGAAGTCAATGAATGTGCAGTGAGGGAAGAGAGACGACCATGCTACTATTATTGAACGGGTGGTCACTTTCTTTGGCTAGAAGAGGCTTTGGTCACAGAGTCCTGCTGTTGGCAGGGGTCAGCAATACATGAAGGAAGGGGGAGAGAAAGAGAGAAAAAAGTCAGATCCCGGAGAGGGGTGGTAAGTCAGAAGATGCCTGCAGACAAGCTGAAGAGAAAACTGAGGAAAGCTTCATGCAGGAAAGTGCGGAGGCAGAACGCTGAGTATGGAGAGGCACCTCCTGCATTACACAGCAGGAATTTGAACCCAGCAAGGCTTCTGGAGAGCTGCCTCCATGACTATCGTCAAAGACAGGCCTTCCCAGCAGTGGCCGGATAGACAGAGGACCACAGTATGAAAATGACTGTAGTATTTCAGATACCATTTTGTTGACTCATTACTGGTAACTACTCTGCCCCTTTCTGATCAGCGGAACAAATCTTACTAAGAAAACATTAGGTAGCTGAGAAATAGAACAATGCAGAAGGAAAGCAGCAGAAGCATATACCCCGGCTATTCGCTTTGTGCAAGGCAAGGTGAAACTGGTCAGCCAGGGGAGTCAGGAAATTCCCTAGACGGGTGCTGGAGAACACTCGATTTTTACTAGTGACCCATTCTGTTGGTATGTGACAGAGAACAAAACCCAGCAAGCTGCAGAATGACTTGAATGAGTCAGAGAAATAGACAAATTAATCAAACATTCCTGCATTTGGTTGAATCTAAAATCATTACTACTCTACCATTTGGTGAGAACATAAAAAAAATGACAAACCTTGACAGCAAGTTATTGCAAAAATTTGAGTGCTTTAGATATCATATACATATGCTTTGGATATGTTGTAAAGGAAGAGGTAAAAAGCTAAACGCTTCAAGCATTCAGAAAGTGTGCACACTGTATGAACTACACCCCAGAGTACATTCTTATGCTTATAAAACAGAATACTGCAGTTATTTTCGATATTTTGGCTAATGAGTTCTGACCAATGTGGATATCCTGGTTCCATAATTACATAGCTCTTAAATCAGTATTTGTTATCCAGATACATGGTTCCCTCAACCAACTATTTTATGACTGAGTGTCCTGTTTTTAATAACTATTGGGCTCAAAATATCTGTTTTAATGAAAATGTTCCAGTGTTAAAGCTTCAATTTCCAAAACCCTGCATACATACACAGTAAGTGTAACTTTATACACATAAAATACTTAGTGCTATGCTATGTTTACTTTAGTTATTCCAATACAGAATTAAACCCAATGAGTGTTTATAAATACGTTCAAGTCTGACTGATCGATTTCACTTTTTTTAAAGAAAGACTGCATCAATTCTTCTCAGCATTGCAGCAACAGAGGGTGTGTGTGTGTGTGTGTATGTGTACACACACACGTACGGGTGGTAGAGTTAGAAGTGAGAGAGCATTCAGTTTTGTGGACTGCAGGAGAATAGTCCACAATAAACTTTTTGGATCCCTGGAAGCATCATAATTTGCAGCTTTGGAAGGGGTGGGCTTTTTGAGAGGGATTCCATGAAAGGTAAACCTACTGAATGCATTAGCTTGCACTAGTGCCACAGGGCCTGATCCTCAGCTGGTGTAAACTGGTGTAACTCTGTTGCCTCCAATGGAGCTACACACATTTTTACCAACTGGTGATCTGGCTCGTAAACTGTAAGCTCGTAAGCTATTTCCCAGGACCTGGAAAGCCAAAGATATTCCTGCCTGGATTGGGCCTTCATAAAGTAAAGAGCATGCCCAGATACTGTGTCTAGGGAGTCATGCTTAGACTGATAAGCCCCGTCATCATAAGCAGACAGTAAAAATTAAGCATTCAGCTGTGCCCTGAAGACTGAGTCTTGAGGAGGGGGCACTGAAGAATGCCATTTCAGTGCAAGCTCTGGGAGGCACCACCTCTCCCAAAGCAGCCCTGCTTTGGTGACAGAATATGCATGGTGCACCACCCCTTAGAACAGTGCAGCGTGCCCTCCTCTTTGTACCCTCAAGCTCTACTTTTTGGGGTGATGCCAAGTTCCTGTCTCCCACCCACTCCCTTCAGGTGACTTGTGCTGAGCCCCTGGATGTAGTAGAAGGAAACAGTCCCTGAATGTTCCTATGAATCCCAGGATTGCTACTGTCCCTGGTCCCTGGTGCAAGAAGCAAAGTGAGGATCTGGAGTATGCTTTCCTCTCTCACCCTTTGTGTACTCATGTAAATGCCAGGCAGAATCCAGCCTTAGAGGCTAATGAATTTAAAACCTTGTGCTGAACAGTGTGAGAACTTGAAGGGAGAGGCCAGTCACTAGCTCTCTTTCATCATTTCGGTCTGCACCCCATTGCCTGCCCTAATAACTACTGTATGTCTTCACGTGTTGCTCCCTTCTTACTACAATGGAAGCTGACAATGTTACTTTAACATCACTCTCCACTAAACAATTTGCAGACCACATTGCAGGCCACATTGCCATTCAACTACCCACAATTAATTAAATTCAGATAGATAAGCAGCTCAAAATATTTTATTAAACCTTATGCCAAGGACATTCCTGAAAGTCCATGGGGCTTTATTTAAGTGGTGTTTTGAACCTCAGGAGTCTGGCATGTTAATCTGAAATGAAGTCCAGGAAAAGAAGTTTCATATTATGTATGAATCAGAATTGCACAATTATTTTGTGTTGTGACTAACCATTTATACAAAGTTAGAAAACGCATAATGAAGTAGCTATTTCTGGACAAGACCATTAACTGGATCAAAACCAAAAAGCCTACACATATTACCGGATATTTACACATCTGTATGATGCAAAACGTTCAAATCTTCCAAACCTAGAGTGAATGTTTTCAGTTGAATAGTTGTCATTAAATGTATTATGTTCAGCAGACTTTTATCAAATAGTATCTGACATTTAGGCCATTCATAAGAGCCTTTTTTAAAAAGACACAAATTTATATCCTCCTTTCTAAAGGACGAAAAACAGAGGCCCACCTTGAGGGAATGTTTGCACATGCATTCACTGCAACTGTACCTAAAAGAGACATCCACCTGGCTATTTTACATGTGCAGTTAGCACAATTGCCTACCTGACTATTTCGCATGTGCCGTTAGCACAATTACAATCATCATCATGACAAGATCATGCTCAAATTACAAAACATGCATTTTGTGTGGGAACATTTCTAGAAGCAATGAGCTAAATATTGTATTATTTTTTTTAAAAAAAAGGCGTCTACTCCTTCTGCGACTGTGCCCTCAAAACACCTTGTGAAGCCAGAGGGAATAGGTTTCACACTCCCTTAGGCCCTGATAGAAATTATTTCTGCACCTGCCACTGGAACGGGAGTTTTGTAACTTTTAGCACTGACGGGAGTGTAACACCCAGTGTTCTAAGAACACACTGAACAGCTACACAGTGGGCCCAATTCTCATTTACGCTAAGGCCCCCTTTACTGCTCTGGCAGTGTAAATGGGCTCTATAGCAGGTATAAAAATAATCTGTACCCACTCAAAGACATCTTTATACCATCAGAATGGTGTAAAGGGTAAATAAGAACCAGGCCAAGTACACAGAGAGATCAAGAAAAAACCCCAAACCCTTATCATGTGTTCATATATTACATTTAAAAAAATTTAAACTGGAACCCTTGGTTTGGGCTGAGAAGATATACATTTCATAAAGTTAAAACAATCTTATTATTGTTGGTCTTGTGATCACAATGCCTAAGCTGCTCTCAGATCAGTAACGTTATGAAATGTAGCAAGGATAGAGAAATGAATTAATTGAGCAGCACATACACCGATTTTACTTGATAATTTCAAATCAGCAGGGCACTAGGTATAGTAACACACTTACTGTTACAATCATTCATGTGACAGGACCTTACAAGTGAGGAAGTAGGGAGCCTGCTACACATTGATACATTTAATGTGACATTTTGGCCCTTTGCAGTTAGCTTTTGGCAGGCAAGTTTCCTTCTCTGGATTCCAACACCACAGCTTAGCGAGCACTGCAAAAGGAAGGATGTAGTCAGAGTGAATTTTGTGTTCTGTCTCATACATGCTACTTTTAAAGTGAAGTTTTGAAAGGATGCTGTTTCATATGAATTCCCATGACATCCAAAGCTCTAAGTGCTCTCCAGGCTTTAAGTCAATATGAATATAAAGTGACTAACCCTTTCCACCAAACAGCTCAGAAACAATTATAGGAAAATGACAGTATTTCTTACTGTCCCACGTGGATGTAATGCAGAATGAGATTTGTTATTCTTCTAATTCTAGTTATTGTTCTAGTTCTAAATTGCCTGGGCCAAGTCTCTCACGTTCATATTGCATGTTCATATTGCATTTGGACAGGATTTTTAATTGTAATCTTTAACTATATTTATGCCTTTTGGTGGATCTTTTTTAGGAGGAGACTGGAGGTTTGGATTAAAGGAGAGGGAGAAAAATAGCATTCAATGCACTATTTTGTCTTTCAGAAATTCAGCTAGGGTAGGGGTGGCCAACCTGTGGCTTCGAAGCCACATGTGGCTCTTCAGAAGTTAATATGCGGCTCCTTGCGTAGGCACCGACTCCGGGGCTGGAGCTACAGATGCCAACTTTCCAATGTGCCGGGGGATGCTCACAGCTCAATCCGTGGCTCTGTCACAGGCCCTGCCCCCACTCCACCCCTTCCTGCCCCCTTCCCTGAGCCTGCCGTATCCTCACTCCTCCCTTTCGCCCTCTCTCCTGCACTCCATGAAATAGCTGATCAGGAGGTGCAGGGAGTGAGGGGGAGGCGCTGATTGGTGGGACTGCGGGTGGGCAGGAGGCGCTGGGAGCAGAAGGCGAGTGATGGGGGGCTGCTGACATATTACTGTGGCTCTTTGGCAGTGTACATTGGTAAATTCTGGCTCCTTCTCAGGCTCAGGTTGGCCACCCCTGAACTAGGGAATAAATCTGAGTGGTTGGAAGCTAAATATGCTCCAACCTGGTGCAACCATACTGGAAACAAACAAGAAGCATTATGGCCTCTTGTTTTTCAGTTTAAACATGAGGGCAGAAAGGGTAGGCAGCTATGTTTTGGGGCTGGGTACACCTGGATCATCTGTTGTAGCAGGCCTCTTGAAGCATTCTACCTCCTTCCTCCACACAACTAGGTGGGTAGGGCCTTTTGTCTAATTGCATTCCCTCTGGAGCCCACACTACTCTATGTACTTTAATGATTATCTGGTAGTCTCCCAGCTAGAAATCCCTTGAGTTCCCTTAGTATTGGGAAGTTTAGTGAGCTCTTACTCTGGATCACTCACCTTGGACCATTCCCCTATAACTAGCTGAGGGGGACAATCAACTTTGGCACACAGTTTATGAGCAGACACTCTAGGCTCCTGGCAGATCTCATCAGAGAGTTTCAGAAAGCTTCCATCTGTCAACAACTGCTTACAGTGAACTTTGCGACTCTGAATCCCTCCGCCACAGGTACGGGAACACTAAGACAAAGATAAGAATGTGGAAAGCATAGCCGCACACATACTTGTCTTCACTCATTTATACTCTTATTTTATACAGGCATTTATAAGGCAGCTATCACCATGTTTTCTTGGAACACTTTACTGGTTTAGATCAGGGGTTCTCAAACTTTTGTGCTGGTGACCCCTTTCACACAACAAGCCTCTGAGTGCGACCCCCCCTTATACATTAAAAACACTTTTTTATATATTTAACAGCATTATAAATGCTGGAGGCAAAGCAGGTTTTGGGGTGGAGGGTGACAGCTCGTGACCTCCCATGTAATAACCTCCCAACCCCCTGAGGGGTCCCAACCCCCAGTTTAAGAACCTCTGGTTTAGATTAAAAAGTGAGCAGCATTTTCCAAAACCAAGCAGCATATGCTCCTAGTAGCACTGATTTAGCTAATGGGCCACGAGCCAGGAAAACCTAACTAATGAGCTCAGTGCCAGACAAATGCAGTGCAAGTAGCTAGTGGAAAGCCTAGAAAAAGATGTTCACTTTACATCTAGAACTGGCCAAGTTAAAGCCCAGGTGCATATCTGGCATGAGCTTAGGAAGCTTCACCTTTGGGACAGGTAAGTTAAGCCTTGCTTCCAAATGCAGGTTTTCTCACTTGTGGGGTATGGGGAGAGAGGTGATCTCTGGACTAACTAGCATCTTGAATTTCACCCAGAAGTGAAGTGAAGAATGGAGACTACAGGTGTAATAAGTTCGATGTCAGCTGAAACCATGCTACAATAACAAACTTCTGAGTAACCTTCTAGGTTACTCTTAATTGGAGCACATTAGGTAACTAACCAGAAGAAAAATGTTTACAACTAAACTATTTCCATAATCTGCTGTACCTGCTGCCATTCTTCAAAATGCCAAGCAGGGGGGCAGTCAATCTGGTTACATGCTTGTAAAGCATGAGGCTTTTCATCTTTGCAGTCTTCATTAGTGACAATGGAGCCCTCAGGTTGCTGGCAGTACACATCTCTTGTCTGTATCCCAACTCCACAAGTAGCAGAACACTGTCTCCAAGGGCCAGTTTCCCACCTGTGCCAAAAAACACATGGGCAAAAAAAATTTACTCTAATTAAACAATACAGAAGAATGGCATGTGGAGGAGGGATTATCCAGATACAAATGATACCCACCCAGAGCAAAACAAAGCAGAAGCAAAGGCACATTTATATTGCAAGGGTCAGACTATCATCTACATTTGCCATAACAAAAAATATGAATTACATTTATAAGCTTGAGTGTAAGGAAGAGATGTAATTTTATTTACTATAAATCCTAAAGTTGTAAAGAGCGAATCCAGATAAATATAAGTGGTTCCAAAACTCCCATTTCGAACATTCTAATGGAATAATCAGCCTCCTGTTAGCATCATGCTGACATTTCTATGGTTTAAGGGGACTTTTCTCATCTCTACTAAATGTTGATTGCCTTTATATACATTTTCTATAAAACTTCCTGCTCCTGTTAACTTTCAGTCCACATGTTTTGCAGGAGAAAGTTTCTGTAAACATACTATTGTTTTGGCTTTGACCTTTTCCTCTGAACCATAATTTTCTCACTGAATGCAACATTCTAAGTTTTTGACAGTTTAATTATATTTTACAATTAAATGGGGGCATCAGAGTTCCCTTCACAAAATATACATCACTCAGGCTATTCTCTTTAACTCTATGCAATTACGATTTAACACTGGGCTCTTGGGAAAAGGAATCTCTCTGAAGGGTTAATGCAAGGTCTATTGGAGAGCTTCATATCAAAGTGGTTTCCACAAAGACCTCTGCATTGTGAAGCTAAAAAATTACACCACAGTATATAATAATATCTTCATTCTGTTTTCTTAGGTGAATAAAAAAGGCTCTTCAGCTGATGTACACCTCTACTCCGATATAACACGAATTCGGATATAATGCGGTAAAGCAGTGCTCCGGGGGGGGCAGGGCTGCACACTTTGGTGGATCAAAGCAAGTTTGATATAACGCGGTTTCACCTATAACGCGGTAAGCTTTTTTGGCTCCCGAGGACAGCATTATATCGGGGTAGAGGTGTATTTGTTAAATGCTTTCTGAGATGACTATATTTTCCAAACGGTAAATTGAATTTAAATATGTTCCAAACAGTTTGAAAACAAGAAAAATAATCCAACACACAGATCTACTTTAGCAATAGCCCCCTGTCCCTCCTCTGAGGCCCCGCCCTCCACTCACTCCATCCCTCCTCCCTCTGTCGCTCGCTCTCCTTATCCTCACTCACTTGCTCATTTTCACTGGGCTGGCTGGCTCAACTGGTTGGAGAGAGGGAATATGTGAGGGCTCCAGCTGGTGGTGCAGGCTCTGGGGTGGGGCAGAAATGAGGAGTTCAGGGTGTGGGAGGGGGTGAGGGTTCCAACTGGAGGTGCTGGCTCTGGGGTGGGGCCGGGCATGAGGGATTTGGGGTGTAGGAGGGAGCTCTGGGCTGTGGGGTGCAGCCGAGTGGTTCAGAGTATGGGAAGGGGCTCCAGGTTGAGGCAGGGGCTTGGGGTGTAGGAGGGGGTCTGGGCTCTGGGGTAGGGGTACGGCCAAGGATGAGGGATTTGGAGTGCAGGAGGGAGCTCTGGGCTGAGACGGGGTGCTGGGTTGTGGGGGGAAAGGGCTCCAGCTGGAGGTGCAAACTCTGGGGTGGGGCTAGGGATGAGGGGTTTGGGGTATAGGAGGGTGCTCCGAGCTGGGACCGAGGGGTTCAGATGGTGAGAGGCGGATCATGGCTGAGGCAAGGCGTTGGGGTGCAGGAGGGGTCGGGGTGCAGGAGGGGTCATGAGCGCAGGCTCCAGGTGGTGCTTATCTCAGGAAGCTCCCAGAAGCAGTGGCATATCCCCCCTCTGACTCCTACCTGGACGTGCGGCCAGGTGGGTCTGCATGCTGCCACGTCCACAGGCGCTGCCTCCACAGCTCCTGTTGGCCATGGTTCCCAGTCAATGGGAGCTGCAGAGTTGGTGCTTGGATTGGGGACAGCACACAGAGCCCTCGGGCTGCCCCTATGCCTAGGAGCTGAAGCGGGGACATGCTGCTGCTTCCAGATTTTTAACGGCCTGGTCGGCGGTGCTGACTGTAGCCACCAGGATTCCTTTTCGACCAGACGTTCCAGCAAAAAACGGGCTCCTGGCAACCCTAAACCTGGTCCTTGTCTGATAAAGTCAGTAGATAATGTATGGTTATTTATGTCATATTAAACATTTCTTTTCCACAATTTGATTTCATTATTAAAGCGTACCGTGGTGGGCACAGTTTCATGTTGCAAGTGCGAGTCATTGCTGGTGGTCGCATGGCATTGTCACACAGGGTGTCATTGACAGCTTGTTTTGTCTGCACATGCAGGCACACTGCAATGGCTTCTTGTGTCCCTGGATTTAAAAATAAAAACAAACACATGAGATGTTCTATGGACAGATGAACAATTTTTATAACCTCCTTTCTCTTCAGGGGCAGCTCTAGACATTTCGCCGCCTCAAGCAGGGCAGCATGCCATGGGAGGCACTCTGCCAGTCACCGAAAGGGCGGCAGGCAGCTTCGGTGGACCTTCTGCAGCCGCGGGACCAGCGGACCCTCCGCAGGCATGCCTGCGGGAGGTCCACTGGAGCCGCCTGCCGCCCTCTGGCAACCGGCAGAATGCCCTCCACGGCATGTCGCCCCAAGCACGCACTTGGCATGCTGGGGCCTGGAGCCACCTCTGTTTCTCTTCCCCCTAGCCTCAACCAGAACTAATTCTGTATGCCAAATTAGACAGAAGATTTAAAATTAACAACTTGACTCATAACAGCACTGGAAATATTTTTAAATATGTTTGAAACTCAGAAGGCGTTTTTAAATTAAAAACCAAGTTACAGTGCAACATTTCTGGGATTTCTTATTCACAGCCAGCAATGCCCCAATGTAGGATTTTTTTTCCTAGATTCAAATCAGCTCTTGGAGTGGATACAAACAAACACTGATAGGTGCCAGTTTGTCATTGTGCCCTTCAGAAAAACAGAAAATTGGAGAGTAGTGATTTTGTCTGCCTTTTTTCTCTGTAACACCAAGAAAACAAGACACCATGACTGGCACCCAGATGACACTGATTTTGGAAAGTTCCCTCTATTTAATAGTGCTACCCCAAGGCAATTAGAATGATTTGGTTGGCAGTCAGTGTATAATAAATGCCTTTTCAAAGAACCGGACTCACCCCATAGGAGCAGAATGCTGTTTTATTCCTACTGATTTAAATGGGATTTCAATGAGCTAAGTATTTGAAGAGACAAAAATTACATAAAGTTTCTAAACTACAGCTAAGAAAATGGCTGACTCAGCATGTAGAGATACCCGCTGGGCCAGATCTCAGCTGATGGACACTGGTGTAGCTGCATAAAGCCAATGGCTCCTCAGCTCCAGCTAAGGATCTAGGCCCAGTGTATACAGTGTTCCCTTACACAGGTTTTCTCTCAGCTTCTCTCCAAAATGTAGCTATAATTATAGTTATGCTGAGACATGAAAGAACATTAATAATTAAACTTTTATCAGTCAGAAAAACATGATGTCCGATAAATCTGGCTTAGCTCAACACAACTCGGTGGACACTTGTCAATTAGTGAGCTTTATTGTTTATTTTAAAATTGCATAGTCTATTCCGTTTCACATATACCATTATTCTACAAGGCATGTCTTCAACGTGTAAACCCTATTCACTTAATGGAGAAACGCACGTAGAAACAAAGGACACAAAACTCAGTAAAGTGCTTTGGAAATCTTCTGTGTCTAAAAACATAAGAATGGCTGTACAGGGTCAGACCAAAGGTCCATCTAGCCCAGTATCTGTCTACTGACAGTGGCCAATGCCAGGTGCCCCAGAGGGAGTGAACCTAGCAGGCAATGATCAAGTGGTCTCTCTCCTGCCATCCATCTCCACCCTCCGACAAACATCTTATGCAATAAAAACAACAGTCAGTATCGTTGACCTATTGAACAGAACAGCACTGAAATGCACTCTAACACGGACTTTTGTTGGTACCATGTGAAAATGGCTAATGTACTACACAACAGGTAACATGGTCACAGTTCAGAGAATCTGCTTCCTTCCTTCCAAATTTACTTTTCCCCAAGAGATCTCCTAGGGCTACAAATGTGTTTTCCATAGTAGGTTATATTCTTTGTCTTATGTGTAAAAGCTTGAAAGGTTTCTAATATATTTGTATTTTTAACTGAAATTCCTCTAGTCATTTATGTATGGTACATTAAAACATCACATATTTTTCTGTTTTATCTAACTACCACTAGACAACGATGGTTATAAATATCCTTACTTTAGATAAATTTGTACACCATTAATTGTTTCTTGACACTTGTTGGTTATTTAACAGCCCATTTGATTTCAGCTGACTCCATGAAATATTCTGTGTTGGAAAATTTTCTGCCTAAGGTTAGTGGTGCATGTTTTATATCTTTCAGGTAAGAACTGATCTTTTTCTTTCCTAGTGAGAGCGACAAATGATTTTATAATGTGCTCTCAAATGCTTCCATCTGCCACTATCATCTCAGACTTTGTACTTGTACAGCCAGTGGCCATCATAATGGTAGGTACAAGAACAAACTGAACTGCTTCATGCACATTAGGCAGAAGACATATTTTTCTTCATTATTATAATTTAGTAGCAGGTGCCCAGCATTTGAAGTTACTCCGTTAATCATTACTGCAATTGTCTCTCTGTCAAGAGCTAGTACAATCCATTCCTGAACACTGGCAATTCCTATCACAAACCAATGTTGCCCCATCTACGAATTATCTTGATACAATCCAGCATATTTATTCTTTCAAGACCAAGGCTGCAAGTCTTCATTGTGATGATACAGGTACCAATCTAACAATTTCAAGCATAATACAAACCTTACGTGTAGCAGGAGTACGTATGTATGTATGTATACAACACTATGGATTCTAGCTTTCTTTTAGACTTTCACTGGGAGCCATCTTAATCCCATTTGGGGCTGATGTTCATTCCAGAAAGCCTTTGCTGTGTAATTGTTTTGACTATGTCTGCACCGTGCTGAAGTTTTTATGTAACAGGAGCACTGACCTTATGCATAACTGACCGCCTAGTCACTTCTATTAAATAAAAGTCATTAAGTGTTGAAAACTGCATTACCCACAACACATACATTTAATAAAATGTTCTCTCTCACTAGGGACTAGATTATATCCTTTACATCAAATGTCTACACAACACAATCCAAGGATGAAAATGCCAAATCAAAGCAAATCACTAAACACCATGAGTTTTACAGAACTCCAAGGTTCTATCTCAGAACTAAAGACCAGGATACCATGGATCCTGCAGCACCTCCTAAATGGTTGACGCACCTTCAGAAGAATTTATTCAAACATTTTGGTTTCCTTCAGTTTCCCTGAATAAGAAATATGTTGCTTCTAATGTACAATTCAGAAACAAAGATCCAGATGTGGAATGTTGCTGAGGTAGAGCTGTGGAAGAGGTTATCAGATGAGCCCTCAAACATATATTCATCATTCATCCAGTTGTGAGGCCCATGCCTGCTCTGGGCATAGCGTTAAGGGTTTGTTTCTGCTTCAAGTGCCTTGTTCTGGCTAGCAAGACAAAATTGGCTTCTTAGTTGTTATTTTAGGCCAAATTTTGCCCTCAGAACAGACTTAAATTACATCTCTTTTACAGGGATTAGAATGGAAACATTCACATTTGTGCAAAAACAAAAAACAGTCAAAGCTGATAAGAAAGAGTTATTTTGCAATAGGTTATGCTGGATAATATTTTCTAAACTTCTTGCACAGAGAGTATGATACGATATGAGACTCCTATACTGAGCCTTCTGCTAGTCAGTATTTCTCTCATCAGCAGTTTATATTACAATGTTGTGGTGAGTATACCCAGGACGGGAAAAAAAAAAAAAGCATGTCACACTTTTTTTTCCTTTTTCTTTTGGCTGTGACATGCCACCTTGGTTTGGTCCATGTACGAGGTGTCTTTCATTTCACTCATCAGAGTGCCACAAATGGCTGCAATTCTCTACTCCAAAAGCTTTAAGTAAATGAAAGCTAGTGTTTTGGTGTTTTAAGGTATAACAGAAGAGATACTGTAAAAAGTTTGTAAAGCAGACTTTTTCAGATCTATGCTGCATTCCAATAAACAGTTACACTCCACTGATGCAACATTTCCTTATAATTTACATATAAAATGTGTAAGAGATTGATCTTAACTATAAATTTGTTTGCAGCCACAATTTAATATTGGCTTGTAACTTGAATCAGTGATAAAACTTCTTATATTGCAGGGTTTGGGAAGCATCTTGCAAACCATAAAAGTCATAAAACCTTCAGACAAACAAAGTGTCATGTGTGTGAAGTTCTTGCCTTGGGATACTAACATAGTAGAACATTTAACCCCCACCCTCCAAGTATAAGATAAGTTACTCGGGCAGGTCTCGATAGAGCACTAAGTATTTTTACAGTATTTTGATGTGCTATTATAGTAATTATTCGACTAATCAGTGCAACAGAATATTTTCTATTTTAACCCAGCATACAACCCTCACAAACTCACAGTTTTTGACAACTTTGCTGTGGGAAGAAATATACAGTGCACAACATTGTGTTAAAAGATCAGACTGCTTGCAAAATGCATACTTTACTTTAACTCTAGAAAGAGAAAACTGTAAATAATTAGGACAGAAGATGCTAAATGTTAGTGGCAGAAGGATGGCCTCTTCACTCAACCTTATACCTAGAAAAGGAAAAAAAAATTACTTATTTCAGATTACTTTTGCCTTGCTGTCAACTAAAAGAGAAATTGTCACTTTAAAATCTAGTCAATTAAAAATGAGCTAGAAGAAATTTTATATATTACACATATAAGTGTGTCTGTCAATTTTTGTAGATGTACAGTCATATTTCCCTCTGTTAAGGAACAGATTGTAAATCGTTCACTCAATGGTGAGAAGTTTTCGTCAAAAAGCCAACAGGACTAGTCATAGGAGTAACTGCTCACCAACAAGAACACCATAGTACTGCCAACACTCATCATTTTATTGTGAGTCCTGTAATACTTGGTGCTTTACTTAAAGCTCCAGTGCCTGGAGTCCTGTGATTTTGTAAGAATCAGTTTAATAAAATAATACATTTCTAGCCATCAGGACTAGAGAGAAAAGCTTGCAAATGTGACCTAAGTGTATCTTAACATCACAAAATCCAGAAAGCAAAGAAAAAGAGTTTCACGTGTATTATTTTTTTAAAAAAAATCTTATGATTTTTAAACAAATCTCATGTTTCTTGGGGGGCTTGACTCCAGATGTTCAACTGTATAGGGCTGGTTGAGGTTCAAAGTCTGTCTCTCTATGTTTTTCTCTCCCCTGTTACTGTGTGAAAGGTCCACACAGCTAAACCACAAACAGTAAAATCACCTATATCAGTATTCCCCAAACTTGGGACGCCGCTTGTGTAGGAAAAGCCCCTGGCAGGCCAGGCCAGTTTGTTTAGGTGCCACGACCGCAGGTTCAGCCAATCACAGCTCCCACTGGCCATGGTTCGCTGCTCCAGGCCAATGGGAGCTGCTGGAAGCGGCGGCCAGTACCTCCCTCAGCCCACACCACTTCCACCAGCTCCCATTGGCCTGGAGCAGCGAACCGCGGCCAGTTGGAGCCACGATCGGCCGGACCTGTGGACAGGGCAGGTAAAGAAACCGGCTCACCCTGCCAGGGGCTTTCCCTACACAAGCAGCATCCCAAGTTTGGGAAACACTGAGCTATATGAAAAGTGCTAACAAATACCAAAAGTACAAAGTGGAGGTATTTCTCCAGTCTCTTTCATCTTTCTTAGAGGTTAGGTCCAACAATTTCAGAGACAAGCAGGATTCTTAAGCTGATGGCCTCTTTTAAAGGGATTATTGAGTTAAATATGGTTCAATTTTTTTGCACAAGCAAGCTTTTGTAGAACCTTCAACTAAAAGAAACTTTCCCACAATTTAAAATAAAATCCAGTGAAAACAGTTGATAAACACACATTCTCCTTCCATGTTGGAAACCCAAATATTGCAGCTCTAGGAATCTTAAAATGAAACTGGTAATTACTGAAAGTGAAATAGAGTTAACTCATTCTGATAGTCCAAGTAGAAAGAAATTCAAGGAAGTATTCAGAGCATCAATAATGACATGTACATTGGATTGTCAATTTTTCTTTTATAAACAAAAGCATTATTAGAAAAGTAAGCAAAGAAATCTGTTTTTTAAATTAAATTGTATAATTTTGAAATAGAGACAATCCATTTAGAATACTGCATATTCCATTAACTAATTGACATAAAGACTGAAGAAATACTGCAGATTTAAAACAAAACAAAAAATGATCTCATAACCAGGCACATAACAAGTACTGGCATTATTTCTTGCAGACAGTATCATGCATATCAATTTTATGCATACATCCCATGTGCTTGCATCAGGCTGATAGTTTTTCAAACAGTGAAAAAACACACCGTTTCTTTGGAAAAATGAAGAAAAACCTTGAGATCCCTACATAATTTTTACTCAAGCAAAATCCTAAATAAATCAAAGGGAGTTGGTCTGATTAGGGGCTCATATGAGCAAAGTCCTTGGGATTAGACCCATGATTTTTCTGGTGTGTGGACTTTCTTCAGGTACTAAGGGAAATATAGACAATTCTTCAAATTTATGGAAATTTCTATCTCACTAGAGATCTTTAAATGATGCCTACTTCATAATTAATTAACACAGAAGACCTCTTACTTGCATTCATGAAAAGACTGATGACAGAAGTAATAATTATGATAAGTGATATAACATAGGCTAATGGTCATAAGGCAGTAACTTTTATGACACCCAAATTGCTGCTGCATCATGGGCCGTAATGGTTTATATCAGGGGTTGGCAAACTTTCAGAAGTGGTGTGCCAAATCTTCATTTATTCACTCTAATTTAAGGTTTCACGTGCCAGTAATACATTTTAATGTTTCTTAAAGTTCATCTCTTCAAAGTAAAGTCATATAATATATAACTAAACTCATTGTTGTATGTAAAGTAAATAAGGCTTCTTTAAAATGTTGTAAAAGCTCACTTAAAATAAATTAAATGAAGAAACCCCTGACAAGTGGCCAGCGACATGGGCAGCGTGCAGTGCCATCGAAAATCAGCTCGTGTGCTGCCTTGTGACCACATTGCCATAGTGTGCATTACCGTTGATATAGATGCAGTGCAGAAAATCATCTGAAGAGTTGTCAACAGCGCTATTATAATTATTTCTTGTATACAATAGGTTTAGGGCTCTAGTCACAGACCAGGACCATTATGTGTTACGTGCTGTTACAAAGAAGACGCAAAAGATAGCGTTCCAGAGTCCACAGTCTAACACATAAAAGCTGATAAAATAATTAATTTGGACAAAGAAGCTGTTGATAATGAATGCAACATGTTTTTAATTTCTATAAAAAAAAAATCAAACTGTAGTACATTTTTCCTTCTTTATGGAGAGGATGAGTAGAGTTTCACTGAAATGTCAGGTTAAGGCTCCGTTTTCAGTAACGGTTATGTCATAACAATATTAAGTAATGTTGTAACCTCTTACAGTAAGAAAGAAAGTGATACTGGAAATCATAAGAGACAAATCAGGAGACAAGATACCTTTAAAATTCTCGGTGGAGGAAGTTTTGTTTTGTCGTTTCTTGTGTCCGTGTTCTTCTGGGTCTGAGGACCAGACGTAAGCAATGTCCTCCAATCTTTCGGAAAAAATCTGCTTCTGTCTAATTAGTAAGTACAGGAGAAAGGAAATTTATCTTTTGATTGTTTCTTTATGCAACATGTGTATCTGCTGAAGAATTGTATCTCTGTTGCAATTTGTATGAATGCTGGGGGGAGGATTCTCTCTAGTGTCTATAAGCTGAAAGACCCTGTAACAATTTACCATCTTGATTACAGAGACAATTTTTATGTTTTTCTTTCTTATATTAAAAGCTTTTCTTTTTTTAGAATCTAATTGATTTTTTGGTTATCTTGTGTAAGACCCCGGGGCAGGGAGTCTACACTCACCAGGGAATTGGTGGGAGAAAGGAGAGAAGGGAGGAGGAAAAACCTGCTCTCTGTGTTTATCTGTCTCTCTCCGGGAGAGAGGAGGGGGAGGGGGGAAAGGTGAATTTCCTCTTTGTTTTAGATTCACAGAGCTTGAATCTGTATGGCCTGTTGGTGAGGGGGAAAGAGGAGGGGAGAAGGTAACATTCCTCTCTGTTTTAAGATTCAAGGAGTTTGAATCACAGTGATCTTCCAGGGTAACCTAGGGAGGGAAAGCCTGGGAGAGGCAACGGTGGGGGAAAGGGTTTACTTTCCTTGTGTTAAGATCCAGGGGGTCTGGGTCTTTGGGTCCCCTGGGAAGGTTTTGGGGGGACCAGAGTGTACCAGGCACTGCAAGTCCTGGTTGGTGGCAGCACTACAAGATCTAAGCTGGTAATTAAGCTTAGGGGGATTCATGCTGGTACTCCATCTTTTGGACTCTAAGGTTCAAAGTGGGGATTTATACCATGACAGGTTATTTTTAATAAAAGTCATGGACAGGTCTCGGACAGTAAACAAAACTTCATGGCCCATGACGTGTCCATGGCTTTTACTATATGCCCCTAACTAAAACATGTGGGGGGGACGGCTCGCAGGCACAGCCCAGGGGTGCCGTGGGGGGGCTCCGTAGGTGCTTGATGGGGTGCCGTGAGTGCTCGGGGAGGAGGGTTGGCAGGGCTAGGGTAGGCTCCCTACCCAGCTTCTGAGCTTCACGTGCTGCCTCTGCTCCACCCCAAGCCCCAGTTCTGCAGTTCCCATTGGCTGGGAACTGCGGACAATAGGAGTTGCAGGGGCGGTGCCTGCCAGCAGAGGCAACACATGGAGCTAAGAGCTGAGGAAGGGGCGTTCCTGTCTCCTTTACAGGAAGCCTGCCCTAGGTAAGCACCACCCTGCACCCCAACCCCCAGCCCTGAGCCCCTCCCCACACCCAAACTCCTGCTGCTGGGGAGTGAGTGGGGAGTGAGATGGTACCAGCAGTAGCTAGTGCACCTGCCCAGGGGGTGCCTGAACTGCTCAGGTGGCCCCCGGCCAGGCACCCCAGCCGCTGCAGAAGTAATGGAAAGTCACAGAATCCATGATTTCCATGACCTCTGTGACAAACACAGAACCTTATGTATGGTCCACATGAAGATTCAGGGGTAATGTATCATAAAGATGACAAGCACTGCAACACAGATTCAGTCATTGCTCAAGCAGTATACGACATAGTGACAATAAAGTCTGCAGCTTACTTAGACTGAGCAGGCCTCCTCTCGGTCAGGGAAAAGCAGGCATTAAGAAACTAAGGGAAAAGTTCCAAGTAAATAGAAATCTTAAGGAATGTATTTTAAAAGCCCTTGATAGATACATGCATGTTAGAGATGCAGAAGCTCTCATACTTTACATTAAATTTTGATATTCCTAACTTAAAAGGTCATATTTCTTTCCTTATAACTAAAAAGTTCACCTTACTGAAATGAGATACGGACTTAAAACTGAGCTGAAATTGATCAGGTCATTTGAACTACACAGTGGAAAAAAATAGACATAGTGAGATCATTAGTTAGTACACTGCAGTAAGTTGGAAACACAAGAGAAGTCTGGTTTCTTAAAACAATTTATCCACAGGTAATTTTAAGTCTGTTTGAAAGTGTTTGCCAAGGCAGCTAGATGAACAGCGTTGATAGGAGAACAAAGTCATGATTATCTAACTAGTATAACAGCAAAGGTGTTGCTGTTCGACTTTGATACAGTAGTCTCAAAACTTCCCACATTTCCTGGGAGTAGCACATATGAAGAACATCTAGACATGTGGTGCTACTGAAGACTGAAGAATACATATGAAAAGTCTCTTCATTTCAAACATTCTGCATTACATGCCGAAGTAGTTTCAATTCATGAATACCCAGAGGCAAATGTTTGGTTGAATTGCATCTCTAAATCACAAAGGACCAATATTGCTCTCAATGAAATCTATGCCCAAACTCCCATTTGGCTATAACAGGAGCAGAATCAGGCCCTGATTCTGATTATTAACCATGTAAAAAAAAAAAAAAAAAAAAAAAGCTATTTGCTTCTGGTATGTGAAACTATGGGCCTCAAAACAGCCTCCAAAATTTAATTGTCAACTTGCAGGTACAATTTTTCACATGTAAATTTTTACACTGACTATATACAGAGACAGAGTCTGTTTTTGAAAATTTGGTTTGTGTGTCCTCCATTCTATGTTCAAAATTAACGGAAAGAATTCAACACATTTTGAAAACATGTTGGTTGAGAAGTCCTCCAGAAGCATTGGTAAAATGGATTAAAGATGGAGATAAAATGATTAAATGTTACAAAATTAAATTTGGATAGTAAAATCAAGAGAACTGAAAAAAACTTATAGCTAGTGGGAGCCTTGTTCCCAATTTAAAATACCATTACCCTTATTGTTTTTTAATATTTGCTCAATTTTTTAAAGCAGATAGATAAAATAATCAATCACAATAGTCATATCCTTCAGGGGCTAAGCTCCTGTAATGCTCAATGAAAGAAGTGAGGAATGGCAGAAAGCAACACCTTCCATGATCAGATACATTGTCATTATTAGGGATCAGTGCCATCAATAAAACAAGAATCTTAAATGACAAGGGAGGCTTTTATATTGGTCACTTACCATCATGCAGATAGTTATCTGGGCACCTTTCCCAACTTCTCCTGTCTTCAAACTTCCAGATGGTGACCACTACAAAGGAGGCCACTTTCTATGAGCTCTAGATTGGCTCTTGACTTCCAAACTGTTGCTGCTCAGCCCTTTTCTACTTATTATATTTCTTCTGTGGGTACAACTGTCTTCACTTCCCACTGATGTCATCAATCCTGTCACATACAGGTGTGTTCACCATTCCACTGCTTCCACTTTGCACTTCATAACTCACTTCTGTGGTCAGTTCCAAAGAACAGTACATAGTAGCAACACTAGCAACATTGTCTAGCAATATGTACTTCAGATGGCTGAGAGATTAGATTACAGCTAAAGGAGGAATGTGCCTAACTACTTGCAGACAGATGTATGGCATAGACTTTCTACAGAAGGATACGCTGGACCAAATCCTAAACAACATCCTATTTGAGCTCCATCCCAGCCGTTTCTGGAAAGATGTCTCCCTGTGCTACCATATCACAGATCTACAGTACCATAAAAAATGGCAGCATTTTGAAGACAGCGAATAGTTAATATGCACATTTTAGTTCAGAAACTGCACATATAAATTCCTAGGAGAAAAATGAACATTTAGGCATATTTGTCATTGATTTGTTACATATATTTTCATTTATCTAAACCCATAAACCAGCTGATAGTCTGAAGTGATTCCTTGTAACTTATCTTTCAATAATACAAGACTAACTGCTGCATCAACATTGACAGAAACTTTCCGTAACTTGGTTGACTGAATACAGACCAGTTTCTCATTCAAAGATTTATAGAAAACCAATTTTTATCTCCATTACAACCTTGTGAGGCATGTGGAAGCAAGGGACATTTGGATGCTATCATCAAAGGTAAAAAGAATTAACACAAGTTAAAAGTTCAGAATTTGCTTTTAAATGTCATTGTAAACTAATTTGGAATAATATCAAACAGTTATTTGGCAATGTCAAATTTAAACACCATAGATGAAAATATGTTTAAACTACCTCCAACACATGTGGCTGAACATGGAGTAAAACCAATGTATTCCCAATCATAAATCAAGCTGCTATCTTCCGCACGTGAAAATTCTGGGGCGTATGGAACAGGATCACTGTCGCAGGATGGCTGGTGGCATATTCGTTCTGTTGCCGGTTTGGGGTCTTCACATTCCTCATCAGGCAGATCCATTTCAGTCTGAGTAAACGTGAGAAGAACACGGCACTTCACATCTCGCACCTGAATGCCATGACCACAGGTGGTACTGCATGGAGACCAGGGTTCTGGAATAAACCTGCAAATAATCATAGTGCAGCAACTTAAAGAAAACTGAAGGAGGAGAAATTTGCACTTGATATGAGTTTGCATGTATATGGAGAGTTAAAATATTGCTACAAAAAGTTAATGTAATATAACAACGCAAATATGGCCAACATACTAACAAAGCACATGATGACTAATATGGGTTATACTGAGATACAGTTTCACAATGTACCCAATCCTATCATTAAACCCCAAGAATACACCCTCTTCACTTTCCCCCTACCCACAGTTCCACATAACTAAACAAAGACAACAGACAAGATTGTGGGGGAGAGGTAGAAAAGTCAGATGGAGCACTGAAAAGCAACTCATCTTTCTGGGAAAAAGACAATACCCAAAGGTAGCTCAAAACTCCTGGAGCACTCAGAAGGCCAAGCTGTATATATAGGTCTACACATTGAGTTACAATAGCTCTCAAAGCACACAATGTCATACATATGCCCAAAGCACATCTGCACTCTATTCACATTTCCTAGGACTACCACAGGACATCACTGTAATGACATTTAATAGACCGAGTGAAAGGTACTTTTTGAAATGTAGCCACCTGCAATGCAGAACATTACAGGATGCTATATAGATTTCATCTTTATAGGAGGCCTAACTTCAATGAAGAGATTAACTTGCTCTGTGGACTATCACTTTCATCAGAGTGTATTTATGCTCTTGAGTAACTATAATTAAATCTTATTGTACACATCTCGTTAATATATGGACTAGAGGTAATATTTTAAGAACATGTGAATTCTTCTATTACTTCAGGGGCCTTTATTATGTCAGATATTAATGTTCAAAACTAGATGATTGCAATAGGGCGGAATTCCACAAATCATCTTGGGTGGATTTGTGGATAATTTGATAAGTTAAATACTTAATTGCATAAGTCATTTTCTTAAGGCTCCAAACACTTTGGTGAAAGAAATATACAGATTTTTTTTTAATTTTCCAACTGGAGCAGATCTACATGAAATAGTCAGAGGAAATAAAAACATTTCTTTACTGTCTCCTATAATATCAGCAAAGAACACCTTTTTAGGATCCAAATTAGACATCTAGTTGTTCCAACAGTTTTTCCTCCCCTTTCTGCAATTAAAAAAATCCATTTCTCTGTTGCAGAGAAATATTTATTAAAATTTAAAAGCAGCCAGTTACGTACGACTGAGACAAAGCCATCGTTTTGACCTCTGTGTTTATTCTAAGTGTAAACAACACCTACACAGCATGGTTGATACTCTGAGCTCAAGCTCAGAGTGTTGCTAAATCTGAAGAATAGAGTTTGTGGACAGACTACTATGTCAAGCCAACTGTCTTCTGTCACTGCAGAGAGGCACAAGGAGACAAGAGCAGGAAATAACACAGTAGTTATGCTATAGATATATTCCCACTAGGCCTCTGGGCTACTTTCCAAAGAGCACCTGCTGTGGAGAAGAGGGAAGAGCGAGTCTTTCCCCTTCTCTAAGAGAGAACTAGCTAATACAGGTTAGGAAGAAGCTGATCACCCCTGAGGAACTGCTGCTGAACTTCCCTGACAAGTTCTGCCCAATAATGGTTTCCCAATTTGTCAAGATTTGGCTTTTTTTTTTACGTTTACCTGAATGGAACCATCCCAAACTTTGGCCTGATTCTGGAGGGTGCTGAGTACATCCAGAAAGGTGCTGAGGACCTCTACCTCCTACTGAAGTCAACAGGAACTGAAAGTGTTCAGCATATCACAGGTTTGACAACAACATTTGAAGTGCACTAAAAGAATCTTCTACATTGGAAGAGTATTGCCGGAAACAAATTACAGGTGCTCCTATGCTGCAGTGACAGGAAACACAGGAAATGCCATACTGAGACAGACTAGATGTCCATCTAGTCCAGCAACTTGTCTGACAGCAGCCAGCTGCTTATGAATAAGAAACCCTGAAGTACACAGCAAAGGGAAAACCTGCTAACAAAGAAAGTTACCTCATAACCTCAATAAAGGCTAGGTTAAGGTCCAAAGGGAGCCACATAAAATATCTAGATAGTTATGTCAAAAATGGCTCAGATCCTCCAAAACAATAAGCACGTGCTTAACGTTAAGCACTTTAGAAGTCCCTTGAAATCAGCATGACAGTAACATGCTTAGAGATAAACACATGCTTATGTGCTTTGCTGGATCAGGGCAATCGTGCATAAACCCTTGACAAAATTCTGATCTTCTCTCCATAAAAAGAACCATATTTGGGTAACACTCTACATACACAGAATTTATAAAGAAACTCAGAAAATTCTAAGCAATTATTCCTTGACTTTCACCAGATCTATATTGTACTAGTGGGTTTCCCGTTGAATATTTGTGCATGGGATTTCATAGCAAAGTTCAAGATTAAAAAAAATTAAAACATGGGTTTTGAATTTCTACTTTGTCATTGCTAAACCAAATCACATGACTGTAGGGTTAATTAGAACAACTCAATATTACAGCAATTCTTTTCAAGTGGATGACCTCATCAAAGGTAAGCTGTAGTTGAAATAGCTAAAATTAAGCAAAAGCCAACGGAGACTACTAATACAAAATGAGTGCATATAGCTGATTGGGCATCATGCAGAGCTCTGTCTAAATCATGAATTTGGATCAGGTGCCAGTTTTGTATTAATTAGCTAAATCCACAGCCTGAAGCAGAAATTATGGTCCTTTACCTTCAGTGTTTGACAGAGGTAGTAAAAAGGAATGATCCACCAACATCAGAGGATCTATATTTTTCACTGTGCGGCATATGCGGCATTCACTTGGCAACATATTGAGCCTGATACTTCTTCATTGAAGACATTGGCAACTTTGCCTTTGACTTCAATGGGAACAGGCCTCGATTGAGTTTAGATCAGGATTAAGTAGCATCAAAGCAACTCTCAAGTTATTATCCCTTGCAAGTTGTCAGGTAGTTTATAATGGAATGTTTAGGAGTCTGAAGGTTTTTTGAGGCCTTTAATGAATTTCATAGACAAGGCTCCAGTTTTTAAGATGTGTTCATAGTGATTTGCATGAATGCTTAAAAAAACAATCAACCAAATCAAATTGAAAAAGCTATTTATGCAAGTCACTAGAGGCCTGATTCTCCACGGTCTTACCACCTCGTGTAATCACTTACATCTGTGCAAAGTGGGGATAAAATGCTATCATTATGATTTGCAGGGCCGGCTCTAGGTTTTTTGCCACCTCAAGCAAAAAAATTTTTGGCTGCCCCCCTTTCCAGCCTTGGGCTCCCCCCTGCACCTCCCTGCTGCCCCCACCCAGGGCTCCCCCCCACACACCTCCTGCCACCCCAGTGCTGGGCTTCCCCCTTTCCCCCCACCAGTGCCACCCACACACACCTCCTGCCGCCCCAGCCCTGGGCTCTCCCATCAGTGCCACCCACCTGCACCCTCCTTCCTCTGCAGCCCTGGGTCACTGGTAACTTGCTCATAGGGCAGGTCATTCATCAGGAATTTTGGATGTGCACAAAACACAGACAGGATTGGTTCCCATAAGGTTACAGAGCTGCAGTAAAGTGGAACAATGTTCAGCTTATGTGATTGGAGGATATCTGGATGCATGTTATAAGACCGTCCTCCATAAATGAGGAAAAGTTGAGGTGCCTTTATTATTCTTTTGTTCCACTCTTTCTTTCTATGGGGAATTTGCCAATGCAATATCACTGTCTTCCTTTTAAACAAACAAACAAACAAAAAAGGCAATGGTCATTGAAAATAGCAATTCCAGTCCTAATAACCACTGCATTTCTTGCTCAGTTTTATCCTACTTTTTCTACAGCAAGTTACAGTGGATCAGCATATTTGATTTGGGAGAAATGAAGTAACAGCTGCCCAAACTGAGCTTGAGCACTCCTGAATTTTGAGGTGTTCAAATCTGGAAGGCAGGTGCTGGGTGTGTGGGTGGCTGGGAGGTCTGGGGGGCTTGGTCTCCGCAGGGGAGCACAGCAGTATGTATGCAGCAGCGTGTCTGGGGCTGCGCGGAGCCAGACACGCTGGTCTCAGTGGCACGGTAAGGGGGCTGGGGGTAGGAGAAGGGGTAGAGGGTTCCGGGGGGCAGTCAAGGGACACAGAGCAGGGAGGGTTGGATAGGGCAGAGGTTCAGGGGGGCAGGCAGAAGGGGGGTTAGATGGGTCAGAGTTTCGGGGGGGCAGTCAGGGGACAGGCAGCGGTTGGATAGGCATGGGAGTCCCAGGGGTTTGTCAGGGGGGAAGTTGAGGGGGTCTCAAGAGAGGGGCGGGAACAAGACAGTAGGCTCTAGATTAGGGGTGGGTCCTGGGGGCGTTAGGCAGGGTCTGGGGCGGCAATCAGGGAAGGGATGGGGGGGAGTTCGGATGTTGGGGTTCGTGGGGGGCAGCGGGGGGTGGATGGTAGCAGGTGGGCTCCACTCCACTTTGGAGTGTCCTGTTTTTTCATATTAAAATGTGGTCTCTACTCGCGCTTCACAGCACGTGACTGAGGTCCCCCTCCTTCCTTTCCAGTTGGTAGTGGTCAAGGGAATGCTGGGAAATGTAGTTCTTTCCCTGCTCTAGGGCTGGCTCTATAGGCAGGGAGCTAACCAAGGAACTACAGCTCCCAGTGCGCCCTGTTGGTTCTCAACTCCCATGCCACCCCTGCAAATGGGCTGCCCCAAGCAGGTGCTTGCTTTGCTGGTGTCTAAAGCAGCCCCTGATGATTTGGCACACTTTGCACATGTGTAAATGACCAAACACAAGGTGCAATGCAGTGGAGACCAGACCCACCAATCGTGATCTAATGGGGTGTTCAGCAGGGCCATGTTGGGATGGCTGGGAAAAAGAATCAGTGATCTAAACTACTGATGAGAAAATTGGTAAAGATAAGGCAACAGTCAGCCCAAACCTTTGCTCAAACTCAACCTCCTCTGTGTTTCAGAAGATCTGGAAAACTTAACTTCTCTCATTATTATTTAGTTTTTCCATGCCTGCACTTTCTGATTTGGGTTGAGACCAGAAATGTCAAAATCCCTCAAGAAAGGCTGTTTTTTTTATATTTCCAGTCCAACTTTGCAGACCCAAGGAGACTGGATAAGATTTTCAGAATCATCTAAATGTTTGGGTGCTTATCTGAATAGAATCTCTAAAACATTGGAGTCCTGCCCATCACTGAACCACCTCTTTTAAATCCAGAGCCACAGATTTTATCATATTAAGCGGTTACATATTAGGCAAAATATAAGACCACCTTTCTGTGGAGAGGCTGCAAGAAAGCCTGAAATACATGTACTTAAAATAAAAAGGGCACAAATGGGAGACATTTTTTAAATGCAATGAATAGGAACCTTAAAGTCCCCACCACATTTCAGTTTTAGTAAATGCAATTCTATACAAGCCTAGTGAACAATTATTTTTGATGTTCTCATGTTGCTGAGAAAACACACCAGCTTTTAAAAGCATTCTAAATTTATCCTCTATTTCTCTAAGTTATTAAAGGAAAAGGCAGCAGAGGTGTCTATTTCTTTAACTTATTATTAAAAGAAAAGGTTGTAAAATTTTGCTGAAGCCTCATTGCGAATCCTACTGTAACTAAGAAGGCTCAAGGGAGGAACATTTAAAATAATGATGGGTATCAACTGTCATCACATTCCACAACTAAAAACTAAAAAGGTCAAAACTACATTTTTCTTGGCCTTGCTTTACAAGCAGTCATTTTTAAATTTTCCTAATAATAATAAAAATGAGCTTTTGAACATTCACCCTGTATGTAAATTCAGGACACCAGCCGTGGTAGACCACAGCAGCAGAGGTATTTGTCTTCCTGGTTTGGCAAACCCCCTGTTTGTGGGGTTTGAAAAAACAGCTGCATTTATTCCCTTATTCATTATCAACTAAAATAACGCCTGAAAGCACAAAGACAGCTGTAATAAAAGGATGAACTAGGAGCTGAGATTTCATGTTGCGGTTTTAGTTTGGATGATAAAAGAATAAATAAAGTTAAAAGTGGCAATGTACCAAGGAAATTGTAAACCCTGTGCTAGCCAGAGGTGGGCTAGAAGTTGTCATACTGTGTCACGTATAAACTACAAAAGCAAAGTTAAACATACTCCAAGCAGGAGGGAATTATTGTTACTGTTCACTCTGGGGGAAGTAACAACCGTGTGTTACAGTTTTCCTTAAGACCCTATGCTCTGACCCCAGAAAAGCTTATTCCAGCTGGAAAAGGCCAGATCAGATAGAATACAAGATTCAAAAGGTGCTGTGACAAATCATAATTGCAAAGTACTGTTCATGTAACTGAAGGGCAAGCTGAGAGAGAGAATGAAGGCAGAATCCTTCCATTTTGCTGGAAATGGAGGCCTCAGTAGCCAGTCTCAAGGACTGTAATTATTTTGAATCCATATTCTACTGTTACAACATAGTACTACATACAGTACTTTCATTCAAATAAGGAGGTTAGCTGGGAAGTGGCCTACTCTAGTTCATCTACTTTTGTTCAAGGTCAGCTTCACTTGTAGATCTATTTAAAGGCTTTTGAATTCCCCTTACCTGCCAGCCTCCTCAGAATAGGGTAAGAGCAGGTCTAGCATCCTAGTGGTGGTAGGAGAAGAGAGCAGCAACTTATGTAGGTGAATGAGGGATCTGGCTGGGATAATAGAGTTGGATCCCAGGGGAGCACAGAGTACCAAGAGTATGAAGACCTGAGGACACTATGAAAATTAGTAGAGAAAAGGGGTGTCACAGACTCACTAACGATGAGTGGCTGAAGGGGCCTTTTGGACCCAAGTCCAGATATTTTTGCTATGACAGTGGTAAAGTCAGATCCTTGAAGGTGGGGCAGGGTAGGGTGGTTGAAAGGTGAGCAGGAGTTAGGTCTCCAAGGTGGGAATAAGGATTGCTCAGAAGGGAGGATCAAAGGCAGGAGAATGAGATGATGTGACAGGGCATGCACTGAAAACCTACCCAAATGCATGGTGTCTTTCAGAATGTGGGGCACCTGAGACAAAAGCCATCAGTACAGTAACTCAGCCATATTAAAGTGTATATCTATATATATGCGGTTGTACGTTAAGGATAAAAGTAAAGCCATTAGGAAGTTTATGGTTCTGCTGTCATTTTAAGACATTCAGACTGCTAAGCTGGGATGACCTATTCCACTAGTTTGTGCTTAGCTTGTTCGGTAGGGATATCACTGAGAACCCTAATGGCCTGAAGAGTACATTAGTTCATGCTTCCCACCAGCATACACCACCACATCTTATTTTGCATGGCCAAAGAAGCATTTCTTTATTTTTTCAGGCTGAATTCTCTTTAGAGGTGATTTCACATCTGTCCATTCCCAGATGCAGACACTCAACATGAAGAGGCTCATTCAGCTAGCATTACTGCCCTCAATAATCATAGTTCACATTCAGACATAGAATCATAAACTATCAGGGTTGGAAGGGACCTCAAGAGGTCATCTAGTCCAACCCCTTGTTCAAAGTAGGACCTAATACCCAACTAAATTATCCCAACCAGGGCTTTGTCAAGCCTGACCTTAAAAACTTCTAAGGAAGGAGATTCCACCACCTCCCTAAGTAACCCATTCCAGTGCTTCACCACCCTCCTAGTGAAAAAGTTTTTTCCTAATATCCAACCTAAACCTCCCCCACCGCAACTTGAGACCATTGCTCCTTGTTCTATCATGACCTTGTTCTCACATGGCCTCTGCATTCATGGCCACCAATTCAGAGGGCAGGGTAACCACTCGCAAATAGTCAACTCTTGGCCATAGGTGGCAGTCAACGAAAAATTTCCAATGGCAGGTAGCATAATAGTGCAAGTAACACCTGTTTGGCAGGAGGTTTCCTTTGTGAGCCAGTGCAGATGTCAAATGCTTTATCACTCTTAATGGAATCTGTTAATATATATGAGCCAAAATAAAGAATAGCTAAGTAGCAGAAGAAAAATAAAATATTAGTGCCCATATTCTTGCTCTCAGGTACAGTGGTGTAAATCTTGAGCTCATTTGAGTAACTTCAGATTTAAATAATTATAAATAAGAGTAGAATTTGGCCCAAACACAACACATTACAGTGAATGCCTTGGAAACCCATGTGAACACTTGCTGGAGTTAAAACATATGAAGGAGATAAGCACAGCTCTCAGTTAGTGATTCTCCACACAGGTGATTCTACGAATGTTCATTGCATCAGAACTAAAGGGGTGTGAACAGTGGCGTATTATCACCAAGGCCGACAAGGCCTAGGCCTAGGGCGGCAAATTTGCTCATGCGCCCTCCACAACTCCGCCCCTTCCCCAAATCCCCAGTCCGCCTCCTCCCCCAGGCATGCTGCGCTTCCCTTGTTCCACCTCCCTCCCAGGCTTGTCGCACGAAAGCACTGGGAGGGAGGGAGAAGCGAGTAGTGGCGCGCTCAGAGGAGGCGCAGCAGAGGTGAGCTGGAGCCCATGGGCGCAGGGAGTAACCCGGGGGGGAGGGCGCGGAAACTGCTCCCAGCCCCAGCTCACCTCCGCTCCACCGCCGCCATCCCCCGAGCGCGCCGCAACTCCCTTTCTCCTTCCTCCCTCCCAGTCTTGCCGTGGGGGACCGGAGGTGAGCTGGCGGGGGGCTGGGGGGTGGAGAGGCGACAATTTTGGGAGGCAAATTTGTTAATCCGCCTCTGGGTGTGAACAGAGCTGGACTCAAAGAAAATGTCAGTTATGCACATGCTGTGAACACAACTGTTTCTCAGCCCCAGGGTCAAAGTGGTGAGTGACCCAAGCAACATCTTCTGAATGGCTCAGATAATTATAATTAACTCCCCTCAATTCACTAGCATGGTGTGTAATATTTTTTGGGGGGGGGCATAGGGGTATCTCTCTTTCCAGCAATATGCCCCTCTTCAACTCCAACACAATCATTACATTATTGAGAGGGAGGGAATGGTTGGCTTAAAGCAGTCTACACTTGCTTAACATCAGCTGAGGATTCTCCCACACTGGGGAAATCCTCAACAGCTCTCAAGGCTAAATTAAGGTCCCCTTGCATTGCTCTATTGATGCATAGGGAGCCATTAATCTGGCCCATATATTCTATGCCATTCAAGACAGCTGTTCCAAACACCAGGCAGTCAAGGTATAAGACCAGGAATAATAGCTCACAAGGTAGCCCAGTCCCACAAAGCATCAAATGCCAAATCCATCTACGTGACAACAGGCTTGACTTGTACAATATATCAGCAACATTTTTTCCACCCAGAAAGGGGAACTTACATTGGTTCTTCTGATGCTGTTCTGGTCTCTTCTATTTCTTGTGCTTGTTTGAACCAGGGTAGTTTAGCTTCTACAGGAATTTTTTCTGGTAGGGAAAAAACATAATTCATTCCATCAAATTCAGAAGCATTTAATACATATTGTGTTATTCACTTCAGCACATTAGTGTCTACATAGCACATTGAGTAAAGTTGGGTCCAGAACAAAAGCCCAGATCCAAAAATCCACATCTGAACTCTAGAGAAGTTTGGAACTGAATTTGCCCACAGGCCCATCTCTGTTATTTAAACCACTTTTTCTTCTATTGTTATCCCACACTGTGATTTTGGAAATTAATACTAGTGACACATATTACAGCTGAAGTATTTGACATTCCTTTTCGAGACTGACAACTGCCTTAATCTCTATTCATTAAGTGTTTATATAATATTCCATTTGATTTGTCTGCACCCGAGCAGGCATTTTGCTTGGCAGGTCTTACATCAAGAGGTAAGAAAACTGCAGCAAGAACAAACTTGGCATTGCTTTGTTTTATTAATAATTTTTGGCATTTAAAATGGAAATTTTGTATTATTTACTCACTTCAGTGTCACTCTATATATGGAAAGGAAGAACTTAAACAAGAAAGTGAATGAATATTTATGGCAAATTTAATGCGATTTATCACAATTTCTATTCCTGGCCTTTTACATATTCCGACAAAACTAAACAAAATGCAACAATATTTCTAAATCTGCAATTTTGAGCATAAAACATCTTAGAATTCTTTATAGGGTAAAATTTATAATTTAGATAAGTAAATTCTTCTCTTTTTACATTTTGTTTGCCTTGTAATATTCATTTACTATTTGAGAAATGTACCAGATAGGTAGCACTGCAAATCTTTTACTCAGTAATACAACTTCCGCCATACAGTTATGACATTGTTACTAAACTGTGACCTGCAGGAATACCTCTGTTGGTGAGAAGGTACCAGTAATTGAGTCTCCATGTCCATTCAAACTTTGGCTTCTTTTCTGAGTTTCCCAAAAGTGCAGCTGGTTAGTGCCAATTGCGATCAAGTTATTTTGTGATGTGGACACCCAAATCTTGAAGTAATAGATTGTCAATGCCAGCTCACCATATACGGTTAGAAGAATTGTCAAAGGGTAACAAATTTCAATCGTTATACAGATGGACTGGATTCAAACTAGAAACCTGGATGTGAAACACTTTCTCTCTTGATTGCCTAAGCCAGTATATCTCAACTGGGATCAAGTTTGGTTTTTGTTTGGTTTTGGTTTTTGTTTTTTTTTTGGTGGGGCGGGGGGACTTCAAGCAGGGCCGGCTTAAGGGGGTAGGAAGCATGGCAATTGCCTGGGGCCACATAAAGTTAATTTACATGTTTCAGCCCTGGACAGAGCTGAAGCCCTGTGGTCCAAGGAGGGGCTGGAGCCCCACATCCCATGGGGCTGATGGTAAGAGGTCACAATTTTTTCTGATAGCGGGGGTCACAATGTTTTTTTAAAGTCCAAAGGGAGTTGCCAGCACAAAAAAGTTGAGAGACACTGGCTTAAGCTCTGAAGTCTTCCAAAATATTCTCCATGTACTGAAAAGAATGAAACTTCAAAGAACTTCATCTAAACTCCTTTTGGACTGTGCAGATACACAGCACTTTCATACCAAGTTCTTCTCCCTGTAAGTCCCCTGAAGTTCCATAATACTTTCATTACCATTTTTGCTGCAAGACTTAGAGAATTCTGTTGTATTTGTCCCTTGATGGTTTTTTGCCTGGAGAACTCCCTAAAACCTCAAAATATCCTGCTCTACCAACTTATTTGTGGTAAGGCATTGGGTTTCAATAGCACTTAACTACATTTGCTATTCATTTGACTATGTAAAGCTTACTGTTGAGATGTTTATATTCCCAACAAGTTTTTCCAATAAATATGAAAAGACTGAAAAGACTTCCAACCTTAAGGCTGAGGGACCAGGACTGGGACAGGAGACAGAGAAGCCTATCTATCTATCTATCTACCTACCTATTGTACATATGAGATAAGAATGGAATAGAAAATGTCACTTTTATATCTTCTCATACCTCGTGCTCTTTGTTTCCTCTTATTTCCCTACATCCCTCATCTACCTTTTATTCTTCAATTAATTTTTAAAGGACATTTGTTAATCCATGTCATTAAGCACTAAAGATTATTTTTAAAAAATGAAGTGGAAAAGAAGAGGAGAGGGAAATCAGCATGGACATTATTTAGGTTTTTCCATGTCGCATGCAGAATTCTGTAGTTTGAGCTGTCAATATAGAGGAACAAGGGCCATGGTTATATGTACCATAAACTTTAAGAACATATTACTCTTCCCATTGAAAATGTTATTGAGCAATCTCCCAGCATCTAATGTATTGTTCCCGCTTTCCCGCTATTTAACTTGTTATGTATTTTAATGTAGAGCGCTTGTTGTTTTCATTACATGATATGTTATCAGCAAAAAAAATATCACACATATACCTTTCTTACCACCATTGGCAACAGCGCTTCCTTTTGCCAACACTGGAACAAGTCCTGGCAAATTTGAGCTTCTGGCACTTCTGGGAGAGATGACCAGGGACCCTTTACTTCTGTTAACAAAAATACAAAACAATAACACACGCAGACAAAGTCCCAGTCACCTTTTGGTTTGCAGCACGGTACTGGCACGATGCACTCTTCTTTTATGTGCAGCTTAAGTTGTGGATTACAGCCCCCGACATGCTGGCCACGGTGGTCAATACACAATACCACTCGGTAACGTAAGCCTCGGCCACAGGTCACCGTGCACTAAGGGAGACAATACAATAATATTACTCCACAAAGTCTTTTAAAAATATTTTTCAAAAATATTGCCATTCACAAATATGAATTTGGAAGCTTCAAGTCCTTACCCAAAGCCCACTGAAGTAAAGTGGAGTCTTTCCATTGACTTCAGTAGGCGTGGCATCAGGCCTTAAGTGAAAACTATAATAGCTGTTCCATCAGATTTCAGACAAATATTATTTAAATATAACCTTGCATTGCCAAGTGACTAAAGCAGGGGTAGGCAACCTATGGCACGGGTGCCGATGGCAGCATGTGTGCTGATTTTCAGTGGCACTCACACTGCCTGGGTCCTGGTCACTGGTCCAGGGGAGTCTGCATTTTAATTTAATTTTAAATGAAGTTTCTTAAACATTTTAAAAACCTTATTTACTTTAGATACAACAATAGTTTAGTTATATATTATAGACTTCTAGAAAGAAACCTTCTAAAAACATTAAAATGTATTACTGGCACGCAAAACCTTAAATCAGAGTGAATAAATGAAGACTTGGCACACCACTTCTGAAAGGTTGCCGACCTCTGGACTAAAGTATATTAGTGATGGCTAGTGATGGACAAACCTTTAAAGATATGTGTGTGTGGCGGGTATCTTCCTGGGTTCTGCAAAGCTTATCTGAACAGCTACAGTCTATAAAGGAACTGGGAATCTACTGAGAATAAGCTCTCTCATGACATGTTTAGTGGTTTTTGGTTTACATTGGGCCAGAAAAAACATCAGAATGCTTCTCCAACTGTATTTCAGTGATCTTATTTGGATGAACTTAGAGAACATATAAGTGTTATCTGTCTATGTCAGATAATCAGAGCCAAGATAAGTTGACTCTATATTCCTGTTACTGTAATGAAAGGTAAGATAAATGCTAGGAAAATCATCCATATAGACACCTCTCAATCCCCAAACAACCATGTTCTTGGCAAATTATCTACAGTGGAGGATTAAATCCAGAGGTGAAAGTGAGCCGGTCTGGTCTGGCAGTGGCCAGAGCCCTGAGCCCTTTAAATGACCATCAAAGCCCCGGGGTAGTGGCAGTGGCTGGGAGCCCCTGGCCCCAGCCCTGCCCCTTACACCTGAAGCCCCACCCCTTCCAATTGAGCCCCCCCCCCCCCCGCACCTGCTCAGGACCCCAGCCACCCTGCATAAAGTCCCTTAAGTTACTTTCACCTCGATTAAAGCTATCAAGAAACAGGAGACAAAAGTCCTGATTTTTAAAGAGCTTCTCACTTTGATTTTGTGGCTATAATTTTGCCTTCACATAAAGTTGCAAGCACAGTTCTGCAGGCAAAAAAAAATTGTGCATGCATTTTATTCCACAGAAATATCTTACATCATGAATTGTAGGCTAAATCAGGTAGACAAATATCTACTGCTAAGTGCTAAAAATGTCCCTGCAATTATTTTTGTCCACAATTATATGACTGCACACAATTAGAGACTGCCTTTCAAAATTAGGTACAAATAATTTTTCAATTTACCTGAGACCATTCCATAGCTACCCACTTCGGACAATCAAACAGATTACAGGTTTGCATGACCTTGGGCTTGGGGGCATACATGCATTTCCATTCCTCTACTTGCAGTATCTCTCCATGTATGGTCTCCTCTACACAAACAAAGCTCCTCCGCTGAATTCCACCTCCACAGGAAACAGAACATGCAGTCCAAGGATTATGCTCCCAGCTAGGGGGAAAAAACAACCAAACCCCAAATACATTACAAATAATGCCATCTATAAAGCATAGCAAAATAATGAACCCAATCTTACTTCCATTGAGGTGAATGGAAATTTTGCCACTGACTTCTAAAGGGAGCAGAATCAGGTCTATTTTATGACATTTGTACAAAAATGTATATAGAATCAGAAACATATTGTGCCTTTGTTTCAGGCTTTCTTTCTGCTATGTGCCAAAATGAACACACACAGAAATGAATTAAAGTGCCCAGGTAAGTTTCCTCAAGTGTTTGGAATAACCTGATTCTCTTGTATATATTTTGAGGAGTTAAAGCAGGAATACAATGTATCTGATTATTTGAATAATGTCTAGAATGAAGCAGCATAATGAAGCGTGTTCCACACTTAGGCTACTACTTAACACGGCTATATGTAATTTTTCATCATTATTATTTGGTTAGCACCAACAATGTGCTTGAGGCTGTATAAAAATAAAAGCCCCTGCTCTGAAAAGCTTACAGCCCCATCTACTCTTTCACAAAAGACAATAAATAAATGTTGAAGACATACTCAAGGATCTTCCTGATGTAAGTGTATCATTCACAATTACAAACTACAAGGCCTCTATCCTGGGCTCCTCCTTTCATTTTCACACAGCCCTATTCAATCCCTCATTGTCCCATCCACCTGCCCCCTCAAAGAAACCTAGGGAAATAGTTGGGTCCTGCACCTGGTCTTAAAAGTTCATCACATCTTAGCTTTGGCAAATCAAGGCAGGAAGTGAGTAAGACGACGTTACTATAGCCAGTCTAAAACCTTAAAATATTACAATTGCAGTGGCTCAGAAAAGAACTGTGAAAAAAACTGCACCATTTATGAATGATAGATTCAGCAAGTACAGCAATATCCCACCTAAATCAATTCATCAAGAGTAACATAGGTTTTGTAAAGGAAGTCATAATATCAGAGTAGATGGAGCAGAAGCCTATAAATCAAAGGCAGACATCAGTAAGTACTACCTACTCCCTATGATACAGAAGGTAACTCAAGTATACTTCCTATTTTAAATAATTCATTAAGCTGTCTACAAGAAACATATCAATCATGTTCAAACACTATAGCACAGAGTCCATTTTAAACATACAAAACCTCCTTTGAACTTTAAACATAGAACATATGCTCAAAAGCAGACAACATATAGCTGACTGATTCAATACTCATTTCATAATGCCAGAGAAAAAGGCATGTAAAAAGTCACAGTTATACTTTTCACTATTTTACCTAAACAAATGGCCAGTGTTAAAATCAACTCATTTTCTTTGAAAATATCAGGAACTAAAGAGCAATTAGCTGTTCAATGAGTTAGCAGCTCATGGATTCATATGTGTAAGGCTGACTCTACTAGATGTAACACTACTCTTAGAAGTGTTTATAGCATAAAGTTTTATAGTTGTTTTTCTTTATCTCATCAGTTTCAAACACACTCCAGTTCCCATATTCCCATGAGCATTTTCAAGATGGAGTGAGGTCCAGAGCTACTGGAGGGAGGAGGGGAAGTGTCGTGGGCAAGCAGTCAAGGAGACACTTTCCAGAACCCGCAACTGTCAAGGGATCCTCAGCAGTACAACAAGTCTGAGATATATGGAGGTGTTCCAAAAGCTTTAAAAGAAAATTTTTATCCTGGGAAATTTTTGTTTATTTCAAAGATCTCCATCTGTAGAAATATTTCAGTAGGACATTTACAGCTCCAGCCGCAAGAGAATTCTTTCAAGAGCCTGCAGTGTGCATCGTGACTTTCCCACAACGTCCTCATTTGAATGAGAAAATGGTGGTGAATGCCACAGGATTGCAAAGCAGCCTTGCACATGGCCTTTGTGTTACATGGGAGGTGACGGCTGCTCAAGAAGAGCGAGCCAGCAAAGCTTTGGTGAAGAGTATCTACAGCACTTTGTTTTATGCCTGTTATGTGTAAACAGCCATGCTTAGCACTTGAACAGGTAAAAAGCAGAATTAATGTGGAGTATCTGCAACAACTTTACAGCCAATAAGTGCAGAGTGCATATATGCTAGAATTGCTGCAATATTTAGCTCCTGACTGGGCCAGATTCACCAGAATGTGCAAAGTGGCCAGGTGTTTCCACCACTGCCTCTTCTAGTTCTGTTAGAGAAGGGCAGCTTTCCTATCCCATTGAAGGCTCGAGCAGCAATACATTGAATCAGCCTGCCTTGTTCTTGCCCCTTCCTTAGTCAATGCCACCAACTTTTGGGTGTGTGCTGGCTGGTCTCTGAGTGGATGGGGTGGTCATGACTGCTTTAAACCAACAAAACCAACACAGCCCCCAGTGAGCTTTCACACATGGGGATCAGGCCAGTATCTGTTGACACAGATAGGGAGCCCTTATCTGCAGTTCTTAATGCTTGAAATGAGAGGAGTTGCCCATGACTTCAGCCTCCTTATGATCTCCTTTACCATGGACAGTGCTGTACAGATTCTATAGGCACAGTACAGCACAGAAGGGAAACTAAATCTTAATTCCAACTGGTTTCCTGAGCCACTCAGAACACAAAGCATTGATATAAAGAAACTGTGTTGAGGTCAACACAGAGAAATCTGCAGAGTCTGGCAGCAAAAGGAAAAGAGGAAAGGGGAAAAGATAGGAGCAGGATAATTGCAAAACTGCAATACTAAGCCACAGGAGAAAACATCTCCACCTATCTGAAAAAGCCAAAAAACATCAAAGAGCAGTATATTTTCAGCTGTGTAAATTGTCAAGTCAATGGAGCTATGATAATTTACGCAAGCTGATGGAATCCAAGGAGTTCCACTCAGTCAAGTGAGTCTGCAAGTTCACTTTTCTCCCACCATATCTCTGTTTATTCAGAAAAATATATTTTTAATTTTCGTTTTTCATTAAACAATTGGCCAGATCCTCAGACAGTGTAAATCTGCTTACCACCACTGACTACACTGATTTAAACCAGCTGCAGACCTGACCCACTCTTTTTAAATTGAAGTCCCTAACTTCTTTATGAAAAAAAAAATCTAGCACATTTCAGAGAAGCACTAAATTAATTTTCTGACTGTCTCAGGTGAAAAAATGCTCTCAAACCACTTAGGTAATGAAGAAGCACAAAAAATTCCATATCTGCAAAGTATTAAAGCAGTGTGTATATGAACAAACAGCACATAGGAATAAACAACAAAAAGAATGGAAGAGCAATGTATTTTAACAAGCAAATAATTCATTCCCAGAGTGCCACACTACATGAATAGCTACACTGAATGCACCCATTTTTTATTAATCCAACCAAAATATATCTTCACAGAAAAGAATGAATAAATACATGCATTTTAGAGGAAATTTTGACAGACTATTACTTCTGCACTAAACAGTTATGCACTTAGCAGGTTTTTACTGCAGTAATAGAGGACCCAATCCTGCAACTCTTTACTTAGGAATAGTCCCATTCAAGTCACTCACATGCACAGTGTTTGCAGGATTGAGACCAGGATTTACTCTCTTCTGTATAACTTGGAAGATCAGCTACTATGATAGTATGCAAAGACAGTAGATAATGTTCTAAGCTATACAGTGATTTGAGTCTTTGTATCTGAACATTAAATTCCCACAGAAATCTCTTCCTAATGCTGACCTGCATGTTACAGTCTCCATACATACCGAGGAAGAGGCTGGAAGTGATCATAGGGCATGATTTCTTTAAATCCATCACTGTCAATAAAATAAATATGGCATCATTATTTCTCATATCCTAGATGTTATTTGCTCTACATGTTATGCACAATCATGTTTAAAAGTGAACAAATCCCACCATGAGATCAGGAAATGTGAGACCAATTACAGGATCTTCCTGTGGAACAAGATGACCCATTATGTACCCATCATTTCTGAAGCTGCTGGAAACACTTGGTCTATAAACTCCTTAATTCATTCCACAAAAATGGAAAAAGCAATTTCTCCTCAAAAGGAAATGAATGACCACTAAACAGTTCTACATAATCCTCCTATGTGCGACTCCTCCCAGGTTGTGCCACTTCCCCGAGATGCACAGTCATTTCTTAATAAAGAAATGGACACCACAGAGAAATCTGTAATGAAGAGATCTGTGGAAGGTGCATGCAGCTGAAATAATGCATGATAAGGGTTCAATCTGTGGAGGTGCTGAGCACTTACTGGAAGGTGCTCAGCACCCTCAACTGCTGCTTACTTGAATTACAGAAGTTGCTCAGCACCTAGCAGGAGTAGGCTCCGAGGTTAAGGGAAGGTCTATTCCTCAGGTCTGCAAGGAGAAGTGAAATATGACATTATTTCCCCTCATCCCCTGGTCTGTCTTTGTAGGGTAAATCTGTATAGCAAGAGCTCATAATTTCTACTTTTCTACCTGTCATGCTCCCATCCCAGCATTGTTATATTCCACAGCTTGTTCAGATAAACGGTATTAAAGTCTTGCCATTCTGTCTATCAACTGGCGTTTTAGAAAAGAGCTTCTAAAGTCTGTGCATCTATACTTAGTAGAGGTCACCATCAATGATTATGTTTAGCACAGATTAAAGGAAATGGACAGTTTAGCTATAGGAAATGAAACCCATTCAGAGTGTTTCCTCCTCTTCTTATATGCAACTCTAGTCCAGCCAGATGGCATATTAATGTGAGGTTCTGGGACTTGACACTGTGAAGTATTTTAAGATACTTCAGCACAGCCAGGAAACCTCACCAGACAATCCAAAAGTAAATTAGTTTTAAATACCACTGAGCAATTCAATACAGTTTATGTCTACTGTAGCCTTTATAATTTGGCAATAATATTCGGTGGTATTTGCACCAGAAGTACCTTTATTTAAACTGATTTTTTTCTGACTCTCTTGTAACTTTAAAAAAAATCCCCCCCAAACTTTAAATATTATGTGACCAATTGTAGAGTGAAAATGGTAAATGAAATTTTTATACCAGACAGACGGACAAACCAGGATAAACCACGTGCAAGAACTTTATGCTGAATGAAGAATGGAGCTACTACCTGCCTTTAATGAGAAATCCTGAATAACACATGTCAGCATCGATAAATCCAAAAGCAGACATACAATCCCTCGTGTTCACGTAATCCTACAAAATGTATGCACTGGTGCCATAGGGTATATGTCTACACTACAATCAGGAGGCACAAGTACAGCCTGTGTAGACCTATCCAAGCTATCTTTGATTAAAGTAGCTTGCTAAAAATAGAGATGTAGCCGCAGTGGCCCAGGCTAGCCATGTGAGTACAATTTCACCCGGGACCGTAGGCACACACTTGGGGTTGCTGGCCCATACTGTTGTTTGTGCCACAGCAGCCATACTGCTGGTTTAGTGAGCTAGTTCAACCAAAGCTAGCTAGGTTCAGTGAGCTAGTTCAACCAAAGCTACCTCGAATATTTCTACATGTGCTGTTCTGATGGCAGGGTAGACATATCCATAGTGCTCTCCAAGAAATCTGCAGCAGAGGTAGGCCACAAACTAAAACAAATGGACTATTGAAACCATCTCTGTACATAGCAAATTGTCGTTCTATTGTGTAAGATTGAGGAAGTGCTACAAGCCTCTTTGTGTTGGTGCCAACTGCCAGACTTTCTTTAATGTCCTGAACAATTAAGATTAAGCAGTCCTAAAGATCAAAGTGTGTCAAAAGTCAAATAAATATGGTTATTTGCTCCTTAGTAACTAAAAATACCATCCCACTTACATATTTGTCATACAAACCTAGAAGGACAGGGATCCATGTTGCATTCCTTTAGTTTAGGCTTTGGTTTCTTATTTTCTGGGTAGTAATGACAGTAGTGATCAGGAACAACTCGCTTCAAACGAATATCCACACATTCAGCGGAGTTAAGCTGATAACCTAACATGGGAGCAAAAGATGAACATGCTAATACTTGTGATGAAGGGAGATAAATTCAAACAGCTTTCTTTTCTCAAATACTGAACTATACATCCAATTAAATGCAGTGATTTTTGTGGGGCGGGGTTTAGTATGGAAACGCTGTACTCAGACATATAGGGCCAGGTCTTCACCTGGTATAAGTCAGCAACTGAAGTCAAGGAAGTTATACTGATTAACATTAACTGAGAGTCTGGCCGTTTGTTCTGGTAGTGTTTTAGGAAGACACTAAAAATAAGAAAATTTTAACAGATGCAGTTATACGCCTACTGGGACACCTGACCTGTCACTTTCTTGAGGTGCACAATCAGATGGCCGTGTTGTATGTCCACATTTATAAAACCCACACAGAAGGGTTTACTGAGAGGTGTATTAGGTGGTCATGTGTGGTAAGAAAAATACTTAAAACAGAAAGCCAGAGGAATTGAAGATAAGGTCCAAAGACAGTGTTAAGTTAAACTGTAGAAAACCAAGAAATATTTTCAAGAACATTCTTAGTTAAAGAGCCAAGAAAAGAAAACCAGAAGTAACTCCTTGGTGCAAATATCTGTGTAAAAGGACTCGTTAACAAAAAAGAACTGAGTTTAATAAACCACTAAGTTGCTTTCTTGGCTAAGAAAAAAAAGGCTTATTCACAGGAATTGTCTTTCACTGAAACAGAGAAGACAAGAAGGATGTTCTGGTATGTGCTAAAACAAGAAAAGGGAAGAAACCACAAGAATGAAAATCCAAATGGAGTCAATAAACTAATAGCATAACTGTGTCTACTGAAAATGCTAAAGTATCATATATCAATAGTTTCACTTATGTGTCTCTTGGCTGATCCAAAGTGTCATCATGCATGAGAGTGATAACCGTAATGAAAAACTAAACAGTTCCAGCACCTTAAGTATGCATGTGCCAGTTCTTGTGAGCACCCAGCAGACCCGGAAGAATTACCAGTTGCAAACAAAATTCAGGTTTTTAAAACTTTCCTGTTTATTTGTATTTGATTGTATTCGATGAGCCACTCTCAACCACACCTCTCTTCTCTGCACTCCCAAGCCTCTCCCTCACCCACACAAAGCTACAGAACTGAATATGGAGTGATCCAACTGTGAAATGATATACTGGTGAAGCAGCTGATTCTAATTTTTTGTTGCGTGGAACTTTTTCTATCTGAAATGTCTGAGTCATTTTAGTGCTGGTGAAAGAGCTCAGACAGCATCTGGAGACCAAATCTTCTATGAGATAATAGGTTCAGGCTGGGCAGCAGCAGTGCAAGTTTCCCCAGTAACATACAGGCCTCAACACTGCTTCTATGTGGGGTCCGTGTGTAGCTTAGTCTCCAGGCTCATTTATTTACTGGCCTGTCTCTCAGGACTGCCAACAAGAACACCAAGCTTTGTTGATAAAGATGGTGATTTCCTAATATGGACATCCAACCACAAAGAATTGCACTGAAGCTACCAGCTAATTTCAATGAGAATAAGCAGCCATCAGATGGTAATAATTTTCAAGACAACACTGTCTTAGATTGGATTTGAGCCATCAACCTAGAAGGGAAGGTGTCCATTGAGCTATCCAGTGTTTGCAATGCTCACAATAAAAATTATTTTACTGTACACTTCTTCCCCTGTGAGGAACATAAAGGAAAAACACTTAGGCTTGCAATTCTACTTCAACGATACCATCCCACATGATTACCATTCACATTTCCAATGAGACTCATGTCTCAGAGGACCAAACATCTTCAGAGATAGAGGAGTTTCCCACCATGACTCTGGCTAGAGGCATGGGACCTAGGAATAGTAATCGTGAGTGTATGTTATTTCGATTTTTATGGTGGGGAAACTGAGGCACAAAGATGTTGTGACTGATTTGAGACAGCTTGGAAGAGAATCAGACTCTTCACTTGTACTTTAAGCACTTGACAAGGCTCTCTTATTTTTTAAAAAACAAACACACATGAGCCATTCTTTGAAAAACAGCATTTTAATGGGTTCTGCAATAGTGGGGTAATTATTTAGATTATTTTGCTTTTTTTAGTCTACATGACTAATACAGTGTATTCTCTAAGAGAATGAATAAAGGAGCATTATTATCAGACTCCCCCTAGAGAACTTCCCTGCGTCAGACGAATCTGCACTGGTGTAAAGCAGGTATAGGTGGTATAATCATTTCTTATGCCAATTGCTTCTCCAACCACCACCTCTGCATAAGGAGAAGACAGGACATCACAAGGGCAGGGCTGAGGCAGGTGGAGGGTATGGTGGAACTGAGCTGCACTTAATCCCCTGGTTATATAAACTCTGGAGTTTAAACCAGCAGTGGAAGTTGGAGTAGGCCCCCTGCTGGTCTGACTTTCACTAAGACCAACCAGCTGGGGTTCAGATTGCCCTCCAGGGGTCACTGCAGCTACCACTGTCTACCTCATCCGCTTGCAGTGGAGAATCAGGGACAAAGCAAATAAAATTGTAGTCTAGTGAATAAGCTCTAAAAGATGGATCTTAAACACTGTGCCATTTCTTTTGCATCACTCCATTTCTATCCCCTACTCTTTCCTCTTTCCCAGCTTTTTATTGTCTATGATGTTCCTGTCCTTCCAGGTGGCTCCACTAAAAACTCTGATGTTACCTTTGACCCTCAGCTTCCTTTCTCCATATACCTTTCTCATATTGCTAAATATTAGAAATTTTACCTTCTAAACACTTCACATATCCACAAGTTTCATACTTTTGATACAGCAAAAATACTGCCCATGTGCTTAGGATCTTTCCTCTATTTCTGCAAAGATGAGTATGCTACTTTGTCAAAAATCCTCTCTTTGGCCACTTGGTCCAATACCATGCACAAAGTCTACGATTTTTTGCCTCATTGTTCACCTACCTCATCTCTCTTTTCTTCACTCCACTGATTTTCCTATCTATTAGCACTGCTCTAACATTCTCACTCTAACATTTAAATCTATAGCCAGAAATGCTTCCTTCCTCCTTCTCTCTCTTAATCTCTATCTTTCCATTTGATCTCTGTGTTCATCCTCCTGCGATCTTCATACTGCAAACCATTCTTTCTCACTTCTAGCCCCACATCACTTGGACTATCTTCTCTTTATTTTTCTGAATCTCTTTCCCATAAGGTAATTCATTAACTGTACACCCTGATATTCGATAGTATGTAAAACAATAAAATATGACAAATATGTTTTTATTAACTGCAGATATTACCCTACTACTCAATCACTTATTTAGCTGAACAACCACCAACATGCAAAGCAGCATAAACTTATTTAATTGATTTCAAAAACAACATTGTATGAAAATTATAAATCAGCCATTTATAATCCAGAGTTTAAAACACTCCTGAGCCACAGCCATTGCTTACCTCCTCCACATGTTACAGTACACGGGAAGAACTCGGTCTGTCGCCACTGATGACTTATGGGTTGATAGAAAAAGAATTGAACCACGCTGTCTTTTGGGGCAGTATACCTGGTCTAAAGAGATTTCCATTACAACACATTTGTATACTGTATGCCAATATTCATGACATTTCACAACATAACTCATACGTAATCATAATGCAGAGAGCTATATGGCAATAGGCAGAAAACCACACAGAAATCTGGAGCAATACAAACAGAAGTTTCTAATAATAAAACATTTGTATGTTGCCTTTTTCAAATTATTCTCCTGTAATTATGTAACAGTGCTGAGAAGTCCCTCTGGTGATTTTTCTTCCCTTGCTGGCAAAGCTCTTGGATGTGCCCTGCTGCTTTATAACACTATAGGCTACATTTTCAAAATTCCGTAGCGAATATATGGTTCTAGAAGTTGAACTGAGTACAGGGCATACAGATTCATCTGCAGATACAACATGGATCAAAGTGGATGTACACACAATATCTGAGGTGTAAAATATTGTGCTTTAGTGTATTTCTACGTCATGCAAAACCAATGGCCTGCAGTGAAGTGGAGTTATGACATAGGATCTTTTGGCTGTGGTGTTGTAGCCGTATTGGTCCCAGGATATGAGAGAGAGACCCGAAGAATAGTTCCGTGGTGCCTGAAACCCTGTCTCTTTCATGAACAGAAGCTGGTCCCATAACAGATGCTACCTTGTAAGATCATTTGTCATTTGCAATGGAAAAAACTATGAGTACCTTCCCTTGGGTACAGGCAAATTATTGATATTTTTGTGCATTTTTAATAACTGCATATAGTCAGCCTGTGACCTGGGCAGATCAATAACTAATAACCAGGTATGATCAGTACTTGGATGGGCAACTGCAAAGGGTACATCTGTGCTTGATAAAAGACCCACGGGATGGCTGTGGGTGTCCTGCATCAGCTGACTTGGGCTTGTGGGGCTCAGACTGTGGGCTATAAAACTGCACAAGGTGGGAGCCTGCCCATCTACACTGCAATTTTTAGCCCACACTCTGCAAGCTCAAATCAGCTGACCCATGCTATGAGAATTGGTATTGGGGGTTTTATTTCAATGCAAACATATCCTAAGGAAACCCAGGGTGCTGCCGAAAGTGAGGTTGTTGATTCAGGAGGTGGCAATCTTCCCTTTGATTTAACACTGAACCAATGCTACATCATTTTGCCAGGGAGCATTGTAACACTATCCTTCGGATGAAATGTAAAACAGAGATCCTGGTTGCTTGGGTCATTAATGATCCCATGGTGGTTTTCGCTACAGTAAGGCTGTTAGCCCAAGAGTCTGGCCAAATTTCAGTTTTGCTAGTTATATTCTGCCTAACTAAATTACCTCTTCAGCTTTAATTAGACAGAATTTCTCCTTCCCTTTGCCTCCTAAACTCTGTTGTTGTGTTGCTGCGTGCTGTAAAACAGCTTCCATTTTCTACCCTAAAGTAGGTGAAAGGACTTCTATATATAATTTGTGCTGTACTTTGGTATCTTGGGGATGAAGTGTGGCCTACAAATTTAAGATTTATTTATAAATTAAAACATGACAGGCTCCAGTTATTCACTTTAGCTACTAAATGTTTTTCTAGGCTGCATTAGAAAGATCAGAATGCTGAGTCCTATCTGGGCCCATATGCACACAGGAATAATACCTTCAGAATCTTCACAAAGGGATGAAAGTGTCAAGCTAATAGGAATCAGGCTTTATCACCAATGCTGAGAGCTAAATTATCTATACCCATGTTAGCAACACTCTTATTTGAAAAGTAGCTTTAAAAAAAAAAAATCACAATTTCTTTCTGCTGTCAAGGATGGAGGCCAGGAAATTTCAGTGCAGGGACCCTGACTGTAGAACTAGCTTCCCTTGAATGATCCACCAAAGACAGGGTTTAAAAATCTTCAGAGCCTGGGAGAAGACACACTTTTCAGATTAGACATTTGTTTGATTATGGATGGTTCCTGGGGAAAATCTTATAATTTTTATGTTGGTGGATAGTTTAATGTAAACTGTTTGGTTTTTTTTCAAGAAGTGCATATGCCATTGTGATTAGTGCATAAAAAAAGTCATAGTAATATCAGTAAAAATAATTGGAAGTCATAAATGAACTGTATTAAAGCTTAATAATTTTGCTTCTCTCCTAGAAGTTAGTGTTATGCACATATAACTTTTAGCATCTTCTTCAAATAAAACATTATTTTAAACTCAGAAAGGCATTTCATTCCTTTTATATATTACCCAAAAGGGGAGAGAAAATTTTCAGGAACCAATCAACCAATGGCAACTTATACAGAAATTATTTGAGGGTGTAGTGAAAGAAAACAATTCAGGATTTCTTTTTTAACAGTATCTTAAATTTGGAATGTTTTAATAATTAGGGAGACAAGGTGAGTGAGGTAATATCTTTTATTAACTTAACCCACCTTGTCTCTCTAATATCCTGAGATAAACATGGCTACAACACCACTGCATACCATTAATAATTAGGATAATTGACCTTGCAATTAACTCAACCTAGACAAGCATAGAGCTCAAACCACGATAGAAAGGAAATGTTTAGAAATGCTAATAACTTCCATTTTCAAAATGGGCAATTAAAACCAGAGTCCATGACTAAAAATACAGACTCGTGTTTTTTAGCATACCAAATAAGAATGTACAAATAATGTGTGCCCAAATATGCATGTAAATTTATTACCATCTTCATATTCCCGACTGAACCAATATTTACAATAAGGCAGGCTTTCACCCAGTGCACAAATGCACATAGAATGTTCTTTAAACTTAGTTCCTGTAGGAAAAACCTCGCCCACACTCCTAAAAATGTAGTTCTTAATCTCCTGATTTGCACCTACCTGAACTTGTAAATCTGATGATCCTGCGACTCTTCAGACACAAAATTCAGTCTCTTAAGAGAATAAGGCTAGGATTGTTTCATATTATTTTGGGGAGGGGAAACTCATCTATCCTGGGGTTTCTTTATTAACTTGAAACTCATATCAGAATCACTGGAGGGTTTGTTAAAGGTAACAAACCTTTCCAGGGCTGTAACATGGCTTTGAAATGAAATCATGTGAATTTCACCAGTTTCAAGTGAATTTCACTTTGATAATTTGAGTTTATTCAAACTTTTAAATTTAAAACAAAAACTAAGATGTGTGCTCCCTGATACCTCCCTTCTCTTCCCTTCCCTTCACTTGTGAGATAAGCAGGCCCTAGAAAGCTAAAAAGATTAGAGCCAACTAGCCTGCCTCTTCCAGTTCATCTCAGTCTTGCCTTTCAATCCCCCTTTTAATACACATGTATCTACTTTTAAGATAGAGCACTAAATTCACCACCAGAGGGAATGCCAGAAAAAGTGTTTACGGCAGCTTATGCCATTGTAAATAACAGTGGAGATCCTTAGAAATGGACACGGTTCCTATAACGACTGGAAGAAATTGGTTGCATCTTTCCTTGTGTGAAAACTGTGTAAAATCCTTCACGATTCTCAGTGGCTTATTCAAAGGCTGATAAGGTTCTGACTCTGTAATCAAATCAGGTTTGTGCACACAGACTGCTGCATTTATGCAGACCTCCACTGAAGTCAATGGAAATGAGTACAGGAGTGTGCCCACGCGGATCTGACTGACGTATCAAGGCCATAGTTTAGTGCTATATGCAGTGGTCCATTAGAACATACACATAAAGAACAAGGGAATATACAAATTGCCTTGTAACTATGGCACACAGTTTCACACTTAAGTATAACATGTTCACTCTCCTTTGCTTTACAGTCCAATGTACTTCAAATATATTGGCAGACCCATCTTTCAGCATGCCTAAACACATATCCTACCTTGATAATGAAATCTGCTCCCAGAGATCCTTGAATCTTTATAGTTTCTCTATCTGAACTCTTCTGAAATTCAACAGTTGTGTTTTCTACGACAAATATTCCAGGGACATTAAAACTGTGTTCTCCCTGGTCTCCCTGCAGTGTCTTTGACTCAATAACTAACAAAGAAAACATATAATTTAATTAGGTCAAACAGAGTATATTTTTTATTTTCAAGTAAGTCAGAAAGCAATTTGAACAAATCATAATTTGCAGTAAGTAGCAGGGTTTGTGCATAGGAAAACTGCATGAGTAGAGAACACTTCAGCTTTTGTATTGTAGGATGATCTATACATTCATGAAGTAGTTCGCTCAGCGTTCTTTGGACATAACAACTATCTGCCTGATCACACCATTCTTTTACATGGTATATAAAGAGAAGTACTGTTAATACCATTTAACCCAAATCAATTGCCTCAATATTATATATCAAGCAATAGATTCAGTATGACAAACTGCAGGTGTTGATACATGCATTTATTTCTTGAAGTTCCCACTATCAATGGACAACCACCTCAATATCTTTATCCTTCTGGAAGCCATAACGTCATTCTGAATATTTACTATGTTAACAAAGAGTTAGGCAAGTAGGGATGTCATATTCTTGGAATAGGTGATGATGAAAACCTTTCCATTGCTATTTTGCATTCCTTAGAAACAGAGTAGACTATAATTTCCAAAAGATAGAAAAAACTTAGTATGGGATAACCTCCCACATATTGACTGCCCTATGTTGTCCAAAACTGAATGAAGAAGACATTAAGGAAGGAAAATCTCTGGGCACTCCATAACATGGCATGTGCCCAGTGCTGAAAGGCAATATTGAATGCGTGCATTGGAATGAGGGGTTGGTTACCCTCTTATTGAAGGGGTGTTTCGGAGCAAGGCATGGTCTACGCACAGATTTTGTACTGCATAGCTATGTTGGTTATGGGAGTGATTTGTAATGAAATAGTTATACCAGAACAACCCCTAGCATCGATGCAGTTATACTAGTTTAAGGTGCCTTATATCAATAAAGTTTATTCCTCTTCCCATACAGGAATAGCTATACCAGTATAAGAACATTTATACCTTTATAACTATGTCCACACATGGGGAAGTTGTACTGCCTCAGATATAACATTACCGTTAAAGCAGTACTACTCTTGTGTGTAGACAAGCCCCAAGAGATCAGACTGGAGGAATTAAGGGATCTCAGTCATTCCTCCCTACTATCTTCTTTAAAATGACTTTGGATTAATCACCTCTCATTTTTCTCTGTCCAAAGTGCCAACTTCTATCCTCCACTCCCAACATTTTAAAGCAGTGTTTCCCAAACTTGGGATGCCACTTGTGCAGGGAAAGCCCCTGGCAGGGCCCAGTATGTCCCTTGGCCCGCGCTGTTTCCAGCAGCTCCCATTGGCCTGGAGCAGCGAACCGCGGCCACTGGGAGCCACAATCAGCCAAACCTGCGGAGGCAGCAGGTAAACAAACCAGCCCAGCACGCCAGGGGCTTTCCCTACACAAGTGGCATCCCAAGTTTGGGAAATGCTGTTTTAAAGGATAAAGCAATTATTTTGCAACATAGAAATTTGTGATTTTTCAAGAAATATGCATAGGACAATTAATGTTTGTAAACCACACTTTTGTCTCATTTGTATATTTGATGGAGTGCCTGTTTCCTTTCTTTAGTGACCTAAGTTTACTGGTGAAAGTAGGCCCTTAACCAGGCTAGAAGGGTCCTGTCAAAAGCTTCTTTTCAGTCCAGTTATGACAGACTAAAAGAAGTAGTCAGGAAAGGGCAAATTGCTGGACAACGAATGTTTAAGGGAAAAGAAAAGGCAATTGTTTAATGATGAGTAACTGAATTTATATAATTCTCTCCTGAGCACTCATGAGTTGGTTTATCAACCAACTGAATAATTAAGAGTATCCGCAGCAAAAGGAGTATGGGTCAGTGTAGCTGAGGAACTGGCTTTATAATCTCTGACACTGTATGGATTCTGTGAAGTGTCTCCCATAATGCCTTGTGAAGGTGCTACTAGAAGCCCAAGATATAGTCTGACAAAATATCTAGGAAGAAGGCATTTGCAAGAGTCAACTGAGAAATCTGGATAAGGTACAATGGGCCAAATTCATCACTGGTCCACTGAAAGCAGTGGAGTTAGAACAGGGAAGAATTTGGCTCACTACATCTAGGCAGTACTGGTTATTAGTTATTGAAGTGCCCGGTCACAGGCTGACTATGTGCAGCTATTAAAAGTAAAATAAAAATAGTTTCTTAAGGGATATAATTGATTTGTTAGATCTCTTTAAAAAGAATTGACATCATTTAAATAGCATTTTGAGCCATTCTAAGTCTTAATGAGATAATAGAATCTGCCCTTTTGGGGACTTGATGGACATGCAAACAAAGCTTCAAGACTTACTTTGAAATAGACATTAAATTCTAAGTTTACTTTGGGGGTTAGCAGATATGTTTTATACGATAAAAATTAACTCTTTAAAATAATATTTTAAAAGGCCTCTTGGTGATGAGAGCCTATACCCTTCAAGAAGAGATGTAGTTTATATGACACAGTAAATACATTAACCCTTCCCAATCTGGAGCCTTGGCTTAAAATCCTGAATAAATCCCAAGAGGAAATGAGTGTGGAGAAATTAATCTACTCCTTAATTTACCTAGTTAAAATAAACCCTATGATTCATAGCCATTTTCAGATTCTGTTTTAGAATGACCTGGAAAGCAGTGGTGTCTAGGTTAGGAATGAAGTACATAGATAGAACTGTATAAGGAGGTTATGGCATTACTGATTCACACAAATCCCCACAAGTCATACAAAAATGGCAAAAAAAAAAAAAAAGCGATGGGATGATAAAAAGGAGACTTTACAAAATACATACCTACGTTCAAGAGGGATTAAAGGTAACTTGTTAAGGCACTTTAAAATATTACCATATCCAAGCATTTTGGTTTAAGTTTTCTTCAGTATGGATATAAATAGGGTCTGGATCCTGCTCCCATTGAAATGGTTTGAGTTCTGCCATTTACTTCAAAAGGAGCAGGAGCAGGCCCTTAATTCCTAATCCCATTACTGAAATAAGATCCAAGAGTGTTAAATTACTCTCAGAGACTGTACAGGAGCAAGGAAAACTGAAATTATGCTAAACTTGCCTTAAAATACAGGGTTATATTAAATTAGATTTTAAAAGGTTAGTCTAAAATACTGGCAATTTTGCAGATTGTGGAATTTTGATGGCTATCTTGGCACAAGGCAGAAAAGTGTAGTCATTTGGTGTAATAAATTCTGTACTGTATCATACAATAAAACTTTTCATTACTGTACTTATTATACTCAAATTATTTAAAATGTTACTATTTTGCTCATACTTACCCGGATCATGTGACCCAAAACTGTCTCAGAGGAATTTCTTGCAGAAGCCAAACTTGTTAAACCAAGCTAGGAGTTGATTGATAGGCTAGCTGTAAATTTAACTTAATTTCTGTGGCAGTGATGCTCTTTGACTGTTAACGCTAGAGAATTACCTAAATCAGTGTTTCCCAAACTTGGGACGCCACTTGTGCAGGGAAAGCCCCTAGCAGGATGAGATGGTTTGTTTACCTGCCGCGTCCGCAGGTTCAGCTGATGGCGACTCCCACTGGCTGTGGTTCGCTGCTCCAGGCCAATGGGAGCTGCTGCAAGTGGAGGCCAGTACATCCCTCAGCCCATGCCACTTGCAGCAGCTTCCATTGGCCTGGAGCAGCGAACCACAGCCAGTGGGAGTCGCCATCAGCTGAACCTGCGGACGCGGCAGGTAAACAAACCAGCCCGGCCCACCAGGGGCTTTCCCTACACAAGCAGCGTCCTAAGTTTGGGAAACACTGACCTACATCATAAATAAAAGTAAGGAAAATGGCTATTGGATACTCCTTTTCATGTAAGAGATGCATTCCTGAAGCAGCCTCTGTCATTTTCTAATCTTGTTTTAGACACAAAAGTAGCTTGTTGTATCCCTAACCAAAAAAGAAGGCATACAGTTGTCACTTTAGAAGAAGCAGTTATTTCCTTGAACAACTACAGATGTAAAACTGTAAAATCTGTATTAATCTAACTAGTGCCCACCAAATGCTTTCTAAAGATTGTCTTCTACTCTTCTAATGGATAGAACAGTGAAGGATCCTATACATGCTTTGACAGACATTTCAGTAAACGAAACTCCTCCAAAAAAATAATTCCAGCATGATCATGGGTTGGAAATCTACCGTGAAGTCAAATATAATTACTTTTTGATGGCTCTCAAGAGAATCAGAAATTAAAATGCCCCATTTTCTAAGCAATTACAACCAGGAACAGATGAGAAATAACCAGAGAGAGCAACAAATATTTTATAGTACTTTAACTCTTATTTTAGTTTCTCTCTCATATCTTTTCCCTTCTATTACTTTTATTTGAGTATTTTTCCTATAATTTCATGAAAACATTATGTGTGCCAAGGCTTCAGAGATACTGGTACATTTTGAGGTTCACTTCTGCTAAGAAAAAGACAAAAAGCTATTTATAGGCAGTAGTGACTTTTTTATTTTTCAGAAACTGAGTACATGGCTACAATAGAGAAATTCATTAAGGGAAATTGCTGAGCACTTGCAACTCCAGATCTAGTCAATGGGAACTGCAGGTGTTTAGCATCTCTCAGAATTTGGCCCTAAAAGAGCAAGAAAAAAAGACACCTGAGTATCAGAGAAGGGAGCAAGACACCTGAAGGTTAATCCATCCCGGGAGCTAAGCCAAATCAGTATGTTAACATTTCCAATCTCTAAGCTTTTCTTAATAAAGTAATTAAACAAAATTTACAAAAAAGGTCAAACTGAGAATTCTGGCTAGTAACTGACAATCTGAAAATACAGTGGGTCAAATTCATCCTTGGTGCAATGCCAGTAAAAGTAATTAAAGTCTACAGAGCTATACCAGGGAAGAATTCAATGTGTTTAACAATTTGTAAGATACAGCTGTGTAGAGACAGTTTGTATTTCAGGGAGAGGTCTCTGCTGATCTTAGAACCAGCTACTCAGATTTTCCAAGGAAATGTGTCACCCAGTGAGATGAAGAACTGTTTCACAGCACAATAGATAACCTTTGCTGCAATATATTCTTACTCAGCCTAAGCCACTGCCTGTCATCTTAAGTGTCCCATACAGAATAAAATCAAACAATTGACATGTAACATTGTAAAGTTAGTTTTGAAAATACATAGGTAAGACACTGAGGATTTTTTTTTCTTTTGTGCAGGCTACTGTCTAGGCATCTGGAAATATCTACAAATAACCTTCCAGGGGGCTTCAGCAAATGGTTCTCTGAAAAAAAAAAATTTAGACTAACTCTGCATTTACCACTCACATCTAGAGAACTGTGTGTGTGTGTGTGTGTGTGTGTGTGTATATATGTATATATATATATAAAGTTACTACCCAGACAGACCTGGATTGGGAACCCCTTATTTCTATTGGGGAACAATTACCTGCCCAAGTGCTTCCACTGATTTAAATGCAGTAAGTAACTGCTAGCTAAGGAAGAAATGGTAGGAAAAGAGTTCACCAAACACTCACCCAGAACTTAAAAGAACTCTGAACCCTGTGCTCCTGCAGAAGTGAGAAACTATACCTCCAGAGCATGCTCCTCAGCCCTGACTCATGGAAGCCTTTTGGGGTGGGGAATGGAGAGTTTCAACTTCACAGTGTCAGATGGTGTAGGAAACCCAGCTGGGCTCCTACAGATTCTCTCCTTGACAAACCTCTGAGGAAAGCAGACCAAGTTTATACAGGCTAAGGCTGAGTTAACCTGTTTTGGTGCCTTCAGGGTTATCAACTAAGCTGAGGACCCAGGGCTGTATTATCCTGTGCTGTTTTCCCTCACAATGTGGAACCTCTCTTTCCAGAGGAGAATTTGTGGGGCTAGCTGTGGTTGAGGGATCCCCTGGAAAAATGGACCCCTATGCTTTCAGAGACAGGCTGCAGCCCATAGGGCTCAGCAGCACAGGAGCCAGTACTGCTCAGCAGCTCTGTAGTGGCTTGGGACATTCATGAGGAAGCCCTGTGTGGATCTCTCATCTTCTGTGTAGATATCAGGAGAATATGTTGATTAAATGGGAAATCCATAGGTGATAGCTATTCCATGCCCAGGGTAAGAATGTGCAGGAAATTCTACATGTTAAATTCATGCATAGATTATTCTCACATAGGAGAAAATGAGATCCTGGAATAAAAGCAGCTATTCTTTTCCAATTATAAACTGCATGCTACTTCTTTTAATACTAGCCAAGAAGAAAAACAAGTATTTGTATGTATGGCTAAATACTTAATAGCTCAACTAAAGCAAGTAGCATCATCTAAAGTAGAAATTCACATAAGGGGAAAAAGATACAGCATCTTTCAGTTTCTTCAAGTTAAGCTCACTCTCCCAAAGTTCATGAACTCAGTTATCTAGCATTAGCCACTTGTAAAAATATTAGCTTCTGGTTTTCCTGTTTCTTCTGCAGGAGGATTATTTTCAGAGGACCCTCTGTCCTACTTTTGATTCTAAAGCTTTTTAAACAACTATTAGAAAACCCATAATTTATTCTAAAACAAAACAAAACACTTTGTTTCATAAACCTATTAGGTGCAATGTGACAATGCTGTTGCCTTATTCACAAAACACAGGCATTAAAAAGTGAGACGATGAGCACTGTAAGCACCCAGGAACAGGGACTAGGGTTTCTTATGTGTTAGTAAAGAGACTAGCATAATGGAGCCCCCTCCTGATTGCTTAATAATATGTCATACATCTTAAACCAACCACAAAATACACAAAAAAGTGGACTCTTTCCAGCATGCTTAAATACTGACAAAACCAATTTTGTGGAGCACTTCTTTGTTTGGAATCTGCTACCTGCTACATGAAAGACCAAATTTGAATCTATGAATCACTGCGACAGCTGTGCTATTCTGGGACAATGCAGATCACAGAGACCAGGATGAAACATGTAAAAGCTAGGTCATAACATTCTCTGTCAAGGAGACCCAGCTGTGGAACTATCTTCCAGAGGAGATTCGGGAAATCCAAAGTCTGATTATCTTTATGAAATGCTGTAAAGCTGCCTTCTCTGAGAAAGCCACTTATGGTGGAAAGACTATCACAATTCAAAACTCCTTTTATTCCCAAACCTCTCACAATTCTTTTCCTCTCCCCTCTCCATACAAACATGTACCCCTAAAAGGGAGAAATGCCAGACTCTATGAAGTCAACTACAAACATGGCTACTGCTATTGGTGTTACATAGAAGGTGCTCAGATACTCCGACATGGGTGGCAATAAAACTGTGTGTGAGAGAGAGAGAATCTACCCCAAAACAAACCAACAAGAGAGCTCTAACAACCAGCAAGTGTCTGGTATTTTAAATAAGTATTCCTAAAATTCTGCCCATGAGTATGCCAACACGCTGTCACTGAAGTTAATGGAGTTGCATGAGAATAACAGAGTAGCATTTGGCTCTGTCATTAAATGACTTTTACAACGTCAACACACTTCAGCCACAGGAGGGGGTCAGGCAGAAGTAGTACATTTCCAGTAGTACCGTAAAGATTTGACCACAAAGTGAGAAAAAATGTTGTTTCTGCCCAGCACTCACTTTTTTCACTTTTGTCATTTTTAAGATTATAGGTAAAATAAATTTGGAGTGTGAAATGAATGTGTCTGACTCCTCCCAGATTTGCAGAGGAATTGGCTGGAGAGAGGGTAAGAGGAAAAAAGGAGCCTTTCTTAAGCTTTTTACCCCAAGTGCACTTCTCAGTATGAGTAGACAGACACAGGCTAGCTCTACCGGAGCTAGCATGCTAAAAATAGCAATGTAGCTGGGGAACATTGGCTCCACTGGATTCATTGAAGCTAAGGCAACAATCAGCTCCCTTCTATAAGTACTAATAATTAAACGGCTAAAACAAAGTCAGAGAACAATAGTTCTGCTATGAACTAATCATGGCCGCTGCTTTAAATAGCTCTTGCAACATTTTTTAAAGGCAATATCATTTATGTTGATAGAAGTTTCTGTTTTGTAAACAATTAGTATGGGAGGAAGAATAGCTTATTTTATACATTCATGGAACTTCTCAAAGTTACATTCAGGGGTTACATTAATGTTCTCAGCTGCAAAATTTAAACCTAATGTCATTCAAAGTTCTTTTAAATAAAACCATGATGACATTTTCTTAGAAGAAACGTATGATACACAGAGGCAAAATATGTTTCATTCTCGCCGTTTACATTTCTCACAGCAATAAAACTGCTTTTTATCATCATGATTCAGACCAATAGCCCTAAAATATTTTAATCTCACAAATAAAATATTGTTTGTAATATCAGATTAAAAAGTCTATTTCATTGTCTGTGAGGGTGTTCACACTCTCCATTTAAATAAGTTCTATATGGAAAAACTGCTCATTGGTAAAGACATGAATTCTAAGTAATAACCACAAATGTAACCAAGAGCCACAGGATAACATTTGGAAATAAATGTTTCACAAAGGCACCAAACTCTTGATGAAAGATGGGAAACACACACAAAGCTTTTACACATCCAATAGCTAGAGAGGAAGTACCACACACCTGCATCAATTGTTTGGGGAACCTGTTGAGCTGAAGGGACAGTCACAGTAGCAAGTGAGGGAGACACTCACCAAGGGACAATAGGTAGCTTCTGCTCCTGGGAGTCTCTGGCACCCACTGGCCAGCTGCAGGAGAGGGTGTTCATTGACCAGTGTTTCCCATTTCCCAGGATTAAACCCGGCGTGGGAGCCATATGGAGCCTCCTTTGGCTTTGTTCCAGCATTGGCTTTTTGTAGGTTACTTTACTAGTTTTCTTTGCATCCTTTAATTTAGCTCAGACTTGGTTTTGTCATTTATTTATTTTACTGAGCAGCAGGTTTAGGGATTGACTTCTGTGACACTGCTCATACACTTATAGTTAAGTATCTGCATAAGTGCTTTGATGAATCAAGGGCAGAATGCTCAACACCTTTAGAAGGATCCACCCCTCAAAACTCCATGGTCAGTCATTCTTTGGCCTCCATACTAAGACTGCCAAGAGAGGTACTTATTAATCCCAGTTGTAATAATGGTAGGTTTTGTAACATATCCATGGGGAACTAGACTGAGACGACATTACTCATTTCATAAAGGCCATTTTGGGTCATTATCAGTCTTTTCTGGATTTGAACTCGTTACTTGGGCTTGAAGTCCGATTTCCAGTTTCTCTCTCTCTCTGAAAGATCTGTAAATAGTGCCCATCACTGGTATATATACATGTTGTTTATCTAAAGCCCATTCAGTCCTCCACTGAACATAGTTCTGACGGAAGTTTTTCCAAGTCTCGTGAACAAAGTACTTTATGTTAGATACTCTAAAAAAGAATTCTTGTACAGTTCAGCATTATAAAGAAACCATAGCTACACATATATTCATACCATTGTGATTTTTAAACTGACTTCTTTGAAAACAAGCCAAAATCAATGTAATGTTAATGTTCTGTACGAACAGTTTGGGTTGAAAATTAAAAATGGGAAGAGGAATCAAGGCTTTGATCTTGCCAAAACACTTAAAGTTTGGATGCACTCAGATAAAAGGTTCTGGGTTTATTCTGTCTAGTAATAATATATAAAAAACTGTTCATACCAAGGTGTGCTGGTCCTTTCAGTGTAAGTCTCACACTGCGGCTCCCATGAGGTATAGCAATCACAATTTCTTCCCCTAGGAAAATTAAGAAACTGTTTTAGAAATGATCTTGCACCAGGGAATTATCCCATCATGTAACTAGACTGAAAACTGTCAAATGTGTCTCAAAAAATATTTAACAGGTTCCACAATTTTTCTATTAAAATAATATGTTATTTTATTAAGCATAATACACCAAGTCTGTTTGCTAAGCTATGCAGCTATTAAGACCTACATGCGGACGTGTAAATCTTTCCTGCTATTGGTAAATTATTTTCTATTAACAAAAATAACTAAAATGTCAGTAGTACATTAGGTGCATATTTATACTTTGTTGTCCTAGTTTTATTTCCTAATCACTGGACAGACTCAGCAAATCCCTTAACTAGTGTTTCCCCTTGCAAGCCCCCCATACCCCCAGCTGTTCAGTTTCATTTTGCCCACATCTCATTTCCTAGAGCAGGTCACAACTTTAATAAGTGGCAGGATTTACAGGAAATAGATCATCTACATAACACTAACCCTTAACCAATTACAGACCAGTTAAAAGCAAATTATAACAAAGTCTGCTTGTAACTTACTATAAACCAAACCAGCATCAAAGAGGACAATCCAACCAAAAAAAAAAAAAGAAAAGCTTTTGCTTGCCTGAAATACCCCTTAACAATAATCATACTTAACATATATATTTTTAATCTGCAAAGAATCCTGTGGCACCTTATAGACTAACAGACGTTTTGGAGCATGAGCTTTCGTGGGTGAATACTCACTTCGTCAGATGCATGTATAGTATATAAGGTGCCACAGGATTCTTTGCTGCTTTTACAGATCCAGACTAACATGGCTACCCCTCTGATATTTTTAATCTGTAGATCTCAGAGTGCTTTACAAAGATGGGTGGGTATTACTGCCTCCATTTTATAGATGGGCAACCTGAGACTTAGCCAAGGTCCGATGGCAAATCAATGGAGAGGCTAACAGACCGTGGGGTCTAATGATTCTGGATACGGGGCCTCTCCACTCCATCATATGTCACGCCCTTGGAAGGGGGAAGAGTCAGTGTGCAAAAGAGATCAGCATTGTCCTGAGTTCTAAATCCCCGTAGGTTCTGGAGGGGAGGGGTTTGATGCCACAGAGACCTAAGAGCCCCTTAACCTTGCCCCTTCCCACATCCATCATGTTCCGACCCAAACGTCATAAAGCTGCAAACCCAATTCTGCACATAGCAACCACATTGGCCAATATCTACACAGAAACACTCTCTGCAGGCATATCCCATACAAATTAATCTGTCCTTTAAATTATCTAACAACACCACCCAGGTGCTATTAGGTTGCCTCGAAGTAGGTTACTACATCAGAAGTCCATGAAGAAATGCAGAGAGAGAGAGATGGAAGATAAGATTAATCCTACTTTCATTTAATTCAATAGGAAGTTTGCCATTTGATTCAATGTAAACATTATTAGGCCCTTGGAAAGTTAAAAATAATGTAACGGAGGCTAAAGGAATGGTGAAAATCTGATAAGGCTTGCTAGCCCAGTGCCTTGAGAGACCAAAAAATACAAAAACAAAAAAATATAAAAAGAACAAATCCTGCAAAGTAATCACAAAACCATAAACATAATGTAGAATAAACACATTTTACATTTCTCCTAGCAAACTGCCCTGGTATTGCCAAATACCCATAGGAACAGCAAAGTCTCATATTCAATCGCTTGATTCTGTAGATAAGTCTATCCTTATGCTATGTGTTTGCTGTGGTGGATTTCACTGTAGTGAGTTCAAGAAAATAACAGTAACCTATTAATTGAAGTTTAGCGATACATTGCTTCAGAAATACTCACACAGTATTTTGAGAATATTTGGGTTATAATTTTTAACTAAAATAGTTGAATTCTTTCTTTCCATGTGAAACAAGGCCTTTTTACAGTAGATGCTAAATTATCAGCTTCTGGTTTACCTCCCCTCAGCATAAGTATAAAATGCTGCCAAATGTTCAAGATACTTCAAACAAACACTGCAATTATTTTCTTCTGAAATAATCACCTTCTTACATTACAGTTTTTGTATTTCCAATCTCTAGGAAAGTTATTTAAATATAACCATTTATTTTGGACATAATGAAATGTGATCCTTATTAATTTCATATATAAGTATTCCATCAGCATGCAAAATACTAAGTCAGAACCATAATATAGCTGAGGAGACCTGGAAAACACATTAACTACTCAGCCACTTAATATCTCTTTGCTTCTTGGTTTTTCATCAGCTGAATTGCAGTCAATAGCCAAAACATAATGAATGACTATATCTTTAAGTACAATGAAATAACTGCTGAATTCGGGACTAGGCATTACGATGATACAAATAATAAACAAACAATAATACATGCTCTCCGGCATTAGAGACAAGACAGGTTTCCAGGGGCCTGTCTGACCCCACTTAATCAATGACTCTACCTCTCCTTGTGAGCCAAACAGACCCTAGCCAGGGCATACTAAGCCTCTAAGAAGAGTTTGATCCTGGAGAGCATTGAGCACCCTGAGACATTGGTTTCAGTGAGACTTTGGGCCTGATCTGTGAAGTGCCTCAAAGTGGCAAATTTGTAGGGTTGTGTGGTAGGGGTGACTGTAACTCTGGTTTGTAACATATGGGGCTCAAAAGAGGGCCCGGGGACCCTAGAAAGGAGGATACCTGGTTAGTCAGAGACCTAGCAAATCACAGCCTGAGGGAACCAGGAAGGGGTAGGTGAGAGGTGTTTGCAACCCAAAGGAGAGAGAAGCAGCAAGGAAGAGCTGCCAGGAGTTACTTGGCAGGGGGCTGAGTTTGCAAGCAGAGCTGTAACTGAGTTGCTGGTGAGGAGCTTAGAGGAAGCTGTTGGTAAAAACTGACCGAAGCTGGGGACCCCTGATGAGCAGGAGGCTTGGGCAGTGGCCCCAATGTAAAGAGGAAGATCCAGCTTGGTCAGAAGAAGTCAAGTCTGGAAGCAAGAGGTTTGTTGCAGGAGGGTGGATCTCATGACCAGGGGTATGACTCCCAGGCAGGGAGGTTTGGGGGAGTGGAACCATGAAGGATGAGGAGGTCTGAAGCCTTGAGTGAAGGGCAGCGGGAAGACTGGTCAATCTCAATCAGGGAGGCCTTTATTAGGGGCCAAAGGAACTGAGAACAAGACCTGCTATTGATTCTTGCTGGTGATGTCTGTGGAGAGGAACAGGAAAAGGGTTTCTTTACTGTGTTTACTGGAAGTTGATTTTACTACAAAGTTTGGAGGAAGTATTGCACTGGTGTATGTGAATAAATTATGCCCAGAGGTAGGCTTTGTATCAGACAGAAAGAAACAATGTTCCTTTGCACTGGCTGTCAAAAGGGGAAACTGAGACAGGCATGTTTGTCATGCTGCAGCCTGCCAGAGAAGGGTGCTCCAGGCTAGGCCACCCTATGACTTCTGCCATTCTTCCCCCACTTCACTAGTCTAGTTCAATCTTAGTAGTCCTGAGAGTTCCCGTTTCACATTCCTTCAGCAGAACCTCTGACATATTCCACGCTCGCTGCAACATTCCCTACCATGGCCCAAAGTTCTGGTGGGGTGCGAAGTTTGCTATCATGCTATTTGGTAAGGCTGGCACCACAACAGGATTTTCCTTGCCTCATGGGAGACAAAGTGAGCATGTACAACAATGTGTCTGGACCAGCCCGGCCACTACTGTTGCTCAGAACAATATTTGCAGCTGCCAAAGAAAAACTCAGGAGTTTGAAAATGGGACACTCCCAGAGGCAGTGATGAGCTGAGACAGCATTCAGAAACTCAGGCAAATGGTCATTCTTACCAGTAATGGAGGCAAATTTCAGGATGAGCAGCAAGGACAATCAGTGTTTCTGTGGCGAATGAAGGGAAAGAACATGATGCTGATCATCCGCTGCTTCTCTACTGGGCCTGAGCTACACATGGATATCACTGGGCCAAGCGTAATGGTTGTATGCACAAATGGGGCTGCTTTTCCTGGTGTTGGGAGCCTTCCTACGCTAGTGGTTGCCCTGTATCCAGCCAAAAAATGAATTGCTCCGAGAAAGCCTTCAGGAAATGGGCAGTTTATAATTGGCTTCCCAATTCCTATTATGATCATGGACAATAATGGTGGCAAGGCAACGCAGAGTGGGCTTTTGGATTGTAAGCTTTCTGGGGACAGGCCCATCTTGTGTGTTCTGGGTTTACACAATACGACATGACTAGGCTCCTAGGCACTACAGTAACATTAATAATGGAGGGGATGAATGGAAATGGAAACAGCTATCCTAGCTAGCCCCACATCCCATGCCACGGGAACCCTTAGCTACCCCTGCCTTTAGGGGAGCTTTATATCAGTGCAAAGGGGGCTTAGCATGAGCCAGCATCTGGCTCCCAATCTAACAATTTAAATGGTCTCTGATTCTGCCTGGAGAGTACATGCTCCACATGCTTATTGGAACACAAGCCCTTGTATTTCCAAAGTGGTGTGCAGTGGTTTTTAAGTGGCACAGTTCCCATTAAATCAATGGGATTCATACTGTTAACAGCATACAAACGCATATAAAAATTTAAGAGGAAGTGGCTGCTCTCGGTTCTGTACTTAGAGATTCCAAAACCATTTTTATACTATTTCTGTATCTTTGAAGGTTAATTGCTAGCTTTTATCTATAGCTGAAAATCAAATGAGCCAAAAATCATAACACTACCTTGCACGAAAGCTGGAAGGAAATGCCTGGTATTAGGTCACCACCATTCCCACTAAAAACCAAGGCACACATGACTAGGATCTTGTATCTCCCGCCTGAGGCTGCTTATTTTATGGACTCCTGTTTTTTAAAAATCATCATTATCCTGCATTTTGCTGTGTTGGAATAATATTCCACCTTCTGTCGTAGCTCAAGAACTGGTCACTATGCTCTGTCAAATATCTCAAACACACACAACATTCAGATGCACGTAATAAATATGGAACTCACTTTTCAGCATATTGGATCACTTCAATTTTAGATGACAATTTAAGATGATCCTGTTGGATTTTGGACATTGGATTTCAGAGAGAGCCCCAGCGCCAGTAAGATCACAGCCAGATTCCTGGGACTGAAAATGGGGAGGCCACATTCCTGAGCCCCCTCTGAGACTGTTACGCAAATACAAGTGAGACTAAAATACATCCTTATCTTCGTCAGCTTCCCAGTATATGTGATGGAACAATGTAGTCTCCCTCCTGTCTAATTATAAAGCAGACTTACAAACGGCTCCTAGAATATTCATGCTTTTCTGGAATGCTTTCCAAAGGGAGTTGCATGAAACACTCTTATTACAAACCTTAAGACTGGAGCACAGAAAGGGTGGCATGACACAGTGCAGTAAGGCTGCTCGATTTAAGTTGGTCCAGCCCAGTATAGTTAAAAATTAAGTACATTGCGAGTAGAAAAGTGAACTCACTAAAGGCTTGTCTACAGGGGAAGCTAGTGTTGTAAATTTAAAGCACAACAGCTATTTGGCACTAACTGGCACTATGTGGACATTTGTATTCCACACTAAAATGCCTCTGTGTCATTGAGGCTAGTCCACTTTAAAGTGTATTAAGCTAAACTGCAAAAAGGCTCTCTCAGTGCAGAATAAGAGAATGTCCACATGGGCAGTTCATGAGTAGCTATTGGACTTTAAAATCACAACCTAGCTTTTTCACACTAACTTTCTGTGCAGACAAGCCTTAATATTGAAACATATGCGCAAGTTTTATAAAATAAAAAGGATAATGAATCATTAGGGAGATAAAAAAGCAGCTTAGACTGCTGCCACTCAACACAATGAAATATCAGTTACTGACACTTATTTTAAGCTAATGTCTGGTTACGTCTACAGTATGAAATTAATTCTAACTTATTTTATTTGAATTTTTGGAAGCAATTTTATACATTCGGTGTTGTGTGTCCCCACTAAAGCGCGTGAATTCGGCAGAGTGCGTCCACAGTACCCAGGCTAGCATCATTTTTTGACCATCGTGAACAGAGCTGCACAGCTTCTGCTGCTTTTTCTATGTTGTCTGTCCTGGGCTCCCGTGGAAGCTACAGAAGGCAACAATTCCCCACCGTTTTTCAGCCATTGTGAACAGAAAGATTCTGCCACAAACTCTGCTCTCCCGCTCTTGCAGCTCTAATGAGCTTCCCGACTCCATGAAAGCTACAGAAGTCAACCACTTACCACCTTTTATAGGCCATCTTGAACCGAACAGCTCGTTTCATGCCCTTTTTCCAGGATTACCCATGCAGGCGCCATAGCGCGCCAAGCATGGAGCCCGCTCTGATCTCCGCAGCAGTTTTGACCATCGTAAATACCTCGCACATTACCCAGCACTATGTGCAGTACCTGCAAAACCAGGCGAGGAAGCGACGACAATGCAATTACTATACTGATGAGGACATGAACACAGACATTCCTAGAAGCACGGCATGTGGTGATTGGGAGATCATGCTGGCATTGGGCCTGGTTCATGCCGTGGAATGCCAATTCTGGGCCCGGGAAACAAGCACAAACTGGTGGGAACGCACAGTGTTGCAGGTCTGGGATGATTCCCAGTGGCTGTGAAACTTTCATATGTGTAGGGTCACTTTCATGGAACTTTGTGACTTGCTGTCCCCCGCCCTGCAGCACAAAGACACCAAAATGAGAACAGTTCTCACAGTTGAGAAGTGAGTAGCCATAGCACTGTGGAAGCTTGCAATGCCCGACAGCTACCGGTCAGTTGGGAATCAGCTTGAAGTGGGCAAATCTACTGTGGGGGCTGCAGTGCTGCAAGTAGCCAACGCAATCATTGGCTAGCTGCTATCAAGGGTAGTGACTCTGGGAAACATGCAGATCATTGTGGATGGCTTTAATGTGCTGGGGTTCCTTAACTGTGGCAGAGTGATAGATGGAACACATATCCCTATCTTGGCTCTGGCACACCGGGGCAGCCAGTACATAAACCACAAGGAGTACTTTTCCATGGTGCTGCAAGCATTGGTGGATCACAAGGGATGTTTTTCACTGACATCAACATGGGATGGCTGGGAAAGGTGTATGACACTCATATCTTCATGAACTCTGGCCTGTTTTGAACAGCTGCAGGAAGGGCCTTACTCCCAGACCCGAAAATTACTGTGGGGATGTTGAAATGCCTATAGTTATCTCGGGGACCCAACCTACCCCTTAATGCCATGGCTCATGAAGCCGTACACAGGCACCCTGGACTGTAGTAAGAGAGGGCAGTTCAACTATAGGCTGAGCAAGTGCAGAATGGTGGTAGAATGTGCATTTAGACCTTTGAAAGTGCACTGGCGCAGTTTACTGACTCGGTTAGATCTCAGCACAACCAATATTCGAACTGTAATTGCTGCTTGTTGTGTGCTCCACAATCTCTGAGAGAGTAGGGAGGAGACATTTATGGCAGGGTGGGAGGTTGAGGCAACTCACCTGGTGGCCAATTTCACATAGCCAGACAACAGGACGATTAGAAGAGCGCAGCAGGGCGTGCTGCGCATCAGAGAAGCTTTGAAAGCCAGTTTCATGCTTGGCCAGGGTACTGTGTGACAGTTGTGTTTTTTTCTCTTGAAGTTACCTGCCCCATATATATATATATATATATATATATATATTTCCTTTCATACATATATGAAAGGAAATAAAGTCTAAATTGTTTAAAATCTGTTCTTTATTATTTGTTGCACAACACATTGAGAGAAACAGAAGGCACACGGGGGGCGGGGGCTAGGGGGATGGAGGAGGAGGGAAGGACGAGTAGAGAAACCAAACCAAAAAGTTCACATATGCTAGCTTTCTGCCGCTAGGGCGATCCTCTGGGGTTGCGTGTGTGGGTCCCCATAGCCTCCCCCCTCATGTTCTTGGGCGTCTGGGTGAGGAGGCTATGGAACTTGGGAAGGAGGGAGGGCGGTTATACAGGGCTGTGGCGGCAGTCTGTGGTCTTGCTGCCTTTTCTGCATTAGATCCACCATACAGCAGAGCACGTCAGTTTGCTCCCCCATGAGCTTGACCATAGGTTCCTGCCTGCTCTCATCATGCGCGTCCCTCCTCTGTTCGTGTTCCTGTAATGCTTTACGGAACTCCGCAATTGTTTGCCTCCATGCATTCAGCTGGGTCCTATCAGTGCGGGCAGGGCCGGCTCTGGCTTTTTTGCTGCCCCAAGCAAAAAAAAGGAGGGGGGGCACCGGAGCAGCAAAGAAGAGGGGGAAAAAAAATGGCGCGGCTGGAGCGGCAAAGCAAGGGGGAGCACGGCGCAGCTGGAGCGGCAAAGTGGGGGGAGGGGGAAACACAGCACGGCTCCCATTGGCCTGGAGCAGTGAACCACGGCTAGTGGGAGCTGCGATCAGCCTAACCTGAGGACGTGGCAGGTAAACAAACCGGACCAGCCCAACAGGGGCTTTCCCTACACAAGTGGCATCCCAAGTTTGTGAAACACTGTCCTGTGCTATAAAAACACCTGCAATTATTCCCTGTAACTACAGTATGAAGGTAAAGATAACCCACTTCACAGTATCACTGCCAGTTATGTCAATCAACAAACAATTCATAGCCAGGCTCTAGCCAGTGATCAGTGCGCACATCACTAGCCCACGTTATTGTGTGCTTATTACTGTTACTGTCATCATTTTACTTTCATGTTGCATCTTGTCTTAAATTAGATAGAAAGCTCACTGGGGCAGGGGCCCAATCATCCTATGTGTTTGTACAGAGCCTCACACATTAAGGGTGCCTGAGCCTGACTGAGGCCTTTCGGTGCTACTATAATAAAAATAATAAACAGAAGAAGATAGTCTAATGGAAATATTACATTGCTGTGCATTCATGGCCAACATCACTTGGAACCTTGGTGTGACATGTTGGGGCACCATTATCTTAACCAAAATCAAAACCAAAGATGAGTAAAAAAATGGTCCCTTTGTGGCAGGGTTTAATCCAGTTGCCCTAACCTAAATTAATAGTTGTGTAAGAGCTTCCTATCAGCTTCCATTGCAATAAAATACACTAGCCCCCAATACTTTCCTAACAACTTTCTCTTGATACAAGCTGTTGCTGGGCACTATCCAACTTGTTATCAATCCTGGCGCTCACCTCTGTGTTCTAAGTGATGCCCTAGCTTGGATCACACTTTACTTTGCAGGGGCAGTGAGGCTATTACATTAGTAGAGCAAGTTACATGATGCCTTCTGCACTGTTCTGATTGTGTCTGATTACCACTCGAGTACATGACATGCCTTTACAGAGGCAAGCTGGACAAATATAGAAGTGTTTGCTTCCCCTCATTGACTTACTTTCTAGACTATACCCTGTTCAGCTTACTTACGTGAGTAGTGCCACTGACTTATGTGGGACTACTCACAAGAACCAGCCACAATTTGGCCCTTTATTTTCAGTTCAAGAAATGAATCAGATATCCAGCATAGGCAGAGAACTTTTGGTGTAGCTCTTAATTCAAAGACAGGTTATTATGCAGTACTCTTTTTTAGTGCTATTTTTAAATGTTTGATAATCACCCATCGGTGCAGAATTATAAATGATACAGGAATAAAGACCACTGATCTGAATGAAAATCAATTATATTATTATGATATAGCTTTCACATTCAGATTATTCATTATTATTATTGAAAGCTGATCTACAAACAGAATATACAGCATAATTCATACTCAAATAACAGAAAACAGTGGGTCTATATAGCATTCTTGCTTCCTGGTATTCTGTGGCAAGTAACTAGCTTGGCATGTGAGCTCAGGCTCTGAGCCTGCAATGAACTCTGCATAGGTAGATCCTTGAACCCATGGTAATTTAATTGACAGAGGGGTCTGCCTCCACTGACCTCATTGCTTAAGACTACAAATGAAATTACTTATTATATACTAAGCTTCTGTACGATACAACACAGAGATACATTTAAAAACAAGGACAGACACTGTTGAGTTTGAGATCAAGTTTTGTTTTAGATCTATCAGAAGTATCATCCGCCTCTTTTATAGGGAATTTTAGCTTATGAGTAAGAATTTTTTCGAGTTAAAATTTGGAACAGAACGACTCAGGCTGTCACTTAAATCAACAAAACTCTTACACTGATTTTTATGAATAAAGACATACAATTAGCAGCCTGTCAGGCAAATGGATCTCAGGGAAATGAAATGTACAATACACAATGGGACAGCCAATGTCCATAAACCAGAGTTTTCCTACACAAGCCAAGACAGATCAGGAAAGCAAGCAAGTCTCGTAAGTCCAAGAGTAATTCCAAACCAACCAACCAACCAAACTAACTCCCATGAAGAGAAAGTAATAGACTGTTCTTCCTTCACAGAACTATGGGCAGGGCTGGTGCAAGGAAGTTTCACGTCCTAGGCGCAACTTCCACCTTGCGCTCCCACCCCAGCCCTGCAGCAGCTCCCTGCCCCTCCTCCGCTCTGAGCCGCCCCCCTACCACAGCAGCTCCCCACTCCAGCTCACCTCTGCTCCGTGTCCTCCCCTAGCACGCTGCCCCTGCTCTAATTCTCCCACCTCCCAGGCTTACGGCATCAAACAGCTGATTGGCACTGCAAGCCTGGGAGGTGGGAGAACTAGAGCGGGGGCAGCATGCTCGGGGAGGATGCGGAGCAGAAGTGAGATGCCTTGTGGCAGCTCCCCCCCTCCCCTGAGTCACCCCCGCGGCAGCTCCCCACCCCCCGGCCCGGGGAACTGTGCGGCACCTCCCCACCCCAGCTCATCTCTGCTCCATGTCCTCCCTGGGCTGCCCCTGCTCTAATTCTCCTCCCAGGCTTGCAGCGCCCAACAGCTAATTGGCGCTGCAAGCCTGGGAGGCAGGAGAAGTGGAGCAGTGACTGCGCGGTGGAACCCCCGGGCTGCTGGCGGCAGCTCAGACTCCCTCTCCCTCCCAGCGCAGCGGCCGCTTGAAATGCTTTAAAAAAAAAATTGACTAAGCAATAGCCGAGTTGGCCTAAATGGTAGCACCAGCCCTGACTATGGGTGTTTAGAAAAGACTGCATGGATTTCACTTTGTAGAGTTACTGGTTCATTCTCCTTTTGGGGAGGCAATAAAGAAGAGAAGAAAACAGCTCATGCATTATACATAATGAACAAGCCTTACATTCTAAAATGAGTTACTTACACACACACTCTTCTTCAGTCAACCATTTAAAGAAACACAAAAGTTCCTCTGCATAACAGACTACATAATAAGAGCTGGTCAAATAGTATTGAACATTTTTTGTGAGCCACTAAGTGAAATACATAATGAATTCTGGAGCACAATGTTTCCAAGCGAATTATTTATTTTGTATGAGTCAAGAACTCAAAAGTTAGGAAATGCCAGAATTAATGTTTTCTTAATTTGCCCCCCCTTGAGATTATGCATTATGATATTGTGTTTAATTACATTATCACATACTATCCCCCGCCCCAAGTTCACTTCTTCATTCAGTGCACACAATGGACAGTGCTCACTGACTTTTGTTTATTCCTCATTGTTCCATGTCTTATTTGCTGCACACTAATCAAACCTGCCCTGAAGGAACTCCCTAGCAGGAAATTGCTACTTCTGGCATTTCGTAACTTTTGAGTGCTTGAATTTGCAACCAAATTATGCTCCTATAACACAGTTTTTGTATGTTTAATTTCCTAGGTTTTTAAAAAAGCAAACTGAAAAAAAATCCACACCCATGAAAAACGCCAATGAAACCCGCCCCATGAAAAACATATCACGAACTGTGAAATCTGGTCTCCCCCCGATAAAATCTGGACTTTTGAGTGCTTTTACCCTATCCTATACAGACTTAATGGGAGGAGACTAGTGTTTCTCAAATCGGGGGTCCTGACCCAAAAGGGAGTTGCAGGGGGGCAACAAGGGGGGTGGTATTGTCACCCTTACTTCTGCACTGCTTTCAGAGCTAGGAAGTTGGAGAGTGGCAGCTATTGGCCAGGCGTCCAGCTCCTAAGGCAGCTCCCCGCCAGCAGCACCACAGAAATAAGTGTGGCAATACCATGCCACTATCACTTCTGCGCTGCTGCTTTCAGAGCTGGGCGGCCAGAGAGAGGCAGCTGCTGGCCGAGGGCCCAGCTCTGCAGACAGCAATGAAGAAGTAAGAGTGGCAATACCATACCATGCCATCCTTACTTCTGTGCAGGTGCTAACGGCATCTCTGCCTTCAGAGCTGGGCTCCCGGCCAGCAACCACCGCTCTCCAGCTGCCCAGCTCGTAAGGCAGCGGCACTGGCAGCAGCACAGAGGTAAGGGTAGCAGTACCACAACCCTCCCTACAATAACCTTGTGACACCCTCCCCCAACTCCTTTTCGGGTAAGGACCCCCACAATTACAACACCATGAAACTTCAGATTTAAATAGCTGAAATCATGAAATTTACAAATTTTAAAATCCTAGGACCATGAAATTGACGAAAATGGACCGTGAATTTGGCAGGGCACTAATTATGTGGCATCATATTGATACCCATGTGGGTCATCAGAGGTGTTGAATCTTTAGATCCATTGCACAGACTTCAGCCTTTAAAGGAGTAACTAACAGCAGGACTATGATAGGCCACCATGCTCCATGTGGAACAGCACGGGGATGAGATACTTTGCCAGAGGGTTTCACAGATATCTGCTGACAGAAGAGGAATGGTGAGACTTAGCATCTTCCATTCCAAGCTCTGGAGGGAAGTGCGCTCTAGTGCGCACGGCCTCTTCTGGCCATTTCCTCTAAGCTTAACTCCTTCTGCCTCCTCCTCTTCCCTGACCCAGTCCTGTCTCTTCCTCACACCTGTCTCTTTGTCCCAAGTCCTCTTGCTGATCCAGTCCCAGTCTCCACTCCTCTAGCATCTCATCCCAGTACTAGTCTCTTTACCAAGCTCGTTCTATTCTTCCCCTCCAGGATCACTGTCTGATTCCTAGTTTCTCCCCCTTGCCACACCCAGCCCAGGTCTCCTTGTCCAGCCAGTCCCAGTTTTTTCCTCCCAACTCTTTGTCCAATCTATCTCTCCCCTCCCCACCACTGGCTCATGGTCCTGGTTTCTATCCCCAGACTCCTTATCCAGTCTCAGTCTCTGTAGCTCCTTTTCCCAGGTCCTTTGCCCAGCCGCTCACAGGCCTCCCAGCTCCTTGTCAGATCTGTCTCTCCCGCTACACTCCTGGCCCCTTTCTTCCTATTAGTTCATAGTCCCAGTCTCCTCACCCACCCAGACCCAATCTGCCCCTCTCTCCCCAGCTTTACATTCAATCTCATCGTTCTCCCCACAACAAACCAACTGGGTCCCAGTCCGCCAATATTTCCCTCATAGGCTCCCAGTCTTTCCTCTTCCTCCAGCACCCAGGACGAGTTTCTCTCTTCCTTCTACCATCCCAGTTTTACTAGACTTCTTGTCCCACTCTACTCCTTTCCCTCCCTCCAGTCTGGCTTTTGTCCCATGGTGGGGGTCATTAAGAGTACAGCAGAGACAGGCTTTCTGCTCTCAAGTCCAGTGCCCAGCCCCACCCTGTCCTGGAGCGCCTGGCAGCAGCAATTACAGGGAAAATCCTTCTGATCCACTGCAGCCTTGGGCTGGAGCATGCTAAGGCGCTCTGTGGGGCTGGTGCATACACAGAGGGGTCGGCACTAGCAGCTGTGATAGGTGGACCATGCTACTGAAAATCAAAGAATTCTCTACTGGACATGTGCAAGCTGCAGTTTTTCAATGGTTTGTAAACAGGGCCATCCCTAGCTATTCTGAGGGCATATGCAGCCCCCTGGGGGGGGCAGGAGGGAACTGCCCCCCAGCACTCACCAGCAGTGCAGCTGGGGCCGGGTTGCTGCACTTCCCACTGCCAGTGAGTGCAGGCCTGGTCCTGCTTCAGTCCTCAGGGTAGAGGGGCTGGAGCGGAGCAGGGGCAAGGGCTATGGGGAAGAAGTGGGGCAGGTGCTGGAATAGCACACAGCTGCACAGGGCACAAGGGAATTTGGTGCGCCACATTTCCTGGTGTCCTATGCAGCTGTGTACTTTGTGTATGGGTAGGGACGGCCGGCTTGTAAATTTGCCAAATCTGGGCACTTTTTCAAAAGGGTGGGAAAAGGGATCCCTGATGCAAAGGTCCCCCTCTCTAACTTATGTAAAGTCTCTGCTTCAAAGCATGGAGGAACTAAAGCATTTCAAAGATGTCTTGGATGGAAAATTTCAGCCCTAATGGTCAAAGTTTGGCAAAGTTATAAACAACCAAAAACAAGGTCTTATAATGGGAAGTATCAGGCAACCTTAATATTAGGTGGTACCTACCAGTCCTACCTATATTATGATCAAATTTAAATTAGTTTTGTGATTAAATAAATTATGTTTTGGGATGAAATTGTAAAGTGACAAGTAGTGACCAACGGTAAATTACACATTGACAGTAAGAAATAATAAATAATGAGAAAATTAAATTAAAATAGTTTGCATCTAAAATCTTTTTGTATAAAGTGTTCAGTGAAAAAATGACAAAAATAAAAAATCTGCAGCTAGCAAAGACTTTTCATGAACTGAGTAAGGCCAGATTTCATTAACTCCACATTTCAAATTCCATTTCCTGCTAGTGTCAGATCCAACATATCTAGAGACTTATTTTTCTCTTAAATTTTAATACCAATCCTTTTTTTCAAAATGTCATTCAAATATTGTCTCTGGATAAATGTCTCCTTTTTCCATAATAAAGCCTTTGGCTCTCGTTCTTTCCCCAAATCTTTAATCTGCTTCACTGTATAATGGATTTTACATCTCATTCACAACCTTGCATGCCCTCTCTTTAATAGAGATACATCAGCATGCCAGTGCCGTGCATCTCCACACTAACCCCACAACATTCCTAGATACAAACACTCTCTTGGCAAAGTTTTCTTAACGGCTTCACTTATTATGTACGTCTTTACTGATACACTATCGCAAAAGAAACATGGCTTCATTTCCACATTTCATTCACACAAAGGATGATTATACGGAACTACTTCCATATGGTATGTGAACAATCAAAGCCAAAAAAATGTTTTAAGTCTGCTAGTATCACAGCAATAACACCAAGGCAAGAGTGACACGTGTGTGGGTTGTGTTGCTTATGTGTCTGATATATTCATTTTTATAACCAAACCTACCACAATGAAATATAAAATTTAGGAGAGAGAAAACTAAGCCAAAAAGAAAAGCTTTTGTTTATCTGCTGCTCTCAAATCAACTCCTTCTCAAGAAACTGTCACAGCAGAACAGATAAAACAATGAGCTATGAGTCTAATCGAAAGATGTCAAAGACAATGGAGGAGTCTTTCCACTGACTTCAGAAGGACTTTAGATCAGGCCCTCAATCCTTAGCCATGCTATAAGATCACAAGAACTGAACTAGCATTTACTTGGACCATTTGCCAACTATCTTACCACAGTTCCATAAACCTGGAGTTCTGCTCCTATTTACAAACTCTATTATTATCACTAAATATACCCTGAAACTCTACTTCAATTGTCACACACTGGCCACATTCCTCGGTCTGACAAATTTACTGTGTGCTACAGAGGTGGCACAAAGTGCATTTAAACCACCTGGGTTTTAGCCCTAGACAATTCTCACTGTGTAGGGGAATCTCTGCTGGTTTAAATGTGGTGTGGCCACCTCCTACGCCAGCTGTCGTCCATCCATGGCATAATGGGAGGAGATAGCACAGAGGCAGGCATGTTGGGCACAAGGCTGGAGTGGGAGGGGGCATGGTGGAACAGAGATCCATTACACCTGATCTCCCATTACAGAGCTTATGCCAGCTGCATAGAGTAGGCCTCCTGCCACTCTGACTTCCACTGGGGCTGAGACGCTGGGGGTAAGGAAGCCGCAGCCTACACCTTATGGCTACCACTGTTCCCTATGTCAGAGCTGTGCTTGGATGCAGCAGAGAATCAAAAATAGACTTTACTTAGACATGTTGGGCCACATTCTATTCTCAGTTACTTCCATTGCAAACCCCATGGAAGTGTATGCAGTGGGAGAGATACAACTGAAAATAAAATTTGGCCATGCATAAAGAGGCCATATGTCCTGATTTTTCATATGATGTCCAGATGTCCCAAGAACTTGTTTGGGGACACCTGAAATGTCCTGTTTTGATTACATAAAAAACATTTGGTTTTGTAATAATTACAATTCTTCTTCCTGCTAAATTAAATAGAATTTGCTCTGTTTATTGGGGGCAAACAGTCTATTGAAATGAGTATGTGCAGAGTGAAGAGAACAGTCAAGAGAGCAGCTGCTACGTTTTGCTCGACATGAACATTAATCACACCTTTTCAATGTTCTATGATGACACATTCAGAATACTAAATTACTCGATAAAATCCTCCACTCCAAGAAATATGCCTTTGTCACTACTGAGTCAGAAGGTAGCACTAGCAACTCTAGTTCAGATCAAATAAATTATGTGCTTCTGTCTTCTAGAAAAGAATTTCTTGACCCTAAAAAGTATTGCAACAAACGCGTCCCTTTTAAAAATTTGGTTACATTAGCTATACATAAATTATCAAACAACAAGAAATATAAATTCCAGTGCTGGGGAAGCTCTGGCATGACATTTTACAGCCCAGTCTAAGTCATCCCAATGTAATGTAATGTGCGTCACCAAGACAAACTGTAATGTATTTCAAATTCAGTTCACATTTAAACAAAATGTAATATATAAGCTATGACACAGAAACAGCATGAAAATATTTAGAGATACTGCAACAGGTATTACATATGACTTTATGTACAACAACTCTTCCCAAATCTTATTGATAGTGAATGGTTCAGAGGCTGAATTACGACGATTAACCCCGAAGTGATACAATTGGTGCAGCCCTCCAAGATGGGCAGTTACTCCACTCTTGATCATTGCTAAAATGTCTGTTCATACTTTCACTGATCTTTCTGGCTTCTGAGGGGCTAGACTATCACTCCGCCCTATGCGGCTCTGCAGGGGAGTGAGGAGCCAATACGGCTCCATTCCACTGCATGGTACAGGATTTATCCACATTGTGAGTCCAAGAACAGTTGGGGAAGAACAAGCTCCATGCAGCTGCTACTCACCCACTGTGAGCAAGTGGGAAGGGAGGAGGTGAGGATGGAGGCAGAGAGGGAGTTGTGAGGGTTGGGGAGTCGGCAAAGCCACAGCTCTGTCCACCCAAACGCCCACTAGCAGAGCCGATTGAACAAGAGAAGCAAAATATGAGCTGTGGAGAAACAGGGGGGTACCTCTGAGTCTCAAATCTTTCCTGTGGCTCCACCTGGGGCACCACAACTACATGCCACCCTCTACTCAATTCTAACCAAAAGGGCCCAATTCTGCCTCCTTCTTACTCTGGAAAGTACCTTAACCCATGAATAGTGTTACTGAGGTTGACAGAACTACTGATGGAGTAAGATACTACTCACCATGAGTAAAGGTGGCAGAATCTGCCACAAAATGTACAGATTGACTCAAACACACAATGAGCAGGTACAATCTTAATGTGTCTTTAAACCTTGTATGTCCTAATTCCTTAAACTTTGTATGTCCTGAACCATGCAAGTAGTTAACTTGCCTCTGAACCACAATTGTCTTAGAAGCTTAAAAAAAGGAGTAGAGTTAACTTAAAAACCAGGCATTTTCAACCACATGCAACAATTTCCATAAGACCTTCCATAAGATGTTTCCATGATTTGAAAATGTTGCCACAGTGTCACATATATTGCAACATGAGGATACTCTATAAAATGAGATGCATATCTTGATCGTTATTCCTGATAGAATAAATTGAATTGCTCTTTTTAAAAAAAAAAAAAAAAAAGGAGGAGGAAAAAAAGCCTCTCTCAAATTCTTTCCTAGCTATACTCTAATGTGTGGTATCCCTCATGGAATTTCAATAGACTAATCTAGCACAGACTTTATAATAAGTAGCTTTGGATAACTGCAAACAAGTATATAGTGAAAAGGTCAGATATAGGTTGTGTTAACAATTAAGCAGAAAACATAGTCAAGGATAAATCAACATAGGATCAATTTGCAACCTACTTTTTTCTGGTGAAACATGTGCCTTAGCTTGTCCCCTCACAAGCCTGCATGTTGAACCATCTCCTGCACAGATTCCACAGTTGTCTTCCTTGGCATTACTCCCAAGTTGTCGATCACAGCCTACTGCCTGCCAACATCAACACCACAGTCAGAAGAAGGGCAAAGCTATAGTAGACATGCTCAGGTTTCTGGAATTTTATTTATTATGTTATCCTTTTGATTTTATGAGCTGGCCTCATTCTTTCACAGCATACCTTGCTTTTCAAATTTAAGCTACATAGGGTCTTAAAAGCAATTTCTATGATTTTAATGATGAGCTACAACAATCAAATACATTTAAGATATTCAAGCATAGAAATACAGGAGTCACCTTCCCACTATTTTTCCAAATGTATAAAGCTGGCTGTTATTCACTACATTATACAAAGGTCAACTATCGGGGGGTAGCCGAGTTAGTCTGCATCTGTAAAAGCAGCAAAGAGTCCTGTGGCACCTTATAGACTAACAGACATATTGGAGCATGAGCTTTCATGGGTGAATACCCACTTCGTCGTGAAGTGGGTATTCACCCATGAAAGCTCATGCTCCAATATGTCTGTTAGTCTATAAGGTGCCACAGGATTCTTTACTGCTTTTAAAGGTCAACTGTTACTTTGTTATTTGGAATTTGTCTGTCATCACCTGCTAAATTCAGTCTGAGAGAACAAAAGCATTTAAACAACCAAAGCTAAATATTAAAACAGCACGTTGGTTTTAGATCCATAGTTAAGAAACTCTTGGCAGTTTTCATGATCTAGTATCTTTGTTTTTCAAAATTTAACTGATATGGGCCCAGATCACCAGATAGGTTTTTTTTTTTTTCCAGTTAGTTAGTTCACATCAGCTACTTTGGATTTAGAAAACCCTAAAGGTTTTAATTGTGTTTTATTTGAGTTTATTTTGTGTGCTTCCGTCTCCAAACTAAACTTCTTAATGCTGATGCAAATTCTACCTATGGAAAAAGAATCTTCAGAAAAGCGAAGTGGTAAGCAGGCTCTTTGAAAAAATGTTAAATGAAAACCCTCCAAACTATAAAGCACACAGATGTTATATCTGTCCATTTGTACTTGAATCAGTTTCTTCATAAGAAATATGGGGCTCAGGAGGGAAAACAGTTTAAGAGTAGAACGCAGAATTTATTAAAAATGTCTATTTGTTAAAAGGGAGATCAATATTTTGTCCCACATATTTTTCACCTGAGCTTTTGTACCAAGATATGTGCAGGTGGCATCAAATATTGAGTAACATGTTAAGTACTATCTTGCAGCCTGAAGCCTGCCTTGTATGACAAGTTGCTCTAAGCAAGTACCCCCCAAAGGTGCAGCTAATCCATTATGGAGAGAAAATCTTTACAAACCCAGAAGTGACAATCAGTGAAAAATGCCGTGGAAACTCACAACTTACAGCCGAGTTAAAACTGTGAAATTGGCCCATACATTCCCCTTGCCATATAAAAATGCATGGAAGGGGCAAGGTTAGCTGCCAAGAAATGACACATGCTTTCCTTGGAGAATTAGGGATGCAGTCAGCACACAAAAGGCAGAGTCCTACAATTTCTGTGTAAGCCAGAGATCCATGGACACAGAAGGCCCAAATCATGCAGACAGGTGCTGGAACTAGGCATCCTGCCGCACCTCCTGGCTTGACATGGTTTCCATCAAATACATGATTTACACTTTGGTTCAATGGCTCCCAGCACCCCCACAATACAATTGTTCCAGCACTCTGCAGGCAGATCCATAGCCAGACATGAAGAGGTGGAGTTGCTCCATGTCTATGATTTTGCTCTCCCCTGTGCTACATGATAGAGAGGCAAATATAGCACATTCTGCTTGGTAGTTCAGAACTGGGTAATGTGTCACAACTTGTTGAGTGGCAGGAATCTAAAGGATGCAACCAAGGAACTCTCTTGGGCTAGCTAGCTTCTACCTCCCCCTAAAAGAGCCATCTGGGGGAACAATAGCCTCATGGCTGGATCCTGAGTGTTGGGGGACACAGTGGTTGCCTCACCACAAATTTGGACCCTCAGACTTTTGCTTTGAAGGAGACCACAAATATTTTATTAGATAGCTGGGTAACAGATGATATTTGAGATTCTGATTACTCAGCTGTGGTTTATTGCTTAAACCAAGCAGGCCTGTTTGGCATTGCTATATAATTAATGAGTAGCAGAATCAGCATTAACTTGCTTTTGAAGATCAATAAACAAGTGAAAGATAAGATACAAGAAATGAGAGAGAAGGAGCGTTAAGGAAAAGGGAAAGGAAGCACTGTGAAAAAAGAGAAAGAAGGAGAGGGTAGGGAGATGCAAGCTTCTCAGGGCAATATCCATTAATTCAGCATTTTACTGTTAACAAAGGAACAATCAGTGTTTCAGCTTTGTTACTCCTGTCTCCAGGAGACTTATCAGCCTGCTCTGAATCTGAAATCATCCACAACTGAAAGGAAGCAGCTCTAGAACTGGAACAAAATGATAGGAAAGCCAGAAGTTACTGGACTAGATTTTATCCTCAGAGTGGCTTGCAGTCCTCCTGAGACAAAGTACAGTCCCGCTGAAGTCAGTGGCAGAATTCCACCAATTCCAAGGGATATGGATTTGCCCCATTGGCTTCAATGGACAGTGCATACAATTAGCTGAGTTCTGAATTAAGGTGAATGGCAAAACTAGGGTTCAGTATGAAGGGCTCAATACTGTTCCTACTTAGGTCAGTGGGAGATTTACTATTAGTTTCAGAGAGAGCTGAACACATGGCAGAAAAACAAAAACAAAGCAAACCCTCAATTGATCTGCAACTACAGAGTGTTTATGACCTCTAAACAGTATGGAGCATGACACACTGCAATTTTGGGGGGCAACTCTTCAACTGATCAAGGCATTTTCCTTATCATTCTATGGAATATATGCTCCTCTAGGTACATATGAAGTTGACTAGCAGAAAGAGGGTTATGAATATGCAAAAAAAGCAGACTTCCAAATGCCTGCCCCTTAGGTTCTGATCTTTGATTTCCTCCTTAACTGCTTTAAGAAACAAATCTTGTTAATTTTTAACCCCAAGGTCATATGGTTTCTGAATTAGTATTCTCCAGTTTAGACACTATTTTATACACTGTGATATCAAGATAGAAAGAAAAACTTAGTTTAGGTTTACCAGGAAGGTGCTTACTTAAAAGGAAGTGGCTTTAGTATCATGGTAAGAATTGCTGCAGAATAATACATTTACAAGAGGAAACTCATTTTTTTCTGCAAGTATAAAGGGCTTGGGTGTGTGCTAACCTGAGAGGTTTAAACCGAGTACTAATTTAAAAAGGAAATAAGTGCCAATCTTGAGCAATTATGCACACGTTTGTGAGAGGGTGCAGAACAATTTAGACAATGTTGCCCATAAACAGTTTAACACATGAAAAGTTATAGAAGATGACAAATGCTGCCAACATCGTACTTCAGGACTGGGTTAAGGATTTAAAAGTCAGGTATACGAATATAAAAGCCAGGACTTCAGATCTTATACCATTAATCTACCACCTGAGGTAAAGACCAGATGTAAAACTTTACAGAGACTAGGGTGCTTTTATAAATTCCACTAAGTGCCCATCTGCATCTCTAGGTGCCTAAATATGTTTGAAAATCTGGCCCTTAGTTCCTTTGGAAATTTTACCTCAGGTCCATTAGCTCAGAGGTAGAATCAGACTCATAACCCTCAATACTTGGTCCAGCCACTAGTGTGTTAACGTGTTACATTTGCATATACTTTATAAGGCAGAGAAGGGGTATGTTCTTGAGAAGGAGGATGATCCAGTGGTCAGGGCACAGGGCTGCAACTTGGGTTCAATTCCCTCTCCACCACAGACTTCCTGTATGACCTTGGGCAAATCATTTAGTCTTTTGGGGTATATCTTCTCTGCTATATTGTGTCTCAGAATCTGGGTCTGTGGACCTGGCCTTATGGGCTGTAGGCTGCAGGGCTAAAAATTGCAGTGTTTGGGCTTCTGCTAGAACCCAGCCTCTGAGACCCTCCGTCCTTGCGGGATATCAGAGTCCGGGCTCCATCATGATCCTGAATTTCTACACTGTAATTTTATAGCCCCGCAGCCAGAGCCCTGCGAGCCTGAGTCAACTGACCCAGGCCAGCCATGGGTCTTTTATCAGAAGTAGATTTACCCTTTGGGCTTCACATCCTCATCTGTAAAATGGGATAATATTTCCCTACCGCACCAGTATGTTATGAGGATAAATACACTAAAGGTTGTGAGACTCTGAGGTACTACAGTGATGAGGGCCACCAGGGCTTGATCAACCATTTGTAGGCCCAGTGCCAAACACATTTGTGGGCCACCATGGCAAGGCAAGGGCTGGGGGCAAGAGCACAGCAGGATAAAGGGGCGGGAGCAGTTCCCAGAGCGAGGCAGGGGCCAGGGGAAAAGCACAGTGGGACAAGAGTGGGGATCAGTTCCTGGAGCAAGGCAGAGGCCAGGGAAAAGCACAATGGGAGGATAGAGGGAGAGGATCTCCCCCCGCTCCCCCTGGGGCAGCATGGAGCCAGTACCTACCTCTCTCCACTGGAGCTGGATCCTTGAGAGCCAGTTCCCTCTCGAGCTGAGCTGCAGCTCCTCCAGGTAGCAGCAGCTGCTCTTCCCATCATCCTGGTAGGGAGGCTGATTGCAGTTACTCCTGTAACCGGACTTTTAGTGTCCGGTCAGCAGTGCTACTCACAGATTACAGTTAAGCATACGTGTACATGTTTTGCTGGATCAAGGCCTTAATGAACATGGAATGCACAATAGGTCAATGTTTTCCAACATGGATGCCTGAAGTTAGCCTCTATTTTGATACCTATATAGAGCTGGCCTTATTTTCAGAGTTGCTGAGCATGAACTAATCCCACTGCAGCCAACAGAGGCTGCAGGTTGCTTGGCATCTTTGAAAGTCAGGCCACTTCTACTTGAGTGACAAAATTTGCATTTTGGAGCTAACTTTAGACACTCAGGTTTGAAAATTTTGGCCAAGGGTTTTATTGAAAAATAGTCAAAAATCACTAATTTGGGATAAACATTTAAAACAGATAGTGTTATATTTTGTTTCAGGAGAGAAATTCAGGTTGGAATCCAGCAATAAGCAATAATGAATTACTTTCCTCAGCTTGACACTCCATGTCAGCCAGCCAGAAAGGTCTGAAGATTTTAATGATTAAGGCATTTGTTAGGGTTAATCTACCCCATATTGTTGGCTATTTACAGAGCACAGGGATCAACTATAAATGTTATAGGCAGACTGGGAGAACATCTGCAGGCTTTCGGGGCATATTCAGAAATAATTATATTAGGTGATTTTAACATAGATTGCATAAATGAAACAAGTGACAATATAAGCTGTGTAATGTTAGAATACGGACCATATTACGTTATAAAAGAACCAACATGACATAATTATAAAAAGTGATAAAAATACTATAATGACTAGGTTGTAAGTAAATTCCCCCAAACAGATAAATTGAACTGGTATGTTTTCAGAGAGAATCAGTGGCCAATATAATGTAATGTAACATAACTGGAAATTTAAAATAAAGAGGGTTTTGAGAAATGAATGCACAGTGTATCTAATAAAGGTTTTACAATAACTGCATTGATTGGGCACCTGTGAATTTGGACAGACTGCAATTTTTTCAGAAAATGTTTCAACCAGAAAATATTTTAGGGCTGGAGCTGAATAAATTATTTTGTTACTGTGCTCTCTTAAATAAAAACGTACTCAAAAAATATGCAGAGGACCCGATGGTCTGTTGGTATAAATAGGCAGAGTAGCACATGCTTATGCTAACAGTGAATAGAGGCCAAATGTTCAACTGCTTTTCCAAAATGTAATATAAGCTGCATATTGTTATGTTCTATTGTTATTAGATAAGATACAACTCAAACATACTAAATTTTCTGTGGAAATACTGTAAATATTTTAACTGAGTTCAGGAAGCACAGGAGCAGCATTAGGCCAGGGTATAAAATACAATAATACAAATGTAGGAGAAAGATGAAATTGGTATGCTAGAGCTGACTATGTAACTACATAACTATTTCACAGCTGTGAATCCACAAATCACTCAGATATTTCAAGAGCTGTTTCTATTGTTCTTATTCTTCTTAGTTTGATTTCAACTGAAGAAGTAGATTTAGATGAAAAATACAAACATAGGATATTTAATTCTAATTTGTGAAGGTTAACATACAATCTGTCAAATTCAAGAATTTTCATTTTTTAAAACAGATGCTTAGATTTAATTATAATGAGAAAATGGACAGGACTGGAAAGCAATAGCATTATTAATTAGGGCCCCAATCCTGCAAGGAGAATCATGCTGGTCGACCCTATCCCCATGCCAACCCCCCTTTTAGACAACAGGACTCCATGCAAGCACTTGGGTTTGCCCATGCAGAGCTCAAGGCAGGATCAGGTCACAAGCTTCAAATCTTTGGGCATTTGAAAAGTTGTCAGAGCTGTATTTTTTAGGGCTGCTTAATCTTCCTTTCCCTCTCCAGCTGTCCACTCACCCACCCACAGCCACATCCAGTTTACTTGAAAATATAAATTATGCTCTTTCTTTGGTGTGGAATATTAATGCCTTTTGGGCACTCAAGAGTCATGGATACATATGTCCCATGAAACACTGGAGTTAAAATGCACCAATTCCATTCTGAGTTTGTTTTATGACTGTGTTGTCTTAGACTAAGCTCCTTGGCAGAGGGACAACTTGACTTTTCAGAACACTTCAGGACTGAAGACGTTATATACAATAAATAATAATTACTGCCCTGAACTTTCTTTGATGTTCTATAGTGCTCTAATTTAATGGATCTGCCTGTCAATTATTCATGTCCTGTTTCATTAAAAAATTGACACTCTAATTCATTGTGCTTTTCAATAGTCTATACGCCAGAGGCAGTGAATGTCAGTGGGTATTGTTCTTTCTTATGTGATACAGCCTGGCCAGAGGGCAGCAGGAGAGTGTTAGCAGGGAGCCTTATTCCCTGCAAGAGGAAGAAGGTTTGCTATAGATTAACTAGAGCACCTGAAGCCAATTAGAGCACCAGCAGTCAGTCATGTGATAAAAACCGCTCTTCAGTCAGACAAGTGTGGGATTGGAGAAGAGAACATTTTGAGAGAGACAAAAGGAAAGTTTGGAGGAGTGCTGTGTGGTTAGAATCCAAAAGAAACCCTAGGTAAGGGCACCTGGCTTGTGTAGAAGGAAGGCAAAAAGTCCCTCACAACTGAAGGGCAGGAGAGGAAGTAGCCCAGGGGAAGGAACTGCTAGTTCAAATGTTGACCACAAACCTCAGGGCCCCTGATTGGACCTGGAAGAAAGGGTGGGCCCAGTCCCTCCTCAAGGACACTAGTGGGGTAATTAAATACTGATTCAGGAGGCAGCAATGGGGCCCTGAACCTTCCCAAAGAAGAGAAAGCTTGAGACCCAGCATAACAGTAATGGCAATTTGCCACATTAACATGATGATTTTTTTTTAATAGAACAGAAATAAAAACAATTCAGTCTTATCTTACAATTATCAGGGGGGTAGCGTGTTAGTCTGATCTGTAAAAGCAGCAGAAATCCTGTGGTATCTTATAGACTAACATGAGCTTTTGTGGGTGAATACCCACTTTGTCAGATGCATGTAGTGGAAATTTCCAGGGCAGTGATATATATGCTAGCAAGCACGCTAGAGATAACAGAGGTTATTTCAATCAGGAGGATGAGGGCCCTGTTTCTAGCAAGCTGAGGTGTGAAAACCAAGGGAGGAGAAAACTGGTTCTGTAGTTGGTAAGCCATTCACAGTCTTTGCTCAATCCTGAGGCCTCATCCTCCTGATTGAACTAACTCATGATCTCTATACCTGCCTTGGAAATTTCCACTACATGCATCTGAGAAGTGGGTATTCACACGAAAGCTCATGCTCCAAAACCTCTGTTAGTCTATAAGGTGCCATAGATTCTCTGCTGCTTTTATCTTACAATGACACCATTATTGCCCTACTCGCCAGTGAAGCAGGCAAGCCAAACAATGCATTCTGAAATAAATTAATCTGCTCCCTGTACATTAGCACCTTTGAGTTTCCACTTGCAAAGCTAATTTTGAAAGCTGCATAAATGTTTGCATCATGCAAAAGTAGGGAAAGTCTTGGCTTCCTCTTCTGCTGGCACATAAGGGTTGAAATACAAAAGAAACACCACACACTTCTGCTGAGCAAGAAGATAGACCACAGACAGGCTGGGTAGGGGTAGTCTAGTGGGCGCAAAACTGGGGCACGTCTCCTCCCGCCCTAGGGTGTGTGCGTGCAAGAGTGTCTCCTGGAGTGTGTGAACAACCGATCTTGTGGGTCCCACAGGATTCGTGGCCATAATAGCAGGAGTAGGTAAAACAAAGTGGATATTGTGGGCTAAGATTAAAAAAATAGTCGTCCTGCTCCGCAAACAACATGAATGCCCAGGCCAGCAGCTGCTGCTCTCGGCCACCAGCTCTGAAGGCAGTGCCGCTGCCAGCAGCATGCAGAAGTAAAGATTACTTCTGTTTACAATATTGGGGGGGGGGGGACGCTTGACAAATTCTGTGAATGGTAAGGGAGGGCATGACTGGACGTTTGCACACCTCTGGAGTAATACATGATTCTCTTTCAAACGAGCTCTGTAGAAGTATTATACATAGGAACAAGGCAGAAGACATTTTGTTTCAGGCATAAGCCAGCCTCTAGCTATCAGAGGGTAGGAGTAAACTTTCTCTGATGGCAGGTATCCCACAACTGTCTATTGTAGGGTTTGTTTGCTTTTTTTTAACCTTCCTCTGAAATACTATATCTAGAACTGGCCACGCTTGGAGAAAATGCTGTATTAGCTGGACCACTTGTCTGATCCGGGATGGCAAGTTCCATATTCCTATATTCTGGGTGGACAGAGTGTGGAAGGGAGGTAGTCAATGAATTTGCCCACACTATGGATCCATCAAGCCACAAACTCCACATGACGTGGTGATCACAAAGAGCTAGCTGCTGCTTTAATCCTTCAGCTATCTCCAGGGTGCCCCACCACAGTTTCCCCACCCAAAGTATTTTTAACTGGGCTTTGGATGAGGGAAACCAAGATATGACATTTAATTTTCTATCTTCAGCTTTACAACAGTAAGAATTAAAACTGAGCTCAGAAAAATAGCCACCTATTGCAAAAGGCAACAAGCACTGTGTGAGAAAACATTTCCTCAGCAGTCTCTGGCAGAAATCTCTCCTTCAAGCATTGAGTAGGCTGAAAAGGGCCATAAAATTTTGTTTTGTTTTTTAACTACAATTGTTAAAAGAGAGAGTATGGCAAACCCCTAAGCGCTTACTCAGGCAAATTTCCTTTTAAATCAATTGGAGTTTGCCTGCTTATAGCTGATTAAAATCCTCAGGACTTTCCAAGAAAAAGGATGTCATTTTTATTTTTATTTTTTGTAAGCCACCAAATTGAAAAACAAAAGCTATATTGGAATTTATGCTCACATACTGCACAGCTTTTATTCCATGAATGACGGTTAGCTACTGTACTTTCTCCCGCCTTATCTGTCTGACAATAAAACCACATGACAGGCAGATGTTAAGGATTTTGGCATCTATAAACATAGAGTGAATTTTAAATATAGTCATGGGAATTCCTTTTTATGACCACACAAGCATGATTATAAAATCCATCATGGGGAATTATACTGCATCTTACTCTAACATTTCACATGTATCTTTGCCCTGTTGTAAATTGCAGAGTCTATCATGTAAAGTGTCTCTCTTCACTCACAATGTAATCCATGCTCAACCTTCTGAATTACGGTGGAATCGGTGGATAGCTTATTTCTAAAATGGGTGAAAGAAAAGTCAAATAGAGCATGGAGAAAAGGCTCACAAAGCTCATTCTCCACACTGAAGATCAGCAACTCAGTCCCATGCAAAAGATAGACAGATAACAGGATCTGCATACACTAAGGAAAATCATTTACTGCCATCACTACTAGCAGATCACCTCCACCAGTGCTATCCCTAGCTTGGATGGCTCATTAGCTGCCACAGACATTTTAAAATTTTGGTTTTGGCTCCACTGGAGGTGTAACTTGGTTAGAGACACAAGGTTAATATGCTCTGTTTTCAGATATCAGTACCCTTCAGTCATGCCATACTGCTTTGGGCATGAATACACGACACAGCACTAACATGGCTGCAGCTACCAATGAGCTGTCTATTCTAGGGCTCCCACCTGTGGAACTGGACTGATATTAGCGGCAGCGGGAAAGGTTAAGAAAATTTCCCCAGGGTGAATGTGACCTGACGTGTATGTATGGAGCAAGGAAGTTGGGGGTTGAGAAGTAAAGAAGGGAGGGAAAGAAAAAATGAGGTTTGAAGCTTGGAGAATAGGAGCATAACATAAACCAAATTAATGGGGTTTACCATCAAGTGACATAATCAGATGCCCAAATCTCTCTGTCCTCAATACCCGGGAAAGGAATGTTAAGCAATGAAGAAAACAGAAGAAAAAGAAATACAATACCAAATATTCACTGCATACTAAGGGGGTCCGCAAAAGAGTTCCTACATATTTTGCAACATTTTATATATGAAGGCAAGAAGCTAAAGAATGTGTTCCGGAACAATAAATCCACTCCCATCAAATAAAACAGAGTATTTCAAAAGTATTCAATTTTTAGGCAAGAACATATTAAAGCACTGAGGCAGCTCTGAGATTACAGGACCACCCACTACTGGAGCGAGTGCCCCTCCCCACACACCACTGTTTCCAGTTCAAAAATATACAGAACAGTACAATAGGATCTCATTGAACTCAGTGACAGTGGGTTTTGGCCTGATGTGGTTAATCTATCAGAAAGCTGTCAAATAAATAAATAAAATATATAGGATCAGATTACTCTGTCACCTGCTTTTCTGATTGGGTGCATACGCTTTTACTTTATATTAAGGCAAATTTGGCTTAAAGAGATTTGAAGGTGATTAATATCCCAATTCAGCAATACACTTAAGCATGTACCTAACTTTAAGCATCTGAGTTGTGCCACTGAAGGAAATGTCACTACCCACATGCTTAAGTACCCCGCTGAATTGGGACCTACAACCACATCTGTGCAAAGCTAACAACCCCCCACCCCCACAAGAAAACAAAACACAGCAAACTGAGTACTAGTAGTGGCTTAGATAAGAGAAGAGTGTGGATAAGACAAATTAGAGATCAGAGGGAATCCACTACATATTTGACAGCTTTACAGAAAGAAGGGCTAAAGTGGTAGGAAGTAAAAGTCTCTGCAGGCAATACTCCAGCATTAGCAACAGTAGTTTGGAAAACAAGGTATCTGGCAAAAAGTTGCAATTTCGAGCCAAAGTAAAAAGTTACGAGGCACAAAATATAAACAAGGGTTTCTGAAAGACCTTTATAAATGCCTTATTAACACGTTAAAGTGCCTTCACCGTAAGCTCCTTCTGATGCTCAGTGAAAGGTGTCTGATGTGAATCATTATACACACACACCCCGGGGAGTTCACATTACAGGCACTTTTGGACGTTAATAAAGTATTTACACACACACGGTAATGTATTATTTTATGGTTGTGTGTATAAAAATTCAGGCTGATAATAAATTCAGGCTGAAACTGCCCGAATTTAGAGGTCCAAGTTCCATTCAAAAGATAATATACTTCAATCAAAAGATGATATTTCCTCACAGACCCAGTTATGTCTACACTGGAGCTGGAGATCTAGCTTCCAGTTCCAGTAAGCCTACATACACTAACTTTGACTGCTTCAGCACACTAAAAATAGCTGTGCAGCCCCTGCAGGATGGATGGTGGGAAAAGCTAGCTGCACCAACTACAATTCCATCCAAGGCCCTAGTTTCTTATTTGGATGGCGAATCCATCCCTCCACCTGCCCTGCTGCAGTGACACTACTATTTTCAGCATGCTAGCTTAATCAAAGCTGGCATATGTACATGTACCTGAGCTGGGAATTACACCTCCAGCTCCAGTGTAGACAGACCCACCATGGGAAGTGGTTGTATTTTGAGACAATGCCAAGCAGCACCAAGGAGAGCATTCTTAATTGTACATGCCCCAAACCTTTACAATACTATGAAAAGAAAAAGAAAGAAAGAATGAAAGGATGGTCTTGTGATTAAAGCACTGGGGTGGGATTCGACAGATTTGGGTTAAATTCTTAACTCTGCCATAGACTTTCTGTGTGGCAATACACAAGTGCCTCAGATCTCAGTCATTAAAATGAAGTTAATAAATCTTCAGCCAGCTTTTGCCTTTGTCCATTTAGATTGTAAATTCTTCAGGGCAGAGACTTTGTCTTACTATGTGGATGTACAATACTTAGAACAATGGGCGCCCTGATCACAGTGGACACTTCTATTTGTGATTAAAATAAATAACAACAAAGACAAGGAATACATAGATGTTATTTCCATGCATATTAGTGGCAAAATATTCCTAGCAGATTTACATAAACTTATATCTGAAATGTATTTTAACTGAGGTCTGCTATGGACCAATCCATTTAACGGATACTCTTTGGGATTCTTTATACCCCAACATGTGGTTAGCTCCTGACCCACGTTTGCTGCACTACAGCTAATGGAGCTCACGGAGAGAGTATGATTTTGGTATAAAGGCTATCTTGGAACAAGGCACCACAAAATCAATTCTTCCCATCAGTAACTTGCTTTAAGTTGAACTGCTAAGAGGATGGGGGAAAGGACTTGTGCCTTCTTTTTCTTTCTGCACACAAAGAAGACCTGAAAGGTTTTATTTCCTGCTGTTTTTTTTAATTAGAAATTCAACTTCTCTATAGCCTACAAGTGTCTAGGAGGACTGGAGAACCAGTAGCATCACAAAAGCCAAGAACAACTTTATTTTTGTTAGTAACTAAGTACTAAGACCAATTAATATTTTGGAAAAAGGACATTTTTGGGGAAACCTCAACAGTACTTCCCCTTCAATTACAGTGTGAGAATAATAATAATAATATATACAAACTCAGATTCCAGTCAAGTGTTCCAGCAAACCCAGTAAAGAACAGACTGGAGATACTTGATATTTTAAGGTTAAAAAAAACAAACAGAAAACCTATTAAAAACAAATTAAATCAAAAATATTTTCTGTGCTTCTTTAGACATCATAATAAAGCAAAATAGGAAACAAGCCCTTTTTCAAAATATTTCTTGAAAGTTATATCTGAAATTGAACAATCCCTTAGTGAAAATAGTTGAACATTAAAACAAACAAACCTAAAGGGAAAGTACACAAAAACCATCAGACTAGCACTCTGAAGAAATAACATTCAGAATGAAGGAAGTCAGGTTCAGATCAGATGACTAATTCAATCTGATTTTAAGAATTAAGCATAGAAAACAGGCAGGACAGACTTCTAACAGCTTATGATTACCATATTTAAGAGATCAAACCAAGAAATATTTACACCTGGGTCAGAGTGTGTTTTATTATTAATTATTATTGTTATTATGTGGCAAGTGTGAAAGGTATCTACTTGGAACATCACAAAGTATATAACATACCCAGCGTAGAACTAATCATGGCAGATGTTGATGGCACTCCACATGACAGCTAAATTTGTACCATATGCTAAAAAATATAGCACAGTAACGGTCTTTCTTTTAGACCACAGACTGGCTGACACTTGATGGAAAGTTCAGTTGAGAGTTTATATCAGTTTTGACCGGTTTGTGACAAAACTGCCCTGGTTATTCATTAGGACTCCAGTCTTTCAGCAGATGCACATACATGCTTCCAAAAGCATTGTTCCAGGTTAGGAAGATTATCAGTTCCAGGTGGTGAAATGAATAAGGACTCCATTCTGTATTTGGCAGACAAAATACAGCTTCATGAGTTAAAAAAACAAAAACAAAAAAACAAACCACACACAAAAACCAAACTGAAGGGTTGGCCCTGATACAGGGTTTGTCACTGGTTAAATGCTGCCCACATGTTTCTGACATGCAGGTTTTTTTTTTTAAACCTCCCTGCCCACAGACCTCTCGCACCCAGATGGACACAGCAGGAACACATTATGGGAAGAAGAAAGGTAGGAGTTGTGCTGCTGTGCTCATGTACAGGGATCAGCTAAATATCAGAAGTTAAGTGTGAAAATCTTCTTGACAGCAGACCTTTGACTCATTCCTGTTTAACATAAGAGTGCCAGATATTTTCTTTGGTAGCAGGAGCAAGGCAGCAGCAAACTAAGATATGCTTGAATGGTTTGGCTGAGGTGAGCCTCAAGCAGCCCCCAAAATAACTTAATGGTTTTCTCAAAAAGCTTTTCCGTGCTGCATTCTCCTCAGATTTTACTCCCCCAGAAGTTCCAAACCTCTCTTATCCAGAGAGCAGTTTTGTAGACTCATATTTTTGTTTGATAAGGGCCTTTATTTAGTTTGAATCCATCTGTTAAGTGAAGTACATAAAATGAATGAGAAAGCAGGCTGGACAACACTGATTTAATGCTACAGTAAATAAGTACTATACTAAGGAGCGTATACTAGGATCTGGGTTGAATGAGAGAATTAGTGAACCAGATCAACCCTACTAAGAATATGAAAACAGATGGAAGTGAAATCATGCTTATGTTAACAAGGCTGAGATCTTATAAAACTTGCCAACATTTTAAAACACTAAATGAGCAAAAACAGGAATAGCTGGAGAAGAGAATCAGGCAGGCCAATGTCCTCATACTAGCTTTTCTGGTGCTCCCAGGCACAAAAGCAAAGGTCTCCACATCAGCAGTGTGACATGTTTATTTAGATGAGTTAACTGTAAAAACACTTGCCAAGGTATTTGCAGCCTATGCCAAGTATATGTCAGAACTCAACAGACCGATCTTATAGCAACAACTGTGGAAAATCACAACTTGTGCTGTCTCTCTCCTTAACAGCTGTTGACTAAGCAACCACATTTTGCAGGAAAGATTATATATCAATTTGTTTATTTTTCCTGGTTAAGTAGAGGTATTGAGAAACATTTGTGTCAGCTTCTGAGGAAGTCTCCAAATATTACTTTTTACTAGAGTGACCTCCCTTTTGCCTCATACCAAACAAAATTCCACTCCCAACTTTTACAGCAATTGATATTATTACACAATAAATGCAATGTACTGTCATTCAATATGATTCCAGATTTAAGAAGTAAGATATCAATTAGTCACACTTCTTTAATAAGAGAGTTCAAATACTAACCAAACAAGAACTACAAGTTAATAAATCCTTTAAACCAGGGGTTGTCAATCTTTTTCTTTCTGAGCCCCGCAACACGCTATAAAAACTCCAAAGCCCATCTGTGCCACAATAACTGTTTTTCTCCATATAAACATCAGGGCACACATTAGTGGGTAGCAAGCAGGGCAATTTCTCAGGGCCCCATACCACAGGGGAAACCACAAAGATAAGTTTCTTAGGCTTTGGCTTCAGGCCTGGATGGTGGGACTTGGGGCCCCAGGCTTCAGCTCCATGTTGTGGGGCTTCAGCTAATGCTGGCCCTGCTTGGCAGACCCCCTGTATCCTGCCTGGCAGCCCCAGGCCCCTGGTTGAGAACCACTGCTTTAAACTATTCATTCAATACCTCACCCAAGTATAATATATGTTGATTTTTATTCTCTCTATGGAGCAAAAGCCCATACTGGATTGTGCCATCACAGAAGGATTTCAGCAGCAAGAGCAGGCTAAAGAAGGAATCTTATGTTTGTGCACAAATATGGATCAGAGAAAAAGTGTCTAACAGTTTATTGAGGTTGGATGAAATTATGAAGCACTGGACCCAAACCCACAAGTAATAGCACAGGGCACGCTAATTTTCTAAGCACCTATTTTTTTCCCAACAGATGCTGTAGAATCTTCGCCTATAAATTAGTAGAAACAACAATGAAAAGAGGCATGATGAAGAAGAGTTCTTGGGTCATTCCATTATCTTTACCTATGTAACAGGGCTCCCCCTGCCTGTCTCAGGAATTAAGGTAACACTACTATTTGGTGATAGGTTTCAGAGTGGAAGCCTTGTTAGTCTGTATCAACAAAAACAATGAGGAGTCCTTGTGGCGTCTTAGAGACTAGCAAATTTATTTGGGCATAAGCTTGTATACCTGTATACCTGTGCTATGTATTTATACCACTAAATACACTAAATACCACTAAAAAAAAGATACCACTAAAAAAAAATAATCAATATTTGCCAACTGCTCCCACAGTTACTATGGTTATCTTCTATTTTAAAGATAGGGGGAAATGAAGCAGTATCAGAGACCACTGTGTGGTTCTGTTGGCAACTGCTGACTCTTTAATGTGATCACTGTATAAAATTGTTTTTCTATTTCAGAGGCAGCAGATGCATTATGTGTTGGCGTGACTGGTATTGGGAGGACGGAATACATAAAAGTCATATAAAACCAACAGTAAGGTCCAGATCACATACTAGGGTTGCTGTAATCCATACACCACTCTTTTGCCAAATGTGTCAAATTTTCCCCTATAACAGAACTACTTCACTCATCAGACCATCTCTTGCATTTGAGTCACACACGTTTTAGGCATTTAATAGAGCAATAGCCACTTGCAGAGAGAAGGAGTTTAATTGCAATACCATATCCATGCTATATAAATGTATACTTTACATTAAACCACAGGCACAATATTCCTTTGCTAATGGGAAACTGGTAAGGCTGGCAAGCCTCAAATACGATTATTCTTTTCTTCTTCTGTACTTGCTTGCATGGATGATATAATTCCAATAATAAGTATAAATATAGTATAAATTTTACTATACCTAGTAAAATTATCCTAAATATCTATTAGCCTGGGTACAGCACATACTGACTATCTCTTCTACAATGATTCTCAGTACCTAGAATGATTGCTTCTTGGAACAGCTAGTTCTACAGTACACAACAAGAGAAGTTATTCTCAACATTGTCCAAAGTATCATAGGGGAGTATGTTCGAGAAGTAATTCTGGTTGAGCCACTAAGAAGTTTTCCCCACAGTGGCCCAAAGAATACCTTATATAGCCATGAATGCAGGGTACCCTTTGTACATTTATTTCACCCTTCCATGCACAAGTGAAGCTCACTTGCCTGTGTAGCACCATCCCACACCCACTTCCAGAAACCTCTCAGCCTGGATAGTTTCCAAGTAAGGAGAAGGGGTGTATAGTGGGCAGGCTAGAGGGAGCAGTGGGTGGAACATGAGTGGAGCTAGGAAGGTTGCACAACTGAATGAGTATCAGCTGGCTAAAACAAAAGCTGAGAGGAAAAGAGATTAAGGTAAGAGGGAAGTTTTTTAAAGAGCTATGACATCTCCTTTGATCATGCATGTTTGTCCCGGGATTGTCAAGGTAGCACATAGTATTGGGGGCTGCTGGATGTCTTGCTATTCCAGGGCACCCACATAATAACAGTAGCCACAAATGCTGTGTACATTTTTGGGTTCCAGACCTAGCCATGGAGATCCATGCATTCATCATCACCAGGCTCCAGTACTGCAATGGGCTAAACCTGGGTATGAAAGTAAAAGCCACAAGAAATTTTCATTTGGTTCTAAAAGCAATGGACAATCTGCCAGTTAATACAGATTAACAGCAAAAATTCATTCTGATACCGTGGGTGTTACACTCATTCCCAAACCAATACTAGATTCACTCCAATGTTAGTCTTGCTCCTAATCTGCAGAACACTCCCTGGGGTTGGCCCTGACAGCCAGACATTGGCTGTCTCTTCAGGGCACACCATAGCAGCCATGTTAAGCAGGAATTTGCTGTCTGACAGAGCCTTGCATATGGTTCTTGGTGCTGTAAGTAAAGCTCTCTTAGTGCCAGGTCTTCTGGTATAGAATTTCTGTCCATAAATGAGAAGTGCCCTGCATCTTACTATACAGAAGCATCTCTTTGGGAAAGCCTTCCCACAATAAGACCACTTGGTGCACAGGAATGCTTCCCTAGAAATAAATAATAGGAGTCACACACACACTCGGGGGTGGCTCTTTGTATTTTGCCACCCCAAGCATGGTAGTCAGGCTGCTTTCGGTGGTGAGCTGCAGGAGGTCCGCCGGTTCCAGGTCTTCAGCATACCCGCCGCCAAAGCTGCAGGACCGGCGGACCTCCCACAGACATGCCGCCATAGACAGTCTGACTGCCGTCCTCACAGCGACCAAGAGGCCGCCCCCTCATGCCTTGCTGCCCCAGACACACGCTTGGTGTGCTAGTGCCTGGAGCCGCCCCTGCACACACTACCCCAATCCTTCAGCCACAGAAATTACTACCAACCCTGTTATTGCTCCAGTGGAGACAGGAGCGAGGCCTTAATGAAATGCAAGGCTAGAGTGAAGAATACACTCCTTCAGAACAAGTGTTATTTTATCCGATTTACTCAGATGCCAGAATGATGGGCATACTAGAGAGCAGCACACTAGCTAGTTTTGACACATTACACAGATTAAAGGTGGCTAGATGTCTGAGAACAAAGCTCTAAATATGGATGTTATTAAATATTATTAACCTATACAATATCTATGGCCATGACAGCTAGGTGCTTATGAATAAAAGTAGAAGACAAAACTTTCTGAAATGGGTTGTATTTAAGAACAACTGCTAGAGCCTACAGAAATGTTAGTAGCCATGTTCCTGGGTACAAAGATAAACAAGAACAGAGCAAAACAATTTTACATGGAAACCCCAAACAAATAAACTTTCATCATGCCTTAATATTCTATAATAAAAGAAAAATGTCTCTCAAAGGACACTTTAGATAGACAATACTGACATACCTGACATATTCCACTGATACACATATCCAGGGATTCAACATTACAGCGAGTACCATCTAGTACTTTAGGGGCAAGCTCCACAACCAATTTTTTCCCCAAAGCTTGACACTTTAAGGCACATGGTGCACTGGGATCATTATACACAGGAAGCCACTCATAAAAATGTCCTTGGTACTTGACATCATTGTAGGCTGAACACTGTTGTGCTCTGAAGTCACCAACATCTGAAGGGCAGTCCTAAAAACAAATAACAGGAAATCATTTAAAATAAGAAACCACCTCTCATTTGGGATCATGGTGTCTGATGAATTATACAGAAACTACCCAAGTTGGCTTGGAGAAGGATTGGCTCAACCTAAAAGGCAGCCCATATTATAGTCCTACTTTAAGGATTAAAACACTGTATTTTGCTTAATCCACTATTTGCCGTGAAGGTTACAGTGTAGAGCATGTTAGCATAATAGTGACCCCACTAGCACAAGTTCATATATATCCCTAGCTTTTTTACAATGGTTCATACAGTAAATAAATTGTTTTTCAAATTGGCTTCTGTAGTAAAAATTGGCTTTAAAAGAATACATATTTTTGAATCACTAAGATGAGGTCTCCAATATATTTAATACTTGATACTTTCATAGCTCCTTTCATCTCAGGATCTCAACGTGTTTTACAATCATCCAAGAAGTTTCATACAAGGTATGGCTTGCTAGCCCCATAGAAAAACAGAAACACAGAGAAGTGAAGTGGCTTGCTCGCCGTCACACACAGAGCAAGTGGCAGAGTCAGGAGTAGAGCCCAGAACTTCAGATTCCCGGTCCTATAATTTTACCCAAAGACATGCTCCTTTTCATGGGAAAACAGTTTTAAAAATAAAACACACCTCAAGTTTGTCATAATTGAGCAAGTAATTTAAGTTTTATTTAGAGAACTCAATTTCTTTGTTGCCCAAGCACATACGGCTGAATTACTAAATATATGGAATTTCTTATTTACAAACAATTTTAAAGGTTTAGTACATGTAAGCATTTAACTCAAACATAATATAAAACTGTAGCAGCAGCAGTGAAGGCATACATAGATTAATAGGAAAAGAACTTTGGGAAGGATCTGACAAAAGAGAATTAGTATGTCAAACAATCTCTCACTAAAGACTCCATTTTAAAAGTATGGCCAGTGTTAAAAAGTCTCTATGCTAGACTGAACGCATATTCTTCCAAGAATTCCAGCCACACATATATACCATATGTGAGAGTGTTTCCAACAAATAAAGTTTTATTTTCATTGGACATAAAAATGAAAGACTGTGACATGTAAACTAAATTCAGGAAACTTGTTACTAAGTGTCAGCTAGCAGTGCTGCACCTGAACAATGCATCAATGCCTTTCAGATTGATGGATTTAAATCCTCCCTGGAAAATGCTAATACATTTACAGCTACATTTCACAGCACTGGCTATAACTTGCAGTAGCTGGAAGAGAGATTTATATGAGAAGGGTAAGAGTTCCACTCTGATTATGAGTCCATTCTAAAAGCATCCTCTTGCTGCCACCTCAACCACATGCATACAGCAGGACGAACTGCAGAGAAGCCATTGCATTAGCCTACACCTCTTTTCAATGCTCTACCTTGTTTATTTTAGTTTTGGTATGAAGTAGTAATCAAATTGTGCTATTGACTTATTTGTACAACAGGTAAATTTTTCATTAAAACAATAATCCTCAATGTTTCAGACCGGTGTGCAGAGTTTTATCCAAACATCTTCTGTAAGTCAATGAGATCCATGCAGTAAAACCCCTGCCAGGGCTTTGAAACTTCATCCAATGCTAACCCTTAACAGTGAAAGTAGCTCAAAATGATGTTACTACATTGTATTATTATTGTATTTAACATAGGGCAATTCCATTTGCCAGTTATGAGTCAGATTTGTTTAGAAAATACACATTGAGTGAAAAAGAGAAGTTACTTAACAATTACTGTAACTCTTTGAGAGTGTTGCCTCTGCACATTCCTACAAACGGGAATATGCAGAGGCTACCTCAAATAACATCATACATATGCTGCACCAAATTCTTCTCTCATGTGCAGCACTCTCACTTCAGAGAAATTCACAGGACTTTCACTGTTATAACTGAGAACAGAATTTGACTGCCTCTTATCTTCCACGGAAGAGAACCTAAAGAGCAGAGAGGAGTGAAGAGATGTTTTTATGGGCACTGCATGGTTCTCTTCTATCACAGTAAATGAAGTTGCAGCTAGAGGATAAGAATAACTTATGGAAGTTAGTTCTGAGTCAAGTTAGAAGTTATATGTCTGATCACAGAACCCCCTCTGGGAGCTGCCACCCGATGTGCCAAGACTACTTCTACCCCTGCCTTCCCTGCCAGCTCAGGGCCTGTCTTGCTGAGCCAGATACACCCATCTGCTCCAACATAGACCCAGGGTTTGAATTACTTGCCCCAAAACTGCAGGTTTATCTGAAAGCAGCTAACAGAAGTGTTTCTATCTTTAACACTCAGATGCCCAACTTCCAATGGTGTCTAAACCCAAATAAATCCCTTTTACACAGTGTAAACTCATAAATTGTTCACCCTCTATAACACTGATAGAGAGAGATGCACAGTTGTTTGCTCCCCCAGGTATTAATACATACTCTGAGTTAACTAATAAGTAAAAAGTGATTTTATTAAATACAGAAAGTAGGATTTAAGTGGTTCCAAGTAGTAACAGATAGAACAAAGTAAGTCACCAAGCAAAATAAAATAAAACGTGCAAATCTATGTCTAATCAAAATGAATACAGATAATCTCACCCTCAGAGATGCTTCAGTAAGTTTTTTCCTCAGACTGGACACCTTCCAGGCCTAAGCAGCTGCAGTGGTATGTTTCCATCATACAAACAGAAGCATAGACAGCCACCCACAAAATTACTAGGGAGTGATGTCATTAGACAGGGTCGTGACATGATGTTGTTACAATTCATCATCACCGGGTGCTGATGCAATGTCAGGACAAAAACATCATCATGTCAAGACATCACTCACCAGTTATTTTGCAGCTCCCACCACTTCAATACTACACAACAGCTACTTTTTCCTCCCACTCACTTCTTGCTGCTTGAAAGGAGAGTTATTTCTCTTTTTTCCTTATTCTCTCTTGGCTACTTGGAAGGACATGAAGAAACCAGAGCAGCTCTTGTTTCTTTGCTCACTCCACCTGCCTCACATTTCAGCTTTACTCAAACATAGAAACTCAACAAGTGCCTCATGAGGGACCCCCAAAGAACTACATTTTATCATTTACTATTTGTATTATAGCAGCACCTAGAGACCAACCAAGATCAGGGCCCTGTTGTGCTATGTACAGCACAAATATATGGAGCGAGCAGAACTTACAATCTAAACAGAAAAGACAGACAAGAGGTGGGAAGAAAGAAATGCAGAGGATACAAGCAGAGTGAACAATATGATGGTTTGCGAAAAATATGATGGTTTGCAAATGTTAGTTCCAATTTTGGGGGAAGAGGGCGACTAAATAAACAGAAAGGAAAGGAGAGGAGTTGTGAATGGAAAGAGGTTCAAAAGTTCAGAAGGCAGGCATGAAAGGTGGCCTGAAGGGAAGTGATTGTACAGGCGTATACAACTAATCAGCTACATGTGGCTGAGAGCCATAGGTTCTATGGTGATGGGTGCATCAGTGGCATGATTGCTACAACTAAAATAAAGGTTAGAGATACAGGCACATAGAGATATACAGATAGAAATATTATTGGACTAAAAATATTTATAGATCAGCCAAGATGCTCAGAGTGGGATACAATGACGTTAACATTACTTAGTGATTAATATGTGAAGCTAAGGAGAGGATTTGAATGCACTGTATTTTGAACAGATGTAAGAATTATCTGTGCATAATGGAAGTTGATAATGGAGTTTGTGTGGGCAAATCTCTGTCACTACATTGTGTTATTTCTGACTCGGGGAAGTCACTCTGGCAAATAAAAGTGACTTTCTGGCACATAAGAATACACAATTAATGCAGAAATGGCCCAAATAACTTGCTCTCTGAATAGGGCCCTAAGGGATTATCTTTAACACTTCCACATACTGCACATCATAGCATTAGAATTTAACAGTATATATGAAAATGGAAATATAAAATAGAGGGCTTAAGAAAGATTGAAAATCTCACTGGGTAGCATATAATGAATAGCCTATATAGTTTATTTCTCTGAAGCACCCATAAAAAGGTTTGACGCATACATACATTTTTAAAGAATCAAGTAACTGGTATCGGAGTTATGATCAAAAAAAGTAGATTTATAATATAGATTAATGTAGGTTTATAATGTAGATTTCTTTTGTTCAAACCCATTTTCTGATTGAAATATCATTAATATTACTCTGGGACCTCCATCCTGTGCTTGAGTTTTGTGAACTTACTACTATTTTATTAGAAATCCAGATGAAACCAATTTTCTGGTAAAATGATTCTTGATCTTTTCATTAAAATCACATACATATTAAGTTGTGCTTCATTTGTACTCCTCAATATAGATTTTAGTGGTGCAATGTATCATGTAGCAAAATTACATTTGCAGACAATCAGTTTTATGCAGCATATATACTGAATTTCTCATATAGTTAACAATAACACCTACTAACATAGAAAGAAGCTGGTATAAAATCCAAATTTTCAAACTAAAATTGTACTCATAGAAGAAGTATTCTTTTAAAATAATATTATAGGTATAACAATTCATTTTAAATAAAGTCAGGCTGGATTGGTCAGATCTGGATTAGATGTAGGCTGGAGGGTTGCATTCAAGGTAAAATCAGGACTAGAGTTCAGGTTTTAATTCAGTGGGGCCAAAATTTCATGAGCTCTTCTCTTGAGATTTCAGCTCAAATCAGTGGTAATCTCACCACTGCAACTTTTCTCAGGAGTTTTCCCATCATCTATGCTGAAAGCTCAGGAGAACAGTGGTCCTTGAGAGATTCTGGCCACATCTGAACAGAAATTGGAAACGAGGCTCCTTCCAGACAGTGCACAGAACCAGAACTGTAAAGGCAGGTTCAGACCTCAATCCGATTCTGAACTACCGCAACATTCAAAGGGATTCAGATGCAAGGTTCCAGTTTTGGGCAACCTGTCACTTTAAAATATAAAATTCAAACACCTATTGATTTCAGTGGGACTAGGAATTCACCCTGAATCTCTAACTACTTCAATTTTATAAACAAGAGCATTAATTCTCAAAATCAATCCTTTAAATGCATCATCCTTTAAATCCTGAGTGACTGCAATAGCTCTAACTTTGTGATTTCTTAAGCTTTTGAAAATGCAGCCTTCAGTTTATTACATAAAGATGCGTACAGATGGGTCTCAAATGTTTCTTCCCTTTTTCTATGTGCTGCATGTGTAATTTTTTTCTGTTGTTGCTTCTGCAAGACGAGTCACAGATTTTATGTTTAATTTTTGTATTAGTGTGAAGGTAGAATTACAGTACATGTGTTCAAATGAGCCTAGGCATTAGTTCTTTATACACTGCACAGAGTTTATCCAGATCAGGAATGCACCAAATGTATAATTTATATAGTGACTTGTTTATTTTAGTGCCTGAGTACTTGCTGGCTGCATATTTGTTTATGACAGTTTAAACTGCTTATGTTATTTCTTTGAACGTGGCATTTTCATTTTGGGACCACGGCTCTGTTGTAGCACTGATATTACTCTTTTACTCTTGAAAGGGTAAGTGACTAGATTTATTTCCAGAATTCAATGTTTGCATGCATTGGGCTTGACTCTAATGGTTTCCACTAGCTTCTGCCAGCAAACACCTGGGCTTCTGGACCCAGTGGTGGAAAGTTAAGCCCAAGCTGGGGTACGTGGTGTCAAAGCAATTCAAGGTTCTTGTGTGCCCCATTTTGCAGGGCTCTACTATTGACTGGAGAATTGGGAGCCCTAAGGTCTCATGCTCCACTAAAGAGACCTGACTGGAGGATCTTTGGAGTCCCTGATTGAGCTGAGTGCATTATTTAAGAGAGAGAGAGAGAGAGAGAGAGACAGGAAATTATCTGTGAAACAAGTGGAACCTGGCTTGCTGCTGTTACAGACTCCGCCATATGCAAGCTGACTCCCCACCTCATCCCGTTTCCTGACTTTGACCCATCCCAGTTCCTGCCCTCAGCCTTGTTCTGTCCCTGAACCCTGTCACCTTGGTGACTGACTGTTCCGGTGCCAACCCTAGGCAAAGGCCCTTTGGCTTCCAACTCAGCGCTGATCCTTGGCTTTGGCTCTTGTTTCCTCTCTGACCCCAGCTCCAACAGCTGACTTCTGACTCTGGACCTATCCATTCACTTCTGGTTCCTAACCACCACACTGATCACCAGGTCAGAATGCCCGAGTCCCGGTCACTAGTACCGGTCTTCCACGGACTCTGATAGACAGATGGCACAGCCGAGAAAGTAGGTGTGGTGGGTTGAGTAGTGGGTGTAGCCAGGGCTCCCTGGAGATGTAGTGATTCAACACATCTCCTGTGTAGCCGCCAATATCAGACCTCTGCCAGTCACACTTTACTGCTGCCCACTGCTGAGGCTGGAAGCGATGCAAACACCACCTGCACTTTACTGGATAAAACTACATTGCAAGTCACGGGTTAAGGAGTGCTTGTGTGACAATAGTTGCTCCTTCCCCAGAACCAGTGGCGCTGAATCAAATTCACAATAAAACATAAATGGAGATCATTTTAAATAATAAAACTATATGCTTCTGTCTTAATTTTTTAGACACCTTCCCTCCTCTCTTGAATGGCATTACCCTAGTGCCCTATTACTTTGGGAGGTAAACCCTGATAGGAATTGGCTGCTTTTCGTGAAACCAACCTATAACAATTTACAGTACATTTACACATAGGCTTTTATTCAGAGGGATCACAAAGTGCTTTACTAACTACTAGGGGCGGCTCTACACATTTCGCCGCCCCAAGCATGGTGGCATTCCGCAGGGGGCGCTCTGCCGGTCGCCGGTCCTGTGGCTTTGGTGGACCTCCCGCAGGCGTGCCTGAGGAGGGTCCGCTGGTCCTGCGGCTCTACCGAAGTCGCGGGACCAGTGGACCCTCTGCAGGCACGCCTGCGGGAGGTCCACCTGAGCCCTGCCTGCCGCCCTCCCGGTGACCGGCAAAGCGTCCCCCGTGGCATGCCGCCCCCAGCACGCGCTTGGCGTGCTGGAGCCTGGAGCCACCCCTGCTAACAACAAACCAAAGAAATGCAGCACCTTCTGGGAGAAATGTGACAGCTATTTAACAGCACAGAACAACACAACAAGAGAATTTAGCACAACACATGAAGTATGCCATATGCAACTGATTTTCATAAACGTGTGCAAAAATGCACGTAAAATTTCCACATGCACTTATTGCAGTTATGACAACAGCATACTCACATGTCAACTCATATATGCATTTACTGAAACTGCTTATAAAATTGTGGGAATTGTGCATGAAATAAACACACAATTGTGCATATTATAAGAAAGAAAATCTGGGCCTGACAGTGCAGAGGAAATACTGGTAGTAATTACCCAATTTGAAATTTGAAAAGGGCACAGGGGTTAGTGTTCTTGCTCTTGTGAAGAGTGCCATGGGATCTTTAATGACAACAGTTGTCAAGCACAGTTTTATGCCTCATCTGAGAGATGACTCCCCAGGAAAGGCACTAGCTAGTTTAGGATGAAAACAGATTAGCCTAATAATTCAAATAAAACATTCTCAATCATAATTGGCATAAAATTCCACAAGATAATGTCCATTCAGGAAATGTAAATTCAAAACCTGATGGTGTCAGTTAGGCAAAGAGTCAAATCTTTATCAGTGGGCAATACTACAGAATGAGAAGAAAATCCATTAGATTTTAAAAAAGAATTAGAATGTATGAAACTTTACATATTATTTGATTTGAAGAAATAAGTAGTAAAACTAAATTACAGGCCAAACTCACGTTATTGCTGCAGGTTTTGTATCGAATATTCCGACCTTCACAATTCCTGAAAAACACAAGGGCTTTGACTAGAAGTAATAGTTTAAAAAATAGCATGTTTTACAACTAGTTATTCTCTTGAAAACTGGAATTATTGCTCTTACATACTCTGTCCCCAAAATGCAAGGTTTAAACACAAACCTCCGCCATAGGTTTTGGGAACTGAAAAGGTTACATTGCTGTCCACCTTATGAAAAACAGTTTAGCTTTTCCTGTTAGGTTTCATTTATATTGTGATCCTAACCTATTGCAAGTTTATGAAAGACACATTTACTTCGTGAGAAGGTTTCACAGCGTACTCTATGCCTGATTCGGAGCCTAACTCAACAGACTTCAACAGAAGTTCTTCTGATGTATGTGGGGCAAGTCAAAGAAGAATCTACATTCTGCATATAACTAATGCGTATTGATTTCATTTTGATCATTTTTGTTTTCGCAAAGAAACAGCTGCCTGCATTTCAACTTCTTCCTTTTCTCTCCCATTTTTCTCAGGTGGTGTGTGCAATTCTCCTGGCCCACAGCCAAATGAGCAGAATGCATTAGAAAAACTTCCTCTAGACTCATGCCAGTCTTATTTGAACTGAAATACTATAAATGTAATGTATATATTTCTCCAGTGATCCTAAAATGAAATGCTGAGACAATTCAAGTCTTTTGCAGTCTTCTGCTGGAAGCTGAAATAGCACCAATTTAAAAAAGGAATTGTCCTATAACTGCCCGTTCATTCAAGCACTGTAACCTCTTTGTATTTATATATGTATCAGTGGAGGCTTACACACCACTGATTAAGGGCTCAGTTAAATACGTTTGCCAGCCTTATACAGAGCACTTAATTCATAAGCAGCCCCAGTGGCTGGAACTTTTCATGGAATAAGGTACTACCGATCATGAGTACAGGTGATTGAATCTAGCCCTCAATCCTAAATTCAGATTTTAAATGACTTTATAAGTAATTAGTTAAAATTAACATAGTTTCTAAAACTTAGAATAGTTTTAGTGTTTATAAAGAACTGCTTTACATGGGGAGAAAATTAGTGATACCTACTAATTTGCATCTAGTGTACTGAATTTCCTTCTTTTTGCATTATTTCAATTTCAAAAAAATTAGAAAAATATCCAGTAAAATGTACATGAAACTGAAAAAATATTACTATAAAAAGAAGTCAGTGGAGGTTGGAGCAAGAGCAAAGCCAGCTGTGCTGAAGAGGAGGCTCCCCTAGCTCAAGATAGCACTGCTTTATTGCCTCCTATTCCCTACTGTGCACAGAGATGGTATGTGTTAATTATGTTTTCAGCATTAAAAAAAAGTGAAAAAGTTGTTTCATAATGCGTATTTCCGGGACATAACAATAATAAAAAAAAAAAATACACAAAAAAGCTTGCAAACTATAAATTTGTCAAGGTATAGAAAACGTGTTTTTTGCACAAGGGAATATATTAAAAATATTAATGAAACCACACTGGAATTTATATTGCAACAATTTATTGCACTCGTTTCACAGTTACTAACACATTGATAGAGTATTGTAGCTGTTTTCTGCAAATGTTAGTATATTCAAAGATCCCTGTGCAAAATGCACACTGGGAAACAGGAACCGTTTTAATAATAGTCAGCTTTAGCCATGTATTTCATATTGCTGGGACTTGACTGGCATATCACATTACAAGCCTTCATTAAGAGAAACTGACTTTCTGGCTATCATAACATATATTGTGCAATCATAACAAAATGGGAATTTAAATATGACCGATAAAGGTTTTGAACAACGTAAATCAGCAGGAATTCAATAACAAAAGTAGTTATGGACCGAATGGTGAAACCCTTAAGCATGTCCGTAATCCTTTCTTATAGTAACAGACCCACTGGATTACTCATGGGTGAAAGGACCACAGGGTCAGGACCTATATTAATCCATCGTTACACTTCTAGGAATATTGAATTTAAAGGGTTACAGTCAAACACTTTTTTACTGTTTGGTGGTTGGTTTGGTTTTCTGATTGTTTTGTTTTACAGACTCTTTACTGAGGGCAGTTTCCTCCCAGACCCAATCAAGGCTTGTTTGTGAGAGTCAGAGCTGGCTCTAGCCATTTCGCCGCCCCATGCACGGCGGCACGCTGCAGGGGGCGCTCTGCCACTCGCCGGTCCCACGGCTCTGGTGGATCTCCCACAGACGTGGCTGCGGAGGGTCTGCTGGTCCCGCGGCTCCAGTGGACCTCCCGCAGGAATGCCTGCGGATGCTCCACTGGAGCCGCGGGACCAGCGGACCCTCCGCAGGCACGCCTGCGAGAGGTCCACCGGAGCCGCCTGCCGCCCTCCCAGCAACTGGCAGAGCGTGCCGCCCCAAGCACATGCTTGGCGTGCTGGGGCCTGGAGCCAGCCCTGGTGAGAGTTGTGTGAGCTTTCTGGGCTGCACGGTTATGGGTAAGTAGCCCTTCTCTCACAGATGTGGAATGCTATATTAGCAGGGTGGATAAAAATCAATGATTTTTAAAAAAAAGATAGATTTATTTTATTTTAATTTAAATAAAAATTAAATTTAGTGCAGGTTTATTTAAAACAATAAACCTATTCAAAGTCAGTGTTGAAAAATTGACAACCTCTGTTAAGGACTAGTCTATTAAAATCATTTAAATTAAATACTAAAACATTATTAAGCAGTATGTTTGCTGCCAAGTTTTAAAGAAAATCAAATCCCTGAATGGAGGAAGTCACTGGCTAAGCATCTGGCAACAGAATTTGTTGAAGAACTAAAACAGCTTTTGACAGCAGTTGACTCTTTTGCAGGTGCAGAGAGAATACTGTCTTCAGTTAATTCAGCTAGTCCAGTTCAATGGCTGACTAATTCAAAGTTTAAAAAGCAATTGGGAGCTGTCAAGGTAGGAAAGTTTGTTTTCTTCTTCCAATCTGTGAATAAAGGCAAGATGTGAGAAGGTGAAGAGATGGTTTTAGAATCTTGGTGGCCCGAAACAATCAGTTCAATTCATTAACTAGAGATCCTTCCTTTGTTTAATATATCAGTTTGTTTTAAAATTTCAAAGACCATTTTTTCTTACATATCCAGCTCTTTTAAAAATAGCTTTAAAAACACATTAAAATGCTGGTTTTGTGCATTTATAATTGTATTTGAATTCTCATCCAAATCACAAGTAAAAAATAATCATCCTCTAGTAAATAAGAAATGTATCATTCACCATTTTCTAATAAAATAAAAATATAAAAATTAAGAATCTGAATAAATATAAGTTAAGTTATATAATCTCTTAAATAAATACATATAAATATAGTGTATCCTTCTGGCTATCAAAATTTAGTGTAAAGGCTACATTTAGTTGCAAATTAATGTGTTCTATTGGTTACCAACAAATGAGAATCAACCTTTCTTTAGGAAAATAACTAAAAGATACAAATACAAAACAAACTTAAAATAATCAATTTTAATGAAGGTTTCCTGCTTTCAGATTTAAATAATGTTAAAATCAGCAATTTAAATTGATTTGATTTAAATCAATCCACCTTGCTTACTACGCATTCCACAGATACCCCCTTCACCATGCAGTCTGATCACAAATGTTAAACTCAGGGGAAGATATCCAGGGACTACTGGGGACAGCCTGTTCCCTAGCAGTCTGAACTAGGGAACAGCTATGTATCTGAAGTCTTTGTTCTCTATACTTCTGTGACGTTATGAGTCTGATCTAATATCTCACTGAAGGATGTCAGGGCCAGAAAGAGTTAATTAACGCACAGACTGACCTGTTGCATGGCTGAACTTTAGAGACTTGTTAGGAAAATATGTAAATGAATAAAGCTTTGAAATGCAACTCTGCATTGTTAGAGGTAGAAGGATAGGTGTTTGCTCAGGTCTTGTAATGTAAGCAAACAAGTCTTGTCTGTTGCAGTAGCTTTAATTCAAAGATCAAAAAAGGAATATTAAAATTTATGATGATACTTGAGTGAAATAGTATTATTGTCTATATGTCTCTTTGAAGGTTGTGGTAACCTGTATCAGAACGGTTAAATGGATAAATTACCCTGTGCTAATTGCCAGGATGTTTGGGAGAAGAAGTGTTAAGCCTGTTGTTTTCTCAGGCCAAAAGGCTGCTGGAAACGTTTAAGAACCTGGGATACGATCCTACTTCATCTCAGATCTGCTTTGGGTTTCAAGAAGGGGAAACCGTAAGCCATAAGAATTGAGATCCCCAAGTCACTGACTGGAGCCACTCTGAATATGGACATTGGACTATAACTTATGAACTATTTCTAAAAGGACTTTTGGCAACTACAAGTTCACCTCTGCTATGTATCTGAACTTCAAGAATTGAATTCAAGTCTGTATGTATACTGATCTTTTAACCAAATCAATCTCTCTTCTTTTTTAATAAATTTTAGCTTAGTTTATAAGAATTGGCTAATAGTGTGTATTTTGGGTAAAATCTAAGTTATAATTGGACCTGGGTATGTGGCTGATCCTTTGGGATTGGAAGAACCTTTTCTTTTATATGATGAGATAAGATTTTCAGTAATCATCATCATATCTGACGTGTGTGTGGATGAAGGCCTGAGGCTGGGCACTTTAAGGGAACTGCATTGTTTGGACTTCCAAGTAACCAGTGATGTACTGCAGAAGCTGTTCTGTGCTGGTTTGGTAAATCTAAATATTGGAATAACCACCAGCTTCTGGGGTTTGTCTCCCTGTTTGGTTTGCAGTTCACCCTAATTGAGAGACCTCAGCTGGCTCCCATGGGCAGCACCATCACAACTCCCTTTACAAAGTATAGCCAGAGAGAGAGAGAGAGAGAGATCTGAGGCCACTGTGATGGAGAGTTCCTGTTCAGTCCACCATTGCTCATCCAGGGATTGGGACAGGAGATACTACAGTTGTTAGCAAGGGATGGATGGACTGAAACCCCCTACAACTGCATGGGATGGTTGGGAGAATTTGAAGCCCATTACTACTAAATGGGACAAAGCCCCCGTCATTACTCATCTCCAGTGACTGGGGATGGGAAAGCCACAGGAGACAAGCTGCTCATGGGAGTCACTCCAGCCTATAAGACTATTGTAACTTCTGAGGTCTTCATGGCCCCAGCAGGGCAAAGAAGACAGGAGCAACAAGGGAGAGAAGCAGTGTGACACATTGCCTGCATGTGGAATGAGTCGTTTTTGATAATAAGGTGGTCACAAGTGATCTTCCCTTTACACGCTGGGCTAAAGTACACCGCTAGTTTGACCTGGACTTGAATGTCCCTTTTCCTATGGAAGGGGGCTTTTCTGCTGCACTGAGTAGGGATGCTTTCTTGAATCGGGGCCTTAAATAGCAAGAATGATTCACTTAGTGGTATAAAAAAAAATTAAGTCAGTCATTCTTGCCATTTAAGGCCCCTACTCAATAAAGTCTCCCTATTCAGCACAGCAGTTAACCATGTGCTTAATTTTTTTCCTGGGCCCTCAGTTATTTATCTGACAACCCCTAGAGATTTATAAAAAACACTACATTTCATACACATGCACAGTAATTGGTTCACAAAGAGAATACAATACTTCCCAAAAGAGCATGGGAGGAGAGGAAATCACAGCATAGCTGATGAGGAGTAAAACCATAGTTGTAGGTATTGGGCTAACCTGCCATTTAAACATCTCCTTAAAGAATATGATGCTCCCCCTCCACAAGTCCGCGAGCAATCGCTCCATGCTCCCCACGCATCCCAGGCCCCTTCTTTATCTTCATCAGAACGTGCAATTCTGGAGGTCTGTAAATGCAAAAAACACAAAACAAAACAAAAAAGAAAGGTCACTGAATTAGCTTGGAGTATTTTACATTCTTTTGCTGATTATTTACCTTTGGAAGATTACTGTTCTGGTACAAGGCAACAAGATTCATATTCAAAGATTTATGTTTCAGATTAAGTTCATATTTTAGTTACAATGACAAAAGAAACAGACTACATGAACATGAGGTTTCCTCAATACCAGGCCCACTGTTTTACGGCTATTGATTTTGAACGTAGCTCTCAAGAAAGCACAAAGAAAGTGTGCATGTTTTTTCTATGTCATCTTACTATTTCCTACATTTTCTGTAGTACTAATAGGGATGGAAGGATTCGATTTTTATCAGTAAATGTTGGTAAACATCAATGTCACTGTACACACACAAACCAATGACAAAATTTCCATCCATAATAATCAAAATTTACAGATAGGCAAAGAAAAATGCTGCCTGAGTTTAATTTAAAGATACTGACTTTGTATATTTTGACAGAAGATGTTGACAATTTGTATTTTAATGTTATAAAGCTTTAAATTATTGAATCTCAAGACTTGTCATTAAATAATTGTCTGAGCTCCTCCCATAATATCCCACAACTATGAACATTATTTATTTATTTAAATCTAAAAATATGCTTAAAACAAACATATATATTATCAATCAACATTTAAAAAAAGGAATTCTGCCAAGCTTAGGTATCAGACACTTATATTCAATATTCAAACGCCAGAATGGAGATGTGGTGGTGTCATGGTTACAGGGCAGGTCGTGTTTTAGACACTTTTCAGTCCCTCTAAAGTGCACCCTTCAGATGGGAAGCCTGGCTCCTTGCTTCTCTCCCAAAGAGTGGGACCCCACAATTCAGCCACTCTCGGACTGGATCTCTGGCAGCCCCCGTATTTATTGGAGAAGTCTGGATTTCCAGCAAACTGTTTCCAGGAAAGAAAGGGAAGACTTGAGAGGCAGGTTAGGTTCTGTGATTAAGGCACTGGACTGGGACTAGGAAAGCTGGGTTTAAGGCCTGGCTTTGCTACATACTTCCAATGTACTCTGGCAAGTCACTTAAGCTCTGTGCCTCAGTTCCCTCTCTGTGAACTGGAGATAATACTACTTCCTCTGTCCCACCCATTACCTGTCCTGTAAAATTTTGGGGGGCAGGGACTGTCTCTGACTAAGTTATAAACATAAAAATTAGCCCTTAATTCTGCTGGGGCCTCTGGGATCAACTGTAATTCAAACAGAATAGTAATACATTACACCTATACCTCGATATAATGCTGTCCTCAGGAGCCAAAAAATCTTACTGCGTTATAGCCAACTTGATTTGATCCGCTGGAGCACGCAGCCCCGACCCCCCAGAGTGCTGCTTTACCGTGTTATATCAAGTGGCATTATAGCGAGGTAGAAGTGTATTACAAATAATGTATGAAAACAATAAATCCAACTAACAACAATAATAAACATCAGTAAAAGAGAAGCAGAGTCTTTTTTCTTCCTCCATAATATTAAATGCCCCCAAGCTGGAGTTGCTGCTAAGTGAATTTAAAACATAATTCATAGTTTTTCATAGTCTGAACTTTTGCAGATGAACACATCATATTTTGTCTTACCAAGTTACACAAATGATAATCCCTGCAGAAGAAATTTACTTCCCAGTATTACAGACTGTCGAGAAATCGATCAGTCAGCACATTAGTCCATTTGGTAGGAGAAGGATCTTAAACTGCTTTCACTGGCAGAACAACAGTATTTTGACTTTTGCCTAAGTTATTATATGCATTCCAATCTGGTTACTTTTAACAATTTCTCTTAGATACAATTAAAAAAACCATCATATTATCACTACTCATTTCCTATACAAACAAAGACACCTCAAGAACTGCTGATTATCCACAGTTCTCACTGAGGTCCCAGGAATCTGCAGAGGCTCAGCACCTATCAGGATCAGGGCCATTGTGAATGGTTCCAGGGTTTTGTTGAAAATGAGCATGACACATCAAAGACTGAGTAGCTTTTTATCATTCAGAAGAGTGTTTAAATACATGTATGCATTTCTGTTACTGTGGTGTGGCTCTGTGGGATACTTTTCCAAGGGAAGTCAGGCAGAGTGTGAGATAAGATTCTGATCATTTTCAGGTCTAAATGCAAGACCCATCTCTTTCATAAGTGCTACGACCAACCCCCAAATAAGAAAACGGGAGAGAGAGAAGTGGAAGGTAAGAACAAACAATACTAGCAGCAAAATAAAATGCATATCTAGACATAGGGCAGCCTGTGAAAAAATTTCCTTTTTGATCACACTGCGGTCTATCAAATTGTTGTATGAGCTTAGATATCACTGTGTTTCTCTCTAGACATCTTTTTAAGGTACATATGTGGTCACCATTACCATACTATCAGGACGTCTCATGAGCATTTGCAAATTACATCCCAAAGCACTGCAATCTTGGAGGTGAATCAAGTCTTGAGTTTTACAACCAAATTCTGGTTGCAGTGAAGTCACTTGGAATTATTCCAGTAACTTTTAAAAGAGGACCAAGACTAAAGACCTAAGAAGTAATTTTAAAGCAATTTGAAAATTGAACCACTTAATTAGGGAGCCTGAGGCTCCCCCCACAGACTTCAACAGAAGCAGAGTAAACTTCCCCACGACAAACTTTGATCCCTTTGAAAAATGAATAAAATTATGTTCCTCTATATCCCCTGCTTTATAAAACACGCTGCCTTTCCATTTTGCAGAATTATCCAAAATCCCCCAAAAAGCAATATTTTGAAATGTGGCAACTCCTTAATCCAAACAGGCCAAAGTTAAAATGTAATGTAATCAGAATTAAGGACTAACTGTATCCTGTTTAAAAGAATTGTTCATTATTCTGAATCGAGATCCAGCCTGTACTCTATGATGAAAAAATAGGAAAATCAAATAGCAATTTTCTCAAGCATTCCCTTCTGTTTTCAGTACAATTCTTTAATGGCTGTTCTATTTACATCTTACTTTTACCCTTCCATGTTTGAAATTTCTAAAAAACTCCCCCCCCCCCCTTTCTTTCAAGGAAAAGACATGCTGTGCAGATCTTCTGTAACAAAGAGGCAAATGATGAGAAAACCATGGTTGCTAGTGCATTTATATGATGGGACTGCTATCCTAAGGCAATCAGAATTTTTATAAACAAACTACACTCTGTGAGGAACAGCAGCCATTGGTTACAAATGGAATGAGAACACCACAATCAGGTGATTTCTGTGATCCACAAAGCTAACGCTTAGTTATAACCTACTGTAAATATGCTACTAACGTCACTAAAGGATGAATGATATATTGTGGATAAAATGAAGTAAAAGAAATAGCTTCCCTAAGATGATACAGAACATGAACCAACATCTGCCTCAGTACAATCACAGATTGACCGAACACAAAAAGTATTCATCAAAGCTTTCCTGAAATGATTATATATACAGTCAGTTATCTCAACAGCAGATCGTTTTAACCAATCAACCCATAGCAAAGCCATTTATGTAATTAAGAACCTTAAATCTCTGTTCTAGAAACTAAGGACCTGATTCAGTGCTCTACGAAGTCAGTGGAAATACTTCCATTGATTTCAATGGGCACAGAATTAGGCCTCAAATAGCTAAATAGGAGCAAGTATCAGAGGGGTAGCCATGTTAGTCTGGATCTGTAAAAGCAGCAGAGAATCCTGTGGGACCTTATAGACTAACAGACGTTTTGGAGCGTGAGCTTTCGTGGGTGAATACCCACTTCGTCAGACGCAGGTTGACAAGTGGGTATTCACCCACGAAAGCTCACGCTCCAAAACGTCTGTTAGTCTATAAGGTCCCACAGGATTCTCTGCTGCTTAAATAGGAGCATACACACTCATGTAAGAATGGTGCATCTTATCAAAAGGTGCTGCAGAACCCTAACCAACCACTCATCCTCTCTCTCTCTCACACACAGACAGGGTGAATGTATTTGCCAGTAAACACCATGAGACAAATTAAAAACTACACGAACCTCCGCTCCAGTTTAGAAGCGCCATTAAAATAGACAAAAATATTTACCTTGATCTCAGCTATATGAAGAAACCCAGGCAATTTCAAAAAATTAGGCCATGTCTTAACACCGAAACTAGTGAACATGTAACCATCTGTTTGCTCCATATATCAAACAAAATTTCCTAGATCCTTACCTAGTCCCTTTACACAGCACTGCTGAGATTAACTGGATATTAGGGAAAGTTCTCTGCAGAGCCACAAGAGCACTTCTTAAGTTTATTCAATTACTTTTAAGTTTGTCTGAAACTAGATGGTTCTGAGAATGGACCTTTTATCTCTACGTAAATAGTTTATGTTTAAACCAAGTCACTAGTGACGAAAAACTATTACCAATTGATGATCAGTGGATTACTATATGGGAAATGTGTTGGTTGTCACTCTCCTGTTCCTTGAGGATAGCTTTAAATAGGCAGACAGACAGACCCAGGCTGGAATGACTACACTGCTGTTGCGAATTTTACACTTTTTCTATGGATACACAAAGGACTTCTTTCTTCACTCCTGTCAATATGACATTTTGTGCTAGAATTAAACTTATTTAAAAAATAAGCAATATCCTTGTTGGATCACCAGATTCAAGCTGCTGGGGATAAACCTCGTCGAGCAGGAGCCTTAGAAGTTTGCATTAATTATTTCAACGGCCATCTCCTTTCTTCCCCGCATTTACCAATCCAGATGATTCTTAAGAACCAAGTTAACAGAGCTCAGAAGAGATGAAGATCTGATCTTATTTTCTTCCAAGGGTGTGCCCCAAATCAATCATTTAAAAGGAACTTTAGGCATTGTAGTTCAATTATTATGGCATAAGAAAAAGAAAAGTGGTAACACATACAAAGGTCGCTGTAAACTCCCCTTAAATCAGAGCAGTGCTGGTACACTTAGCTCCATTGCAAGTCCTGTGAAAGCTGAATCAAGACAGAAAACCCAGGGACTTCTGAGCCAAAACAGACAAAATGACCAAAGTATTGTTTAAAACACCACCATACCAGCAATATTCCATTGTTAGATATCAGTTATGTCTAAATGGATTATCATCCCGCTACTGACAAAACGTAAAATAATCCTGTAATGCAGAATGTAAATAAATGTCTAGTCTGTTACATTTAGCCAACACTATATTACTTTACCTCCGCCTCACTGACCTTTTTCTCTCGCTGCTATTGTAAGGAGTGACTGTTGAACCAAGCAGCATTCTAGATATCCAAAGAGCAAAAAATTAATAAGCTTGCCTTACACAAATAAAGTTAAGGGCAATTCAGACAATTATTCAGAATCTTCAATAAAGGCAGTCAGATCTACTGCAATAGAAGCATTCCCAATTTTAAAGTATATTCCTAACGACAAATGGATAAACAGGTTCCAGAAAAATAAAAAAACAAACTTCTTGTCATTAAATTTATTATATAAAACATGGACTGAACAATCCCCATTTGAGCAATAATAAACTGCAAAGCTTGGTCTAAACCAGGCATCAGCAACCTCTGGCACGTGGCTCGCCACGGTAAACACTCTGGCAGGCCAGGCCAGTTTGCTTACCTGAAGCGTCCACAGGTTCGGCCAATTGCGGCTCCCACTGGCGGCGGTTTGCTGGTCCAGGGCAATGGGGGCTGCGGGAAGTGGCATGGGCCAAGGGATGTGCTGGCTGTGGCTTCCTGCTGCTCCCATTGGCTTGGAGTGACAAACCACGGCCAGTGGAAGCTGCGATCAGCCAAACCTGCAGACACGGCCGGTAAACAAACTGGCCTGGCCTGCCAGGGTGCTTACCCTGGCGAACCGCGTGCCAAAGGTTGCCAACCCCTTGTCTAAACATTTAAATTAGCAGCTTCCTTACCTTCTTGCTCCCAAAGGTTAAAATTTAAGAAACACATACTGTAAACTTTCAAAATATACTCAAGCCATCTTACTGTTCCAGAAATGATAGAGCCTTGCTCTGCCAAGATCCCCTAGGAATTTTAGAATCTGCATTGGGTTTACTTTCACATCAGAAGTAAGGCCAGTGTTGAAATGCCTGACACAGACAACTGAACCAACTGACTTCAGATATGGATAGAGAGCTCTTTAATACTATCGGGCATCATGTCATAATGGAAGACTAACTCCTCAAATATAGACTGGAGAATAAATGCTACTAATACTGGTAAGGCCCAGTTATCCCTGAATGTGATAGATAATAGTTTTCTTTATCAAATCATCACTGATACGATGAAAGTTTAGACTTGGTTTTGGTGAGTGGTGAAGACATAATACTTAGTCCTGCCTGGAGTGCAAGGGACTGGACTAGTCTACCTCTCAAGGTCCCTTCCAGTCCTACAATTCTATGGTTCTATGACATCATAGAAGCACTGGCCATAAGAAATAACCTTGGATCAAAACCATCTTGAGTTGATTCACTTTAAATTAAATGGAATGATAAACAAAACCAGATTGACAACTATGGTTTGTGATTGGGAAAAAGACTTTGGGAAATTATGGGAATTACTTAAAAAAGTCAACTGGACTGAAAGGCTCAAGGATTTAAATGTGGAGGAGGCTTGGAGTTTCTTTAAATCAACTATTAAAAAAAAACAACAAACTATCTGCATCCTGAGCAAGAGGAAACAACTTGCAGGGAAAGGCTCCAGATCCAACCGGATGAATAAACATATCAAAAAGGTTATTAGGACTAAGCAGAGATTCTACGGGAAATGGAAAAAGGGATCAATCAGCAAAGAAAGCTACATTTAGGAGGTTAGAAAATACAAGAATAAAGTGAAACTTGTTAAGAATCAAGCTGAATTAGCTCTTACCAAGGAAATTAAAAAATGAATAACAAGAGGGTTTTCAGTTCTATAAATAAAGGAGAATAAGAAAGGATGAGGTTGGGCTGCTATGCTGTCTGGATGGGAAAGAGAAAAGTTAATCTAGATATGGCCCCAAAACTAAATGAATACTTTGCCTTGGATTTCAGTAAGGATGATAATATGGAACACAGGTATGAAGCCAGAATAGCTGATGGAAATGAGTCTACAGATATGGAAATTACCACATCTGATGTGGAAGCAAAACTTTAAAAGCTTAATGCATTCAAATCAGGGGACTGGATAATTTGAATCTCAGAATACTGAAGAAATGGCACATGAGATTGCTAGTCTAGTAGCAAGGATTTTTAATAAATCTACCTATTTGGGAGTAGTACCAACTGGAGAATAGCTAACATCATACTCATATTTAAGAAAGGGGGAAAAAAACACTCTCTAGGCAATGACAGACCTGTTAGTCTGACCTCAGTAGTATGCAAAGAAAAAATAATGGAGGTAAACTGAAAAGGGGACGTGAACCAATATGGATTTCTGAAAGGTACATTGTGCAAGACTAATCTGATTTCCTTCTTTGAGAAAATAAGTAGATTTTTTAGATGACAGAAATGCAGTACATCTAATATCCTTCGACTTCAATAAAGCATTTGACATGGTACCACATGGGAAATTATGTAGAAGATGTATAAGAACTGTAAGCTGGATAAGAAACTGGCTAAAGAGGAGATGGCAACAGGTTGTATTGAAAGGTGAATGATTGGACTGGAGGGACGTTACCAGGGGAGTTCCTCAAAAGATCAGTCTTGGGATCAATCTGATTCAATATTGTTATGAATGACCTCGGCACAAAAAGCAGAAGCGTGCTAATGAATTTGCTGATGATGCAAAGTTAGGGGGCCATCATCACTGCACAGTAGGATTGGGATATTATACAGGAAGAGCTGGATGACATTGAAGACAGGGGTAACAGAAAAAGAATGAAATTCAGTAGCACAGAGTGCAAGGTCATGTACTTATGGTCTAATAATAAGAATCTCTGCTACAAGCTGGGGGATCCTCAGCTAGAAGCAACTGAGGAGAAGAGACATCTGTGTGTGTTGGTCGATCAAAGTATGACAATGAGCTACCAATGTGATGAGGCTGCGAAAAATGCAAATGCAATCCCAGGATGTACCAGGTAAGGCATCTGCAGTAGAGATAGAGCAATATTAATACCATTGCACAAGGCACTGGTAAGACCTCATTTGCAATATTGCCTACAATTCTGAACACACACGTTCAAGAAAGATGAATTCACACTCGAACAGGTGCAGAGAAAAACTTCTAGGATGATCAAGGGAATGGAGGGCCTATCTTATGAGTGGAGACTGGAAGAGCTTGACTTATTAAGCCTAGCAGAAAGAAGGCTCAGGGGAATATGATTGCGCTTTGTAAACACATAACGGGTGGAGGGATAAACACCAGGGAGAGGGAAGAACTATTTAAAGTAAAAGACAACGTTGGCACCAGAATAAATGAGTATAAACTAGCCCTGACCAAATTCAGGCTGGAAATTAAAAGACTTCTAACCATCAGAGGAGTGAAGTTCTGGAACAGCTCTCAGTAGGAGTTGTGAGGACAAACAACTTCATTAGTTTGAAAAGGAAGCTGGACAAACTGGTGAGTGGTGGTGTATGCTAGAGTTGCTTCTGATGGTAGGGGGCAGGATTCAGCAGCCCTGGGTACCTACCTACTACCTGCAAGGTAGGTATTCTGGGTTGTTTTTTTGTTTTTTCCACTAAAGTATCAGAGATGGCTGTGGCTGAAGATAGCAAACTGAACAGGGTGGGCCAGTGCTCTGAGGTGGCACCGAGCATTACTTTCTCTCGTGTGCTTGGCAAACTGGTTCTTGCTCACATGCTCAGGCTTTAACTGTTCGATGGGGTTGGACAATAACTTTCTCTCAGGTCAGACTGGCAGTGACCTGGGGCAGTGGAGGGGTTACCTTTCTCTGCAGCCTGGGGCACAGGTCACTTGCTGCCTTATCTGGGTATATCTCACTTAATTCCTTGCCACTGCAGGGGCCTTACACACTGATGCATATCGGTTTCTCCTATTCTCTGCCAGTAGCATGTAAAAGTTTAGGCTCCTGTGGGCTGCAGTACTTTGGTCTAATTTCGGTGGTTTAGTATGTGGATGCTGGGTAGCATTGGTGGCCTGTGATATAGAGGAGGTTGGACTAGATGATCTGGTTCCTTCTGTCCTTCAACTCTATGACTCAGTGAGAGTAGAAAGAGCTCAGCACCACTCAGGAAATCACATAAGATCAGGACCAAAAGCAAATGAAAGACAAAAGGAACACAAGAATCAAATCATTTAAAATCTATGCTCTAACTCAGAATGTATAATTACCTCATCCAATCCAAAGAAAATGATATTTTTATCCTATTACAAAGAAACCAGAAAAGTGAAGAACCTCATGATACCAAAGATGACCAGTCAAACCACTCTCTCACTTTCAGAATAACTGGCTTATTTGGACAGTGTAGTGATAACATCTAACCTAGTCATCATAACTCCATTATTTGTATTAAAACCAATCACATGATGCTAGCAGACAGAATGTCATCTAGACCCCTAAACAATGTACACTTGTTCACTTACTAAATGGCTTAGATAAAACTATTGTTCTGAACTGTAACTAATTCAAAAACTCCAACTACTAGGATGATCAAAGTACAGGTTTGTGCCAACAAAGCCTTCTTCATAATCACCAACCTAATCAGTGCCCAGAGTATTGATTTAAACTTCAGATAGTTCAAATCATTTATCCCATGGGAAAGAGTTAAAAGCAGCTTGAGCTGGCCTGGTAATTTACTAGCAAAATAATACTGATTTACTAGCTGTCAGCTTTCATAAACTCTGTATATTACATTTGTCTACACTGTGGTACCAAATTCAAGTATAAGAAAGAAAAGATTACCAAGGCTTGATTTATATTAAAAAGAGCTTGAAAGTTCGCAGTTAGGAATTAAATCAAGAGCTAATTACAACAGTCCACAGAAGAGCTGTATTGTGCATAGGGACCATATTCATACTTTGCGTCTGAACTCTGAGTTTTTGTGCTTCTCAGAGTTTAAGACATGATTCTAATACTCTTTGGTAATGAAGGTTGTGTGTGATTTTCCTTTTAATTTTTTTTAAATGATGAAGTGTTATGTATATAAGTGTGAGTGTGCGTGTAAGTGAGAAAGATAGAAATTGAATAACATCACTGTGGCTGTAGCGAATCCAGACACAACAACTGAAAAGGGCTACATGTGTAATTCGGTGGAAAACTTGGGTGATTTGGTGGTTCTTTATATAGAGTTTCACGGCAGTTGGGTCCCATGTCATCATACTTCCATTTAGTCCAGCTAGTCTAGATGAGATTGTATCCATTCCCATTGTACCTTATATGAAATCAGGATTAGGATACATTCATTGCATTTAACAGACTTTTACTTCACACACCTGTGCAATGTGTCACAAAAAAGTCACTCCTACTTATAGTCAATAGTTTTTGTTTTTTTAAAATATTTCATCACAATTCGCACTTCATCTACAACCAATTCTTTAAAAAACAAGACAACAATCCATCCCAGTGCAAAGGGTCCGTGCAAGGCTTTCCACCATCCTGAAAGTATCTGAGCAGCTACTGAGAGGTGCTAAGTGCCCCCAACTCCCAAAAACGATGGCTATGTCTGCATGGCAAATCATGAGATGTGACTGCAGCTCATACAGACATACCCAAGCGAACTTTAATCTAGCAAGCTCAGGTACTGGGAGGAGTAAAGTTGTGACAGCAGCACAAGCTTCAGCACGGTCTAGTCCCGTAGGTAAGTACCCAGAATTCAAGTAGAGTTTGTACTGCCTGCGTTAATGCCTGTGCTGCCGTGGCTTCACTGATCCCATACTCGAGATAGATAGATTAAAGCTAGCTCAGGTATGTCTACCCAACCTTCAGTCTCACCCCATGATTGCAGCACAGACACATCCTGTAACAGGAGTTGAGGGTACCAAATACCTTGCAGGTATGAGGCCGAGTTAGGTATAACCTGAACCCCTAATGGGCCTTAAGTAGTGAAGAGGGCTGTGTCCTTGACAAATTTTACTAAAAGTGTCACACTATCAAATGTGAATTTGTATGAAGGAAAGAAAAGCTCATTCTCACCACCTCTCTTGCTCTCTCCGTTTTGGGGCCCCATTCTGCCTTTGTTACCTTAGCTCATGTTTAGCAGCACCTTCTTCTGAAAGCAAACTCATTTATTTTGATGAGACTACTTGCATTGTAATGTGCTACTCAAAGTGACTAAGAGTGGCAGAAGCAGGCCCTTGAAAAAGCAAACAAAAGCCCAATGTTTCCAGGGCTGCGTCTCAACATAAAACAAAGTGATATTGTTTCGTAGAGTGTCACCCCTGGTAATCAGTCAATCATAAGAGCTACATTGACATATATTACAGTGTCATATACAAAGCCATAATGTGGCAGAAAAATGGTTATTTGGCCAAACTTTTGTTTGGCTATTATGAAGAATGACATAATTGTATTGAATTTGGTCATGCAGACTTCAAAGGCGATATGGTGCCAAAGAATGAAGGTCAGTTTATGTAGTTTTAGTATTATTCAAACATCCATTACATAAAGCTTGGATATGTGAATGTTTAGTATTCAGTGGAACAAAGATTCCGCTTCTCAACACAAATGCCCTGGTACATTGTTTGTCTTTTCACAATTTTTATACATAATTTAACTTTAACCATATACATACAAAGACGACAAGTACAAACATTTTATTCTGTGCCTCAAGTTCAGGCTCTGAATAGTTTTTATATGTTTGAATCGGTGCAACACACAAAGTGTTGCAACTGAAACTAAAATAAATGAGAGAGACAAGAGGCCAGATTCACTTCCTGGGCCCTGACAGCGATAAATCCATGTGCAACAATGCAAGCTGCCTCAAACTCCCAGTCCACCAGGAGCCCAAGCGCCAGTGGGGATAGCCTCGAAACAGGCAGGACTGGCCTGGGAAAAGGAAGGGCCAGATCAGCCAGAATTACCATCCTCTGCTATCTTGCATGTAACAACTTCTGCTGCAGGGTCAGTGTGAATGAACCAGGGAACAGCCGGGCCAAGAGCTGCAGGACGGAACTAAAGCGGAGCTCCTGCTGCAGAACTTGGAGCCCAAACTGATCCCTCAGAGTGAGGAGATGGTCATAGCTGTGGTGTGGATAGGTCAGGGCAGGGGAAGGGGGTCAGAGCTGCAGCTCTGGTGCAGAAGAAATGGCTGGAGCTGGGAATTGTGCGTGGCTCTTTGATGCTGGAATTTTGAGGTACAATGGTGCATGGGTGGCTTCAGAGGTAGTGTTTTGGGGAGACCATGTTCAGACCCAGCACTTTGGGTACATTGGGAGTTAGACCCCGGGAAGTTGTGAGGTGAAAATGTCTGAAGCGGTTTGTTTAGGGTATGTTGGTGGGGCTAGAGGATGTTTGGGGCTAGGGTTTTGAGCTGCAACTGTCACTTCGCCACCTGTTCCTGATTTTTTTCCTCTGGAAAATCTGATCCCCCCCTTTCAACATTCCACCTCAAAACTGACATAAATTGGGGGAGTGGTAAATTATGAAGAGAAACGGTCACTGATGTAGAGCAATCTGGATTGCTTGGTATGGTGGTCGTAAGCAAACCTTGTGTTTTAATACAGCTAAATGTAATATGCATTCATCTAGGAACAAAGAGTGTAGACCATAATTACAGGATGGGGTGGAAGAGGAGGGAGGCTCTGTCCTGGGAAGCAGTGACCGAAAAAGATTTGGGGATTGCGGTAGCTAATCAGCCGCAAATGAGCTCCCTGTGCGACACTGTGACCAAAAGAGCTAATGCAATCCTTAGATGCATAAATGGTAGGAGTAAAGAGGTTACTTTACCTCTACTTGGCGCTGGTGGGATCATTGCTAGAATACTGTGTTCAGTCCTGGTGTCCGCAACTTGAAAGGGATGTTGATAAATTGAGAGGGTTCAGAAAAGAGCCATGAGAATGTTTAAAGGATTAAAAAAACATACCTTAGAATGATAGATTCCAAGACCCCAAACTGTTTAGCTAAACAAAGAGAAAGTTAAGAAGTGAGTTGATTACAGTCTACAACTACCTATATGGGGAACAACTATTTAATAATGGGTTCTTCTTCAATCTAGCAGAGAAAGATAAAACAGGATCCTATGTCTGGAAGTAGAAGCTAGACAAATTCAGACAGGAAAGAAAGCATAAAACTTTTAACTGTGAGAGTAATTAACCTTCGGAACAATTTATCAAGAGTTGTGGTGGATTCTCCATCACTGATGATTTTTAAATCAAGATTGGATGTTTCCTAAGAGATATGCTCTATGAATTATTTTAGCAAAGTTCTATGGCATGTGTTATGCAAGAAGTCAGACTAGATGAACACAATTGTCCCTTCTGGCCTTGGAATCTACAAATTTGTAAGAGCAGATTCACTGCAACTTCTTGGCAGCCTGTGCATTTGAGGTGCTGTGAAGCCCTGAGTGGATTTTAAAGATGCCTTTGTCCAGCGGAACTGGTACTCAGTGGGACAGGGCTCATGAGCAAAGAACAGTCATGGGACTAAGGGCTCATGTACATGGGGAAATTTACTGGAACAGCTATAATTATGCCAGTATAACTCTTCATGTGGACCCTCTCAGGATTTAGAGTGTCCTTCTTTGGTTTCACCTTATGTCTCTTTGGAAGTGGTTTATTCTAAACTGAAAAAAGGCACTCTAAATTACAAAGGATATTATACCACTCTACCCATGCTGGACAATTATACTGGTATGACTATGCCAGTAATCCCCCCACATTGACGAGCTCTAAGAGTTTATAGGATGAGGCCCTTCAACACATTAGGTGAAATTCACCCTACTTCAGAGAACACACTCAAGGGTATGAGAACCATTTAAACCTTGTTGAAGCTCTGAGCTATGGAGATAAGTGGTACAGAAGGCCTGGTGCTGACCCTTTGCAATTAGATGATTTTCATCCCTTGATGGTATTTTGAATAGAGATTAAACCATTTCATTTCTATTAATTCTTTTCATTCTGGCAACCCATAAATATTAATTCCATTCCAACATTCAGAGTCTTCCAAAACAGAAGGGTATTTTGGCATTCCCTGACCTTTATGCATAGCACAACACACTGCAATTTCTTTTGGTCACACTTGTGATGCCTCCAAACAGAGGTAGCTCAAGGAATTACAGCACTGCAGGAAATATATGCTTCCTGAGTGCCTCTGTGATGTGATTCCCAGATTCTTCTTTCCAGACACTCTACTTAATGGGAAAGATATCATATTGCACTGTTGAGTGTATCCATGAGCAGAGCTGGTATTTGGAAGAACCAGTACTTACCTGTGGATAATTGGTGGAAATGCAGCTCGGTTATACAATCACATCTTTTCTGGGCTGTTATGTCTATGGCTTCACAATAGTCTATACTAGAATTCTGTCTGCATGCTATGATCACATGAAAATGATTTATTCCTATAGATTTAATACCATTTAAATAAGGTGTAAGATGTAGATTACATATTTGAAAGGAATTATTTGATTTATTGCAGCAACTAAATAGGCGAACAGTCAAAACGTTTTTCCAGACAAGTATGAATAACTAGTGAAGTCCTGGGTGCACTGAAATTAATGACAAAACTCCCACTTGACTTCAGCGGGGTTAGGTTTTCATCCCATGTGCTTATTTTTTTGTGCCATTGTTCATGCATTATACTGAGCTCTTTGCTAATGTAAATGCCATTTAATTAATATTGTTTACCTTATTTTACCTCTTGATAACAACAGGTTAGAGTTTTTTGTTTTACCTTAAGAGGGTTGAACCTGAAGTTATAAGTTACTGAACAGGAAACCCGGCAGTGATGGGGTGGGCGTAGGTGTGGGTGGGTGAGGGAGAGATGGAGATATGTCCACTTCTGATAAAAGTAAATTATGATGTGTATACTTGGAAATAATTTTACCCACTTTAAACTGATTTAACATTTTTAGCTACCAACTAAAGTAAATCATTTTAGTGTTACTAACACTAACTTTGTGTATGCTCATGGTATTAATAATTCCTTGTTTCAGGCTTTGCCTGGCAATTGTACACAGGGATCCCTTAACATGAATCCAGGTGCAGGACAGTGTCCTTAACTGGGTGTAGAATAGAACATTTTTAAAAACCATCCTGGTGAAGGTATGAGCCAAGCGAAGTACCAATACTAAATGAGCACTAAATACTAAATGAGCTGCAGAAACAAAGGACAGCCCTGCCAAGCAGCACAGGAGAATACCTGTAGGGCTCCATGTAGTGTGGGCCCTTTAGTGCTCAATCCTGCAGCACACTGACATTTCTACAGCAGCTTTGAGTGCAGTACATTGAAAACTAGGCATTTGTGGAATTAAATATGCAAATGAATCATGCACCGCAACCAGGATAGTATTCACTGGGTAATTCTATTTTGATATTAAATTGAAGGCAAATCTCTATATTGGAATGCTTTTTAATGTTATACTGTACCCTAATTTTCATTTGTCAACATGCTGCAGAATTTCATATTGACAACACAGAACTGCACCATAAGAGTTGTCAGATGGATGTTTTGGCAGCTAGACCTGAGATACTTGTGGCTTTTGGTATCCAGAAAGGGAAGAAAAGTAGTTTGGCGGTTTGGCATTTAGGAATCAGCCAAGGCTTTTGGCACTGGTGAGCAGCAGTGGAGGGGAACTGGAATCTGTGGGCATGCAGGAGTTGAATGCCTGGTTCCCACTCCAACAACCTGTGACAGCAAAGAAATGCAACTCTATCCCACCCAAAAATATATCACTGTGTCCAACACAATGGGTAACACATTACCTGCATGTTTCTGCTAAAATGATCTGCAGTGATGTAGTTAATAAAATATTGACATTTAAATTAATGTCAATAGGTTCATGAGATAGCAAGCCTATTGAGATGGATGAAAGAAGATATGGTATAGCTCAAACAGAAGTTATGGGCTTGATAAAGAGTTTCTGGGTGAGATTTTCAGGCCTGTATTATGCAGGTGGTCAGACCAGATCAGCTGTCCCCAAACTTTTGCGGGTCATGTCCACCCCTCTTACCCCTGTCTGTGCCCCCAACCCCTCCCCCTCACAAAGCTGGGACTTGGGGGTGGGGGACAGGACATGGGCAAGGGTAAGGGGACTGAGGCTGGGGCTCCAGCTGGGGGCGGGGTCTGGGTCCAGGAGTGGGGCCACAGCCAGGGACCAAGGCTGGGGCAGGAGCAGAGCCACAGCCAGGCCACGGTGGGGGTGGAGCTGTGCTGATGCTGGGGATGAGGCCAGGTGCAGGGACGGGAGCCAGGCATGCAGTTGGGGGCAAGACCAGAGCAGTGCTGGGTGGTGCTCCCTCCTCACCCCCATGGGGGCTGGCCTAGGCCTTGCCACACACTCCCAGGTGTTCCTCCACACTCCCCTATGGGGCACACCCCACAGTTTGGGGACTAGATGATCTTAATGGTCCCTTCCAGTCTTAAATAGTTCACTCATTTTAGGCTGCCAACACCGCACTGGTTACATTCCGTTCACAATCATTAGGCAGAGAAATTTAGGACAAAAATTTCAAACCTGAATATCAGGCCACTTATTTAAACGTCTAAATATGGATCTAGGCAACTAACATGACGCATACAGAACTGAACATTTCAATCTTTAAAGAAAAACATCTTAGTTTCTATAATAAGGAGTGGATTCTGCCGATTTCACCTACAGATTCACAAGTAATTGACAAACTCAATAATATATCTTCACTCTAGAAAAAGCCTAATAAATTCACTGAACCAGGAGTAAAAATATTTCAGATACTTAGGTGAAGAAAACCTCCACACTTTGAGGCTGTCCATCACTGATAAGCATACAGTTCTGATTATTTAAGCCGGGGCAGGGGGGCAACCTGTGGCTCCAGACCCACATGCAGCTCCTCAGAGGTTAATATGTGGCTCCTTGTATAGGCACTGACTCCAGAGCTGGAGCCACAGGTGACAATTTTCCAATGTACCTGGGGGTGCTCACTCCTCAACTCCAGCTCTGCCCCCACTCCCCGACTTCCCACCCTCTTACTACTCCTCCCCTCTCCGCCCCACCCCCGAGCCTCCTGCACGCCATAAAACAGCTGATTGGGAGATGCAGGGAGGGAGGAGGAGGCGCTGATTGGCAAGGCTGCTGGTGGGTGGGAGGCGGGACTGCTGATGTATTACTGTGGCTCTTTGGCAATGTACATTGGTAAATTCTAGCTCCTTCTCAGGCTGGCCACCCGCTTTAAGCCAAAACACAGGATACATTTTAATTACAGGATAGATTTTTACGGATACCGTATTTGCCTCTGCTCCTAATTCTACTGAGATCTTGCTTCTCTGGATCAAGACAGTCAATCTTATTTTCCTGAATGATATTCTGTAAATCACAACATTTCATACAACATATGTTTAACAAAGAGAAAGTTCCGTTTTTTAAAAACCTGCTATATATGCAAATTTTGTGATGAAAACAGGTGTTTCCCACTAGTCATACAACATAGGTAGTCTACAAATATAGATAGACCTCTACGTGACAATACAGCCATGTCAAATTTTCTGACTGAAAAATTCCATGGAAATATGATGCAATTTTCGTGTGATAGTAAGAAGTGATGAAAACTCCATTAGAGTGTAGTCTTGTTTTTCAGATGAGTTAATGTATTTAAGCATTTGGCCAACAGAAGAAAACGTTAGCTAAAACCACAGTAAGACAATGGATGTGGCTGTACGCCAAATGTAAAAGACTACCAGGTTCATGACAACATTGAACCAATCTCTAGGCCCTTACTCAGGCAAACTGCCATTTAATTCAATGGACTGAATACAAATGGAGCAAGGACCTCAGGATTTAATTAACTGACTGGATTTTATTTCTGGGCAATTTTATTTGCCTACAATGCCTACTATTTGCATGCACTGTTCAATTAAACTGGTAACCAACTCTAAAAGCAGTTAAGCTTCATGCCCTCTGGCTGACTCAGCCTTAGGAAAAGATTACAGAAAAAAAAAACAGTGGAAAGAAAAATGTAATTTTATGTAGGTTGAGCAGAATGATAAGCGAAGTTGGAACTTTTCAGAGTTTGTTTGGATAATTAACTAAGTGTTAGGGGTGTCCATCTGATGCTTATCCAAGCTCTCTAAGATGGAAACCCAATCCCCCTACAAGCTCCACTCCACTAACTCAGTCCCCCCACACACCCAGAGTGATATCTTGGTCCCACTGAAGTCAATGGGAGTTTTGTCATTTACTTCAATGGGGCCAGGATTTCACACACTCATTCCCTCATCATTTCCAACAGACCCTGCATCCATCCTATCCATCTAAGTATTTATTCCACGTTCATCAGTGCAATATTAGAGAACAGGTTTCATCTTCTGGGGTGTGTGAGAAAGATGAGTAGCCAGCCTCATCTATAGCCTTGGTGGTATGCATTTCAGAGAAGTCAATGCTCCACTATTGCTTTTAGGTACTATCATCCAAGACAGTTGATCAGGAACAAGAGATCCCAGGAACTCTTCTACTGGCTGCCAGTACTTTATACCTTTCAAGATTTAAAAGCACTAGCATGACATGGCTACATGACTGGTAATATAGATCTGAAGTCCAATAATATGTTCACTCCACATCCGAAGTAGAAATTACACTGAGAAAGTTCTGAGCATCACTCTATTTCTCTCCATCCGCAGAGCTAAGCTGCTTAGAGAACTATGAAATAAAGATTTGTACGTGCAGTTGGCAAACTTAATCTAAAAGCCACAAGGCCTGGAAAACATGCACAGTTTCTGAAGGGGAACAGAAAGCAAGAGAATAAAATGAACTGCAGCAATCTTTGCACTTCTCTTCAATAGCCAGAATAGTAGACACTTGCCTGGGCCTGGAAAAGAGGAAGACAAAAAAGGAAAAAGCAAAAGGGAAGGAATGTGACTCTTTAAAATCTTCATATGAAACAGGATATTCATTTTAAAAACATTATCTATTTATGTTAATATTCTCATGATGGCTTTATTAAAATAAAATTATTTCTACTTTTTTCACAGTAATAAATTACTTTTTATCATATTATATATGAATGCAAGGACTGTTTCTTTAACCGTAATTAAATATTAATTATTATTATTATTATTATTAAAGAAGCAGTCCTTGCATTTGATTCTGTGGAAGAATTCTTGCCACACATTCTTCTTGATGAAGAAAAACACATTTTCATGTAATAACATCTAGTCTTACATAGCATTTTTCATTATGTCCATTTTACAGATAGAGAACCTGAGGCTCAGAAAGGTGAAGGATCTTGCCAAAGGATACCAAGCATGCTAGTGGCAGAGGTAGGAATAGCACCCATGTCTCCTGCATTCTGTTCCAGTGTACTATCCATCAGACCACACTGCCTCCCACACTGAGAACACAATCATTCTCCCCAAAAATACTGAATCTAAGATAATAAATACAAAATGTGGAATAATAATTCTTTATGACCTTATGGATATGATAATCTCTCAGTCCATCAATAAAATCTGCATTAACAACATGCCCTGTCTAACCTGGAGTCCATGAAAGTAATAAAATTCATCCATGTCTTATTGAATGCTTCTTCTAGAGCTCCAGTTGGATACACTTCCCCTCTTAACGCCCCGGCTCCGCCCCCAAACACATACACTTTCACACTGTGCACTGAGTGGTCCTCATCCAGCATAAATGTGTGTATGGGGGAGTGCAATATGCATCATTCCTCACAACTGTAACAGTAAAAGGGATTCCCGTTTCTGAAACATGTCTGGCATTATTTCTTACTAACTCATTTCACTGATATATTTGCTAATAACTGGGTAAAGTTACTTTCAGTTTCTCTCTCAGTTTCATAACCTGGGCCCAAAAGTTACAAACTGCATCACAGTCCTGAACACAGTGGAGGGAAAACAACTACTACTGATTATGAGAACAGTGACACTTGCCTCAAAGTGGCTGTGGCTTATTCAAGACATGCTTGGTAAAATGAGTTACATGAACAACACTGTAAAGTGATCAATGCAAGCTAATAAAGAACAATATGGATTAAAGGCTGATCCTTCTTCCATGGAATTCAGGTACAGTCTGAGCAGGTTTGGGCCCAAAACCTATTACTGGATTTAAAACAATATTATATAAAACAGACACTCCACCCATAATAGCTGGCAAACAGTTTGTCGTGTGCTCGGTTTGTTTAAGCACTGGTTTAGCCTCTGCTCTTGTGTACAGAATTTGCATATCAGTTATAGGTTTGTAAATAACATGACAATTGAGAGTGTAGTTATTTAGATAAGCTACATATTATTTACATATTATTTACCTGACAGTTTATAACAGCTTCTTTGGACACATAAAACACATAAAAACGCATGCTATAATGTCAGCATGTACGTGTAAAATTTAATTTATAATGTTATTCTAAAAGCAAATCACTTTGCAGTAGGTGAGCTATTAATTACTGAAATTTTGCTACTATACTTTTTCAAATAGACAGTAGTTAAAAAAGTGCCGAGTACATATTAACTAATGAGCTAAATTCCCCTAAATTGATGACTAAATTCATACCATACACACCAATAATCTTTGTGCAAAATATGCCTTGTGACGTATCATTTAAAAACTAACACCACACAGCTCATCAATATTCTTGTGTAATGTATGTACAAAATGCATATTAACAGTTATTAATGTAAACTGAAATTATGACTACAATATGTTTACCAGCAAGTCTGGGGATGGGGTAAACCGGTTTCTCAAAGATAAAGGACAAGCTGACACCTTAGCCAGGTGTCAACAAAGCTGACTGTCAATCACCTTTCAACTGGCTATTCTTTGGCAATGAAGCGGGGGCAGGAACAGATTAACGTGCATTTTGGCAAACAACATGGAACCTCTTTCACCACTAGACCCCACCTCTCCTTCCTCAGAGACGGAATGAACTTTCTCTGGGGGTAATCCTTAGGAAAATGCATTTCAAAAGGTGACGATTATAAAAACGAGTTTGCGGGGCAGGCAGTAACACAATCTCTCACTGGTCTGAACTGCATCCCAGATGTGACAGGCAGGGTCTGTCTTTTTGTTCTGGGCTTGTACAGCACCTAGCTCACTGGGGGCTTGGTCTATGACTGAGGCTCCCAGGCTCTAAGATAATACAAATAATAATTAATATTAATAATTAAATTTTTATTGATTAAACATTTGAGTGACAGGAATTAAAATGAAAAGGGATTGAAACCAATACATTAAAAAAATTATTTATTTATTTAAAAATGTAAAATGCTCACTTCTATATTACAACAGAGATATTTAAAATTTGTTAAAAATAATTTTCCTGGCTTGAGATGATGCCTGCCAAATTTAGCTAGAAGCAAAAATTTATGGCTAAATTCCAAACCCATGAATATGGGAATTTATAGGGGAAACATGAACATGAGAATAAACTTTTGCAGAACTAGCTGCTATAGAAAAGACTTCTCCATACATTTCTGCCTATTCATAACCTGTGAAACTCTGGTATTCCAATCTTGACTCTGTCTAATGCAGAGATTGTTGTGCCAAATTGTTTTGATAGTTTCATTATACGTTTTTATACCACATCACTCAAATGAGACTTTCAACATCTTCTTCATTTGTGACTGAAATAGAGATTTGACCCATCTCTCCTGACTTACTCTGCTATTTAATACTATATATAGAATTTTAAATAGTAATATCTCTATAAAAGTAATGCAAAACAGATCATAGAATATATAGCAGATACTCCTGGCAATTGAACTAATCTGTCGGTTGGGGAAAAAATTAAAGCCATATTGTTAGCTGACAGCAATTTTAAGAATTTAATTCTCTGTTCCATAAAGGTAAAAAAAATTAACCAAATTCAGATTACAGACAATCTATTACAGATTTTCAAGACAATCATTTATTTCATAGCAGCTTTGTCCTAATTTGTGGTGGCAACTACTGAATTGTATAGGGGCTTTTGTTAATTAATAAACTTCAGCATAATTTTGTTTTTTCCCTCATCTGAGAAGTGGTTTGAACGTACTTTATGTATCCCAAAGTAAATCTAAGATTTGTGAACCCCATTATGCTGCCATTTATACCAGTATAAATCCAGAGTAACTCTACCAACTTTCATGGAGTAACTCAGCAGAAACTGACACTTCAACTGCAGGCCATCCTATCAGCCAATGTGGTATGATTGATTCAGAATCTAAACATAGTTTTAGGGATTCTCTTTATTAACCCCATTTGGCAGCAGCTTACGTCTTAGGGCCAAATTCACCTCTAGAACAAGCATGCTCATCTCCACTGCCTTCCCTAGATTTTCTGCTCCATAACCCAGGTATGGATTTAGGCCTTACTGTGAAGAGTACCCTTGACACAAGGGTACTCTGACTCGAAGTGGTTGTGAGCCTTTATCAGTGGTTAAATGTGCAAGAACGACAAATGACTTTCAGCCAAGGAAAATTAATACATGAATTGCTTCGCTCTATGCTGATGGCCCCGATACTGCCATATATAATGCTGAGAGAGACAAGGTGGGTGAGGTAATATCTTTTATTGGACCAACTTCTATTACTGAGAGAGGAAAGCTTTTGAGTTTCTCTCACCAACAGAAGTTGTTCCAATAAAATATATTACCCACTCACCTTGTCTGTCTAATATCCTGGGACTGACATAGCTACAACACTGCATACCTAATGCTTGAAAGATGTACCTTTCCATACTCTGCCAGTGCCAATCCATACTCAAAGGCTTGCATCCATTCTGCTCTCTCCATCTGCCTTTAGATTTGCACACATATCTACCTCAGAGCATAGAGCAAGACACACACCAAAGTTTTGGAGGAAGCATACATCTTTCATGTAATTTAAGTGCAAAAACTACCTGTCTGTAGCTATTTTTCATAGAATACCAGGGTTGGAAGGGACCTCGGGAGGTCATCTAGTCCAACCCCCTGCTCAAGGCAGGGCCAATCCCCTGACAGATTTTTGTCCCAGATCCCTAAATGGCCCCCTCAAGGATCAAACTCACAACCCTTGGTTTAACAGGCCAAAGCTCAAACCACTGAGCTATCCCTCCCCACCCCTGAAAATTACTACAATTCAGATGGAGAAGTCCAAGATATGAAGTTGTCAAGGCAAAACAATGTTCTTGGTGTGCAGATTTGTGATGGCAACTCTGTGTAGATTGCAATGGGGAGATTTGTTGAGCAAAAATTGCAGAATTAAGGCCTATACTCAAAGCTTAGAGTTTTATAGAAGAGTCTTGTTATTTGGGATTTAAAAAATATAAACACTGTACGTTATTCCCTGATAACCAGAAACTTCTATGCTTAAACTCTGTACCATTAATTTTTTTTTTAAAAGCATCATCTTAATAAAATTCTTGTGTGAGGAGGTGTATCAGGCTTTTTCTGTCCCCTGCCATGACACATTCACCAGAATGAAAACTGTCATCTAGGAAAGAGAGGCAGTGAGTTTTGACCTCCAAGCAGCACCTAGAGAAGCCACTCAGACTCTTGCGCCAAAAGAACCACCAAGACTTGGTCCTCCGGTGGCTAGAAGGGCCAAAGGAGGCAATAATCAGTCAGGATCTACCAAATGAAATAAGAAGGCTTGCCTGATTCTCCTATGGAGGACTGCTGGGTAGAGCTCAGGCAGGAGAGGAGAACCAAGCAACAAGCCCTGGGACAGTGCCTTACAACCTGACAGCACTTTGTTAAACTGCACAACAAACTGTTTATTTCTGTTGTGGCATTAAAAGGTCAGGCAGCCATTTTGTAGCTAAATTTCAGCTGTTTCGGGAGTAGCAAGGGGCGTGCAGTGTGAAACTCCTTGCTCCTGGTGAGCTGTGACATCTATATATTTCTCCTGTTATTTTTATTTCTTTCTATTTTATTGCTACAAATAAAATGCAGTCTAGTGTAACTTACTTGCTATTGGGAGAATAATATTTTCCTTTATTGATTTCCTAGCTCCTAACTTAAAAAATAGGTATCATGGGAAAAGTTGCACATGAATCTTGGGGTTTGATTCAATTCCCAATTAAGTTATTAACAAACTCCCACTGACTTCAATTGAAGCAGGACAAAGGCCATACTACATATTTTGTGTAATGCAATACATTCTCTGTTCTGAAACAAGTCAGAAAGTAAGCTAGTTTATATTATTTTGTGTCTGGCTTCCCTGTTCTTATTCCCTGAGCATAAAAATTTCTAGTTCTAATTATGCATGATTGGGGAAGAGAGATTCTTTTATCTTGAGTCTTCATCTTGACTTTATTCCAGATCTCTATGACTGTATATACCTAATTATAGCATCTTTAGTACTGGCCCAGAGTAACAAATAGGAATAAGGAATATTAGCATAGGCTATCTCCATACCTATCCAGTGGCACTGTTTCCTATTATCAGTCCAATATGTTATGGTTACTATATTAGCTGCCTGGCAATATTGTCTGAAGTTCTGAAGCCTGAAACATCCATTAACAGATGCTAAATACAAAAGTTAGTTTTTACTTCTAGGTCTTGCAAAAGCCCATAAAAATGAGTGGTCAGTTTGTCCAATTTCTAAAGAATTTTTCCAAGATTTGAATGGACAACATATAAAAATACTAAAAGTGCTCTTGGCAGGCTATTCATTTGGATTGAGTTCCTTCTGCCAAGCCAACTAATGAATAGCTTATTCCAAGATAGGACTTCCGTATTAATTTTCTATAGCAAGGGTAAGAGTTTCTATTCATATAATTCTGATAGGTTGCCAATACGTGAAGTTTTTTTGGTTTTTCCTCTCTTCATTAAAATGGACATTAGTATTATGGCTTTGATGTGTTTGAGACAAACCTACCAGCAAAGCTCCCAAATTCTGTAGCTAAACTTTATACCTTGATAAACTAAATTAATTTAAAATAGAAATAAGAGTTGGCAAGACATTTCTGAGCTGGCAAATAAAGCCTGATCCAAAGCCTACTGAAGCCAATGGAAAGCTTCTCATTCCCTTTAGAGGGCTTCGTCTCAGGTCCTAAAAGAAGAGTTGAAATTTGTCCTCTATTTGATATATAGCCAGAGATTCATATTTCATTTCATACTTGTATTGCTAGATGAAGATCAAAGGGGAGAGGGAAAAACCCTGTTTAATTGCTCCCCTAAAATGTAGTTCGTTTGCCAGTTCCACATTTATAAGGATCCTGCTACAAAGTAAGACATCCAGTATCTAAATCTGAGTTCAAAACACACTCTCTCTCCAAACATCCAAAAAGAAAGGAACACTTAACCCAGTCAAATGCTTTATTTGTATCAAGAGAAAGGATCAGTTGTTATTTAATCAGCCCAAATGGATGCAGTTCAAGGTACACCTCATATTATCAAGGATTGCCCTCCAGTAATAAAGCCCAGTTGATAGTTATTAACCAATTTATGGTTAATCTCAAGCCTCATTTCTAGTATATCTGCAGAGATCTTCACATCCATGTTCAAAAGTGTGATTGGCACATACTCAAGAGGAAGATTTCTCATTGTTAACGTGTGACTGGAGATTTTTCACAATCAAAGTCTGATATGTTTCTAAGTAACCTAAAAGAAATGTTGCCACAGGTTTTGCTCCAATTTTAAGCTAACAAAGGACTTCTCCACTACTTTAAACAGACAGAAAAGCTCTTGTAGTGCTTCTTTTTCAAAATGATCAAAATCAAGCGGACCTGTTTATTTTATTATAATGGGATATGTGCAATTTTGTTTTCAAATCTTGAAAAGCTACCTAATGATCTTTGGATCTCTGTAATCATTTCAAACTTTTCTTCTTCCTCCTTATAATCCTTTTCTTCAGCAAGATTTTCCAGAAAGATAATAGGTTTTAATTAGACTATCCATTCTATTAAACACACCAGGTAAGGAATTTTACCAAAGTTCACCATAGTATTGTCTAACCTTTCTGAATCTTTTATACCTTAAGACAAGTCTCCTTTTTCAAAACTTCCAGCTGCATATCTTTTCCCCACAAATAAAGATCTGCATTTCACTCCCTATCAATATATTGATCACTTCAATTACATTCACACTTAACCTAGCATGGAGACCAACATCCACAGTTTTTCTTTTTACAGTGTCGTGGTGCTTCTAAGTAACAATTTCATCTCTCATATACAAAGCCACATACCATATATATCTACAAGAAAATATCTGTGTCATAGTAACAACACAACATTTCATTCAGTTACACATTAGAAAGAGAATAGGAGTACTTGTGGCACCTTAGAGACTAACAAATCTAAGGTGCCACAAGTACTCCTGTTCTTTTTGCTGATACAGACTAATACGGTTGCTACTCTGAAACCTGTCATTATTAAAAAGAGACTTACCTGTATCTCTAAAGAGAGAGGTAATTGTGAAAGTGAAAAAAATACTTGGTTTGTGTTCTTGATCTCCTTTTTCTTTGTGTATCCAGCAGAGTCAAAGCAGAATCCATATAAGCATAGAGGATAAATAAATAAAACCTTTTCTTCCCCACCCCCCATTTTGCCTCCTGTGTGCTCACACTGTTAACAGCTTAAGACTTTTTGCCTTCTTCCTATCTAACGTAGTTAGCAAATGTAGATACATCAAACACTTTTTTCTCCCCCATCCAGGGAAAAATTCCAGTAGTAATTACAAGTATCAGAGGGGTAGCTGTGTTAGTCTGGATCTGTAAAAAGCAGCAAAGAGTCCTGTGGCACCGATGAAGTGGGTATTCACCCACGAAAGCACATGCTCCAATATGTCTGTTAGTTTATAAGGTACCACAGGACTCTTTGCTGCTTTTACAGTAGTAATTACAGAAACTTCAGACTTTATCAGCTATGGTATCTGATGACATATTGGAAATTTGTTGCATGGCCTGGAGGGTAGTTTAGTTTCTCTATCGGGGTGAGGTTACCCTACCTATGAACATATTCTAGGATGTCAAGAAATGTTTTGACTTCCTCTGACATTGTCAAGAATTTGGACATTCTATTGTGACTATAACAGTACAGTTGTGCCAGATACTAGAGTGCAAATGGCATGCCCAAGTCCTTATGCTTTTTTCCCCCTTCTTTTTTCTGTAGGAGCATGGGAATAAATTCTTCCTCTGGGTTTCTGCACTGAAGTCAGGAAAAACCACTTAATGATTTCCATTATATTGTACAGAATCCATCTCATCTTAGCCATAGGAATGTTTCCCTTATCCTAATATTTTAACTACATCTGCACAAGTTCTATATCTCAGGGGTAGGTTTGGCTGTAAGTTTCTATGAGTCCGTTCCAGGAGCAGTATTTTTTGTGGAAAAAATCCCCTTTAGCAAAGAGTTAAATGGAAGGATGTGACTATTCCATCTCCCATCTGTTTATCCAACCAGTCTGTAACTTATCTGCGGGATCTTCCATATTATCACACAGTCTTAAGTTCAGTATTCCTTTTACTTAGCTAGGTAGAGGCAGAGATCTTGCCAAGCTACTACATTTCCCATCCATAGTTCAGCAGCCGTTCTTTATTTTAAGTAGTCTATTTCTTGACATCCATTAACATTTAAGATACTGTTTATACTTGGTTTGCATGATGTGCAGACTCTTTTGTATCCTCCTCCTCATCTCTTCCAGCCTGAGCAGGGAGCAAGATGCTGACTTCTTTTCAGATTACACCACATAGTCTATCCAGAACTCTATTGTTTTCTCACTCCCACTCCCTGCCCCCCCCTCCGCACTTGTAGAACGTTTCCCTGAGGTTTATATTTGAGTTATACTTAGGGGCTGGGAGGAGATGAATAAAATGTAGTGACTCTGGTCGGGCAGCTGGAATTCAGGCACCCAGAGCTTGGAATGAATCAAGTTACTACCATTTGGATCATTCTCACTCTCATGTAATGTACTGGGATGGATTCTGTGCTGCACCTCCTAAGAAAGCAAATACAGAAGGCATGGGAGAGGGGAAGGAATGGGTGCAGAGTAAATTTTAGAATACCTTTGCCTCATCTAGATTCTGGGCTGCTGCAGAGGTCAAAATGCCTGCTGGTATAAGTTATAACATCCCTAGTGACTGTTCTAGCTTACAGCAGCTTCCCCACAGCTGTGTGTCTATGGGCTTTAGTGCAGCTCAGAATCTTGGTAGCACTCAACTCTACAGGGACACCCTCTCCTGCCTATGGAACTCCCTCTATGCCGTTAAAAGAGGGCAGCTTGGTGCAGCCCACAACAACCCTATACGTCTCATGCCAAGTGAATTCTCCCGAGTCCGGGCATCTCCTATAGAGCCCCTTGCACAGAGGTGTATAAGAGCATGAATGCAAGGCAGAATCAGTCTCACTGTTTTCCATCCCTAGTCATCTCATTCAATCAAGTTTGTTGATCTCCCTACTGTTAATTATGGTCTCTCTCAGCTATTACATATACTGCCAATGTAACCGCCACACCCAGAAAGGAGTGTGGGTTACACTAACAAGGTGGCAAATACAATTTTGCACATCTATATCCTAGACAGGAGTTTACAAACACAGGAACACAATTCATAAGATGCCAATACAGGGTTTTAAAAATAAAACTATAAAAACATGACAGGGAAGTTAACCTACTTTGTGTAATTTGGCTAAAGTTATCAAGTTGCAAGATGATCTATTCATAGGCAATCACATGGGTTTTTAAAGTCTAGTTATCACTAGAGAACAACAAAAAGTAGTATATAATAAGGAAACAATGCCTTTTTACAGTTTTGGCTAAATCAGAGAATATTTTCAGTTTAAGAGAGTGTTCATAATCTCATAAAAACTGACACAATTATTGCATTACTTGTCCATACAAGACAGCCATCTAAAAATGTGTTTCCTGGACAGTTTTCTAAATGTGACCTACAGTGTGATAAACAGTGCTGTATGCTTGAGCCACATTTACATGTAGGTCCTATCCTGTAATTAAAGACAGATTTCAAGCGTGTCTATTCATGCGGGGAAAAAAAATACATAAATATCCCAGAGTCAAAGATGCTCCAAAGGAAAGTAAGGTTCTGCTGGCATAAGGCCCCTCAGACATGCAGTGAATATCACCAAATAAAATAAATTTCCTAAGTTAACAGTAAAACTCCTTCTGGTCTCAAAAAAGCTTCCCTAAAATTTCACCTACCAAAATGATTTTTCTAAACAGAATGACAAGCAATAGGGCATAGCAAGGTCTAGTCAAATTAACCTTGGTTCTGGTACAAAGTATAATAATGAAACAACACATAAATTTGTATTTATATAGCACCTTAAAAAGCTCCGGATACTAATATGCTTAAATCATTAATAAATTAGACCTCAGGCACTCCTGTGAAATGGGAATAATTTTGTGGATTCACAGATTTTAAGGCCAGAGGAGACCATTATGTCATCCAGTCAGATCTATAACATACTGAAGAATTTAGCCCTCACCTGGCACAGTTGCACCTTTTTATAGGGGATTCATAGATTTCAAGCCCAGAAGGGACCATTGTGATCATCTAGTCGGATTCCTGTATAGCATAGGCCATTTAATCCAGTTTCTCCCGTACTGAGCCCTATACGGGAATAAGTATAACAACATTTCCCAGTTTTTCATATGGGAAAAAATGAGACACAGTCTTTCTTAGCTAGGATAAAAGGCATTATTTTAGATGATGTTAGCTAGTCTTCTCTAATTAACATGTTCTAAAACTCTAGGGTAGACCAAGGGAGTTGTAGCTTAGCACATGCTAATTTGTTAGAATGAAGCTTATGCTGCCTGCATAGGATGGTACTGTGTATCTGCTTCCTAAAAGTTACACAACCTTTTTGTTTGTTTGGTTTTTTTAAAAAAAAAACAGACTCAACATATTACTTTCATTTGCTCTTCAATATGGAGAACATAGCAGTCTGGATAACAACCCAAGGATAAGAGCAAGTCAGTTTGCATCAAAGCACAGCTCAATAAGAGAGCAGCACAAATACTACTTAATGAAATACTTATCCTATTGAAAACTAGTTCAGACATTACACTAAATAATACAAAAGATTATAATCAATCCAATCACTTCATGACTACAACATGTAGTAAAATCCACTTAATCAGAAAGCCGTTAAATGGGATGACTGGTTAATTGAGATGCTTGCTGGGGAATCCTAATAGCTCTTGATGTTATCTTAGAAGACAATTTTATGGTTAATTGGTATAGGTTTGCCTAATTACCCACTTATAGCCAAATCCTGCAATCCTCTCTCAGTCCTTCAATATACATTTTGACTAAAGAATTTGGCTCTCAGTTGGCACAACTGCACCTTTTTATAGTGGATTTATAGATTCAAAGGCCAGAAGGGATCACTGTGATAATCTAGTCTGATTCCAGAATAACACAGGTCATTGAATTTCCCAAAATAAATTCCTAGAGCAGATCTTTTAGAAGAACATTCAAACTTGATTTTAAAATTGTCAGTGATGGAGAATCCACAATTCTTGGTAAATTGTTCCAATGGTAAATTAATATCACTGTTAAAAACTTACACCTTACTTCAGTTTGAATTTGTCTAGTTTCAACTTCCAGCCATTACATCCTGTTATACTTTTCTCTGTTAGAATGAAAAGCCCATTATTAAATATTAGTTCCCTTAGTAGATACATAGAGACCAGTGGTCCCCAACCTTTTCCTCTGGCAGGCGCCAAATGAAGGACCACTGCAGCGGTGGAGCACCCACTAAAATGCCACCGAATTTCGGCGCCAACGCTTCTCGATGATGCCACTTGCCATCGACAAGTGACTTCATCGAGAGGCGTCCCCGCCGAAATTCTGGAGCGACGCCTCTCGATGACGTCACTTGTCGACGGTAAGCAATGTCATCGAGAGGCGTCCCCGCCGAAATGCCGCTGAAATTCGGCGTCATTTCGGCAGGTGGTCTCCAGGCGCCAGGACATGAGCACATTAAGATATAGACACAAATCAAGTCACCCCTTAACCTTCCCTTTGTTAAGATAAATAGATTGACCTCTTTGAGTCTATCACTCTTAGGCATGTTTCTAATCCTTTAGTCATTCTTGTGGCTCTTCTCTGAACCCTCTCCAATTTATCAACATCCTTCTTGAATTGTAGGCACCAGAACTGGGCACGGTATTCCGGCGGTGGTCACATTAGTGCTAAGTAGAAAGGTAAAATAACCCCGTACTCCTACCTGAGATTCTCATTTATGATCTCAGGATCATATTAGCTGTTTTGGACACTGTGTCACACCGGGAGCTCATATTCAGCTGGTTATCCACCAGAACCCCCTAATCTTTTTCAAAGTCACTGCTTTCCAGGATAGTTCCCCATCCTGTAAGAATGGCCTATATTCTTAGTTCCTAGATGTATACATTTAGCCATATTAAAACACATTGTTTGCATGCACTCAGTTTACCAAGTGATCCAGCACGTGCTGAATCACTGACCTGTGCTTTCCATTATTTACCACTCCCACAATTGTGTCTCATCTACAAACTTTATCATTAATGATTTTATGCATTTTTCCAGGTCATTGACTAACATGTAAAATAACTTATGGCCAAGAACCAGTCCCCGCGGGATCCCTCTGGAAACAGTCATTGAATGGGTATTCCCATTTACAAATACATTTTGAGGCCTATCAGTTATCCAGCTTTTAATTCATTTAACATGTGCCATGTTTATTTTATGTTGCTCTAGTTTTTTACATCAAAATCTCAGGCTAGTCAAACACCTTTCAGAAGTCTAAACTTATGTTAATACTATTATCTTTATCAACCCAATTTATAATCTCATTAAAAAAAAAAGATATCAGGTTAGTTTGATGGTATCTATTTTCCATAAACTCATGCTGATTTGCATTAATTACATTACCCCCCTTTAATTCTTTATTAATCAAGTCCCATATCAGCCTCTCCATTATCTTGTCTGGGATTGATGTCAGGCTGACAGGCCTATAATTACCCAGGTCATCCCATTTAACCTTTTTAAACTGGCATAATAGTTTTTTTCCAATCTTCTGGAAATTTCTCAGTGCTCCAAGACTTATTGAATATCAATATTAATGGTGCAATGAGCTCTTCAGACAATTTTTCTAAAACTATTGGATGCCTGGTATCTGGACCTGCTGAGTTGAAAATGTCTAACTTTAGTAGCTTCTAGGATCCTCCAGAGATACTAGCGGAATACAAAAAATCTTATCACCACATTATGAGACAATATCATTTGTTTATTCACGAAATGTAGAACAAAGGTCTTAATTGAACATGTACATATATTCTGCATTATTATTGATAATTCTGCCATTTCCATCTAGTTGTGACCAATACCATTGTCAGGATTTCTTGTTTCTAATGTATTTAAAAAACTCCTTCTTATTATCCTCAACTCTGCTGGCCATAGATTTCAACTTGTGTCCCTTTGCTTCTCTTATCAATTTTTACAATTCCTAACTTTGGATTTGTATTCACTGCTGTCAGCTTCCCCTTTCTTTCATTTCTTTTCCCAATTATCATTCACATCTTTCTGATTAAATTTTTGCTCCCAGCTGATTTGGCTCATAATTGTTTTCAGCTTTGTGAAACTGGCCCCATTAAAGCTCCAAGTGTATATATTACTTGTCTGGACTTTATTCTGCTTGCACTTTATAAACATGATAAGTCATGATCACTTGTCCCTTAGCTACCATTAATTTTTAGTTCTGTGATCAATTCCTCTTTATCTGTTAAAACAAGGTCTAATAAAAGAATGCCCCATGTTGGCTGCAGCACTTTCTGAGTTAGGAAATTCTCATATATAATGTTTAGAAATTCCAAGCCTGTTTTAGTACTAGCTGCATGACACCTCCACCATGTCACTCAAACTGAAGTCCCCCCATGATCACACAGTATTTCCCCCCTATAATGTGCATAAGAAGGTGGTCATCCTAGTCCCTAGTGTGATTTATTGGTCTGTAGCAGACACCAACTAATACCCACATCTTATGCTTTATCTGTTAAGACATTGATCCATATGCATTCAAGATAATTTTCTTCTGCGTTATCAGTGATGGTGTATTGGCAATTTCCATCCATTTGGATCTGTTAATAACTTGCTTTCTTCCTGCTGCATTGCTAATCAAAGCAACCTGATAAGACTACAGTGCTTGATACACCTGAACCTCCCTTCAAGTTGCCCTCATCATTAGTAAGGAATTTAAATATTTCAAAGTGCCTGTCTCGGAGAATTACACCTCATGCAGGAATCTTATTTCAGGGTCATAAAAATGTTAGTTTGCAATATAAATGACAGGAAGAGGGGACAATGTGTTGAAGTGGAAGATGCCTAGCCGAAGAAACTAGCATTTCTGGACAAGTGTTGATGCAAAAGCCATTAACTAGCCACAGGACCATGATTAGGCTGATGGCAGCTAAGCCGAATACACTGACTTGTACTTCCCCCATCTGTTTGTCTGTTTACAGTTGGTGCCTCTTGTCTCTTTGTCCTCTGTTTGCACAGCACTTAGCCCAGTGGGGTCCTGATCCAGGAGTAGGTCTCCCACACGCTACAGGACAGTTGAGGTGAACAAACCTACACACTACTTCCGTTCTTCTAAATAACTTCCAATTAAGGAGACTCTCACTTAATTGGCACATTTGGCTGCCCATGAAAGCCAATGAATGAGATACTGTAATGTTAATACAAGTCCTTTTCTATAAAATGATAAAGGTGAAAGACAGAAAAGTGGTGAGCATAAGGTGAAGATGGACAACACAAAATATTCAGTGGGTCCCATTCTTTCACTACTACATGCAAGTGTCAGGCAGACTGGCTGTGGAGATGGCACAATGCAGCCTATCCAATGGAGCTGAGCAAGAGAACAGACTCCATGTCAAGTACATATACACCCATGAGAGAGAAAATAGGTCACCGAGGTGGTGGGCCCTGTTTCTTTCAGGGAAAGGAGTGCAGGCTTCACAGGGTGATATTCTATAGTTTATAGTTCTTCTTTAAAGGCAGAGTCTTAAAAAAATGGGATGGAACAGCAAAATTCTACAGTGAGATGATCAAGCACCTCACTAGTAGCAATAGAGGGTTACTATGAATATCAGATTAGTAGGGGTCTGGAAAAAAACCAGGGTATCTCAGGGCTAAAACTGAAACCAATACATAAGGACACTTTCAAATCATGCAGAACAAATGGGGTCAAATCCTGCCCTCAAATGGGTGAAGGTCTGCAAGACTTCAGGGCAAATTACATTCATGCATATGAGGGCAGGATTTAGCTCTAGGGATTCCCCTATTTTATTGTTGTCTGTCAAGGGATCTTCCCGCTGAGCCCTTTCGAATGGGGAGTGCCTCAGATTGTGGGTGTGGAGAGGAAGAACCAAAAGATTAGAGAGTTTTATTCTAATACTGATAGCAGAAAGGAACTCTGATATCATCACCACTCGACCCTGTGAAGGTTTGCTTTTATTTCCCACACCTTCTCGGGCCATTCCTGCTTCCTTAAGGGTTAGGGTTGCCAATTTTCGTTGGAGGTATTCCTGGAGGTTTCATCACTTGACATAATCTTTAATTCCTAGAGACACCAGGACAATCTGGGGGGGGGGGGGGGAAGGTTGGCAACCATATTAAATGTAGTTCAGGTCCCCTTTTCACAGTTCCCTGCCCCCACTACAGTGAGCAGCTAAAGCAGCTTTTCTGTAATAGAGCTGGAAGAAGCCTCTGCCACCACCACCTTTCTGCCCCAATTAATTAAAGGGCTGAATGGGGATGTAGTTCCTGCTGCTGCTCAGCAAAAATCTTCCACACCCTTTGTATTGCAGAAGACAGTGGGGGAAGGAGAGGCTTTCGGCCGCACTCCTTGTTCTGGCACAGTAGCTGGTGAGTGGGGACTTCATCTCCTTCTACCCTTCTCAGAACTGGTGGGCATTGAAGCAGAAGAGCTAGGATGCTGTCACATACCACAGATCCAGCAGTCCAGTAATTGTCAAGCAGAGCCACAGCCCCTGTTCAGCACTGACGCCAGACCCCTTCTTGCCTAGTCTTAGCCTCCACTTGAGAACAAGACTTGTCTTTGAAATGCATGTGATCCCCACAGTCATGCAGGGACTGTAACACTCTGCTCAGTACACTTGCATAAACCCCAGTGATGCTAAGAGAATAGTTCACATACCGGGGAAAAAGACCACACTCCTTAGTTGTTCAAAACCACAGAGCAAAGGTATCCTTTCATACCTAGTATTATCTTCCATTAATTTAATTTTGCCCTGAGCCTCCTTTCAATGAATAAGGAAATGCAAGCATAACTTCTTCCAGAGTGTTGTGATCTCAGCCAGTTTTGTGTCTCTCACAATTATATTTGAAACATAATGACAGATTACAGGAAATGAGCATATGGACAGGGTGATTTATAAACTTATTTAAACAATGTAACTTTTATCAGCTGTGCTACATTAATCACAAATATAGGAACAATTATTTTCTTGTATATGATACTCACAAGAGTGATCAAGACAAGATTTGCTGACAACACATTTTAGAAACCAAGTAATACATCGCATTTGCTTTCTGGGCCAATTTAATGGTTTCATGCAGATAAGAGAAATCATGTGCTTTCTTCAAACAGCCAAGAGTGAACATAGAATCAAAGAACATTTTGTTATGTTTGCTGATGGAAAATAGGTCTTGACAAACAATTTTATTCTTTGATGAGATTACAAGTGTGTTGAAAAAGGTAACTGTATAAACATAGTGTACTTAGTAAAGCCTTACAAAAGTCTAAGGTTTCAGTACTGCACAATATTCCAGTTAAAAATTAGCCCCATACAATATCACAAAGCACACGTCAAATGGATTAAGAACTGGCTAATGGACAGATCTCAAAAAGCAGCTGGCAGTAGGGGTGTTTTTAATAGGGTTTTTCAGGGATCAGTACTAGGCCCAATGCTATTGAAATATTTTCACTGATGATCTGGAAGTAAATATAAAATCATTGAAACAGAGCAATATGGATCGCTCAATAAGCTGGGCCCATTAAAACACATTTTGTTGGAACACAGCCAAATGCAAAGTTATACATCTAGGAAACAGGAATGCAGGCCATACCTACAGAATGGCGGGAGCGGAGGGAAGAGGGAGTGCCATATACTGGAAAACAAAAGCATTGGGGGAGGGGGTGTCAAAGCAAACAAGCCACTAACAAGATCTCCCTTTGTAATGCTGTGGCAAAAAAGGCTAATGAGATCCTTGGATGAATAAACTGAAAACAAACCGTCCAGTACTGACTAGGAGTAGGGAACTGATTTTAACTCTGTGTACAGCATTGGTGAGACATCCTGGAATACTGTGTACAGTTCTGGAGTCCAGATTTTAAAAAGAACACTGAAAAACTGGAGAATGTGCAGAAGAGATCCACAAAAATAATTCAAGGGCTGGAGAAAATGACTTACAGTGAAAGACTTAAAGAGGTCAATCTGTTTAGTTTATTTAAAAAGAATTGAGAGGTGACTTGATTACTGCATATCAGTGTCTTTAAGAGGAGAATAGACCAACTACTAAAGAGCTCTTTAATCTAGCAGAGAGAGGCATAACTAGCAATGGCTGAAAGCTGAAGCCAGACAACTACAAATTAGAAATAATGCAGATTTAAAACAAACAAACAAACAAACAAACAAACAGGAAAGATGATTAATCACTGGAACAAACTACCAAGGGAAGTGGTAGATTCCCCATCACTTTTTGTCTTCAGCTCAAGACTGGAAGCCTTTCTGAAAGACATACTTTAGCCAAACCCAAGTTATTTGGCATAATATAGGGGTAACTCGGTGAAACTGAATGGCCTGTGATATAAAGGAGGTCAGGCCAGATGATCTAATGTTCCCTTCTGGCTTTAAATCTCTATGAAATTTGGGAAAAATTAAGGCTAATGTGATTATTTATTAAGAGGTATGTGAGGCAGAGAGAGAGAGAGAAAATAGGCAAATAGCTTAGGATTATTAAAAGAAAATACAAGTGTTTATTGTGTCTCTGTATAGCGGTGTGTAAATGGATACAATGACTGCTCATTAAAAGAATGCTACTAAGGTTGAAAAGTCAAGCACTCAAAAGTTAGGAAATGAAGAATGAAATTTGCCCCTATCTGTACATTTCCTGAAAGAGAGAGAACATATTCCATATTATCATTTGGGGTGTGAAGCAGAGATCAAGTACTTCTGAAGTGTGCTCTTCGTCATTCACACAAGTACCGAAATGAAACATAGCGGACTAAAATTCCAAGCTGCCACCACACTAATTCAATCACCTGAGGAATTCAGAATTAACAGGCAACCTGCATGGCCAGCTGTCAGGGAGCCTAACAGCAAATTGTACATTTAAAATGCTGAATGAAATGGAATGTGTGGCCTGGTGCATATATAATTACACCAGAGGTGCTAAGCTCCCCTCGCTTTGCTTGCCCTCGAGGGAGAGAGCTACAGCTGGAGGAACTGGGAGTGGGGAGCTCAGGGTGTCATGCAAGGCAGCAGCACCCACTCTGCTGTGTGACTCCATTGCATGGAGTCCATGGAAACCCTTTCAAAGTTGATAGTCAGTAGAAGTGGAGGGGCAGAGCAGGAGGAATGACTACAGCATGTGGAATGTTCTCTATTGAACCAGTTGGATTTCTCAGTGGTAATTAACCTAGAAGGTAATTCTGGGCTAAAGAAGCATTAACTGACTATCTGAGCTTCCTATCTTCTGTGGGGTGTTGGATGGGATGAGCGGAGCACAGGGGCTGGGACAGAGCTGACTGCAGTGTGGCTGCAGAATAAACCATACAGGCAGAAGAGAGGGAGCAGCCACAAGAAAGCAGAACTCTGTGCCACAACTCTTGGATTGTCAGGGTGGCAAACTGGTTTCACAATGTTGTCTAGGGATAATTTATGTTTCCAAATCACACATTTTGCTGATGACACAAAACAATTTAGGTTAATCTGGAAGGGATAGGTGGTGGCGGAGGAATTTATGAATTCCAGAATAACCTCAAAAATATTATTTCATCATCTCAGTTTACAGAATTCACTGTTGGTCACTTCATCTCAAGAATGTCATGGGAAAGCCAGAAAAGGTACAAAGCAAGTGAACAGAAATTACTGAGGCAGTGGTTTCCATAACAGGAGAGATTCCCAAACACTTGTACTATTTTGTTTGGAAAACAGAATACAGAAGATTACAGAATTATGTCTCCACACTGTTCCCTGAAAGAATGACTGTAAGGACACTTTCCACCTTCTTACAAGACTATCTATAAGCTCAGTCTGCATGGTAGCTACTGGCCTACCATCCATCAAAGATTCTGGAAAGGGTTTTGCAAGCCACCAGACCATAACCCAGTGTGACAATACTAATCTGAGGGAGGGTCTATCATAGTACCTATTGGAAGGATGGAGGGTCAAGGGCATGGCATGGGTCTCCATGTATTCAGGTAGTCTGGATCAGATAAGCACCCAAATTAAAGCTCTTTAAACCTGATTTTCAATTTAAGGTTATGGACACCCACTTCAGTGGAAGCGGTGGGGGGTTAGCACCTCTGAAAATCAGGCCCTAAACATCTCCAGTTTGAGATCCAAAACCTGAGGTCCCCACCATTAGAACACATTTGTGAAAATGTCTAATCCTTTCTCTACTCTCTCGCTGTAAGCAAGCTGACACAAATAAACACACCAATGCTCTCAATTTGAATCATGTTGTATTCACAGAAAAAAAAAATCTCTTCAGAGAGGTGAATTTTTAGCACAACGCATATAGTTTTTCAGCACAATACATATACAGAGACACCCATGATTATCACTAGGAATTTCACAGTGTAGCGGCATTAGCCCAAAAGAGAAAGTAAAACAAAATTAAAGAGACTATGGCTTTTTTAAAAAGCAAGAAAATAGCACTATTTAATAGAGCAGTAGAGGGCACTGAAAAATAGTAAAGCCCAAATGTCATTCTGGAGAAAAGGAGCTGCTGATATCACTCTCATAGAGCATGATCTAATGGTTAGAACACAGGATTCAGAATCAGGAGACCTGGATTCTAATTCTGATCTGACAGCGACATGCTGTGTGACCTTGAATAAGTCACTAAGCCTCCCTCTGACTCAGTTTCTCCATCATTTAAATGGGATTAAATAAGATTTACCCTAACTAGCTCTCAAGGGCATTCTCAGTCTTAGTAAACAAAGGCCTGATTTTCAGAGATGCCAAGTGCCTGCAGCCTCCTCTTTAGTCAATGGATGTTGAAGATTCACAACACTTCTGACTATCAGGTTAATATATTAGAATGGCCATACTGGGTCAGACCAAAGGTCCATTTAGAGTGACCAGATGTCCCAGTTTTATAGGGACAGTCCCGATATTCAGGGCTTTGTCTTATATAGGTCCATATATCCCCCTTCCTCTGTCCCTATTTTTCATACTTGCTATCTGGTCACCCTACGTCCATCTAGCCCAGTATCCTGCCTTCTGACGGAGGCCAATGTCAAGTGCTTCAGAGGGAATGAACAGAATAGGTAATCATCAAACAATCCATTCCCAGTTCCCCATGGCCAGCTTCTGGCAAATAGAGGCTAGGGACACAATCCCTGCCCATCCTGGTTAATATTTGAGAATGTTTGAGAAGCACTTTGTGAGCCTCAGAGAGGAAGATGCTATTTAAATGCTAGGTAATGTTACTACAATATACTCTTTAGGGCTAAGGTTAGATTATTATTATTCTATATTAATCAACGCAAGGCTTAGACTACCTTAGAATGAGAAGTTTTGACCTTTGCCACTTCAGATAGCAAGTAATATCACAAGCGCACTGGTTTTAAACAAGCTTCTGGAAGAAACATTATTTGACAGCTTGGGGCGGCGAAATGGCTAGAGCCGGCCCTGCTCGTTGGGGGTGGATTAGTTATGTCAACAGGAGAGCTCTCTCCCATCAACATAGAGTGGCTACACTAGGGATCTTACAGAGGCGCAGCTATGACGCTGTAGTGTAGACGTAGCCTTAGTGTGTACATAAATGGATGCAATCTTTTTAAAGCCATTTACGGTACCCATCTATTTGGAAACACTGCATGTCCCAGATTTTATAGAGGTACACAAATGTGATTTATTTTTGCCCCTAAATGCTGATGACTCCAGATAAATGGTTGCTATTAAACTTTGTTACAAGGCCTAACCAGCATAGAAGAAGCCAAAGTCAGTGGAAAGTATCCACTCACCAGGCCAAAAAAAGGAGACCTTTCAAATGACTCGCTAGAAAGAGCTAGGTCTGCTCTGTGATATCCATATCTGACTTCAGCATCAGCAGTGAGGTGAATGATAGATCTGTAATCCCTGAAGCCAGAGTACTTGACACATCAGGAGGCTTTATACTAAAAGTATATTTCTGAGTGCATATATATGAAGTAAATGCACCAGAACTGCATAGCAGGAAGGGAAATTAGTCATTTTATCTCCATGGGAGGTAGAGGTTCTTCTGCTCCATTCATATTTTGCATGTGAAATGCTCAGCTGAGAAAGCCTCCATCAATACTATCAGTGACTGCACTGTGAGCTACAAATCAATCACTTCATTATTGCTGCTGAAGCTCAGAGTCAGTTTTTGATAGCTGACAACTATTCTGCTATTTGAAAAGGTTAGGGAAGGAAAAATACATCAGAAAGGGTGAAATACACATGCCGTATTTCATACTCAAGATATCCTGAAGTACGTTGTTATGATAGATATTGGTAATGAAGTGACTCAAAAGGCCACAGGCATATAATGGGTTAGAGTAGCCAAAAGCAGCACCACAGAGTTGAGCTCCCAGGTTCCCAAATGACTTCCCCACTCCTTACTCACTCCCCAGATCTCTACCTGCTGCCCAGATCTTGTATTTATTTCCTTTCATGGTTTACAGTGCCTTCCACCCAATGCATTCTAGAATACACTGTGTAAATGGAATGTTGCCACAGTGCCTTGATCACCTAAAAAGTTGAATCCAGGTTTAGCTTAAGGACATGTTATATTTGTTTCAGCACATGCAAGTCAGCAGAACCCAAGAGCTGAGGAATGTTCCTGGGGGACTATAACCAAGAGGTAAAAGCAAAAAAGTCAGAGCTTTGCAGAGGAGTTATTGCTCCCTGGATAGATTTAAGGGACAAAGATTGAAATCTGCTAGAGGCTAGACTATTAAAAAGTGTCATGTACAAATAAAAAAAAATAACCCTTTCTATTCTTCAGTACATAAACTATCCCCTCTCCCTATAGAAGGTGGATTTGTTCCAAAACATTGTTTTAGGATCTTCTCCTGCTCCCATTGAAGACAATGGCAAAACTCTCATTAGCTAAAATTGTGAAAGGATCAGGTCATTACAGGCAAATCCAACTTGTATGTGCACATTAAACATGGAGGTCCCCAGATGCAGTGTACCCAGTGTGATTCTGTTTGCACGGGGACCTCGCTATCTTTTCAGGCTCATGTGAAGGATCTGCTCTCCATGTAAAGATCTCAGAGGTACCACAAGGTCAGCATGTTTGTTCCTCATCTAAGGCCATGGCTACACTGGCGCTTTACAGCGCTGCAACTTTCTCGCTCACCCCCTGAGCACTGCAAGATACAGCGCTGTAAAGCGCCAGTGTAAACAGTGCCACAGCGCTGGGAGCGCGGCTTCCAGTGCTGCAAGCTAAACCCCATGAGGATGTGGAGTACATGCAGCGCTGGGAGAGCTCTTCCCCAGCGCTGGCGCTGTCACTACACTCACACTTCAAATTGCTCCCGCGGCAGCGCTCCCGCGGCAGCGCTTTGAAGTTTCGAGTGTAGCCATACCCTAATTACAATTTACAACCATGTTAGTTAACAGGTGTTAACTCAGGAGTAGAAATTGTAGTGTAGAAGAGCTGTAACTGAATACTTCTTGGTTTTCTACTGTTCGGGTTTGAAGTTATGATGTCCCACAATCCAGAAGGTACTAGGATACGGTCCTGTTATATGGCTGCAACCTTCATTCCAAATAATGTAGTTTTTCTATATGTGAATTTGCTACCCAAAGAAAGGTAAAATTATGATAATTTCTTCATGCAGATGAGCATTGGTAACAACAGAATCTGACAAGGATTTACCTGTAGTGTAGAAAAGAACAAATGTTTGTTTCTGGTCACAGTTAACCCTCAAGTTCATGCAGCATTTGGCATCCACCTATGGGTTAAACATGACTAGGATCAAATATCTGTTTATTTTGCCTGCACTACAATAAACAATCCTGTTAGCTAACACTAGTTAAAATTCAATTAGATGTTGTAGTCTGGACTACTGTGCAACATCTCCAGATATATTCCTGAAAACCTGTAGAGTGACTAGAAAAAAAACAAAAAACCCACAAACCTTCTGAAGACCAGAAAATGTACATGTAAGGTGTGGCTTCACATACAGCCACACGACTTTTGAAAATAACTCAGGAACCCCTTATTCAAATAACTTCAACTCCCGCACCCATCCTCCTGCCTCAGAAGTCCACCTCAGCTTGGATGAAACTTTCCACCTTTCAGTTTTGTTTGTTTGTATGTTTGCTCAGGGTGGGGGCAGGAAATAAATCTTGGATGGGATGTGAAAATGTGGCTTTACACAGAAAATCAGTTGCAATCTTAACTATGAAGAGGCAAGTACCTACAATCAACAAAGCCTTAGAAAACAATAACCTAGCCCTGTGGCAATTAACAAATTTCTTTCATTGATGTCCAGAGAAAGAAATTAAAGAATGCTGGTGCAGCTAACAACAAGTTTTTGAAATCGAATCTTAAAACCTCAAACCCAGTAGCTGACTTCAAGTCTTCACATATCAGAGTCTGCATGAGCACCACGCAACACATCCTTGTTTGGAAACTACAACTGTCATTTTACCATTACGGAATAAAAGAAGACAATTATCATATTGCAGGGGAAAATCATTCCCAAGTCTCATTAGGTGAAGGGAGATTTTCAAAGTTCTACCCAGGCTTTGTGCAAAAGATACACAATATTTAGGTTATGTCTACACTACCACTTTTGTCAGTATAATTTATGTCGTGCAGGAGTCTGAATAACACTCCTCACCACCCCGAGCGATGTAAGTTACATTGACATAAGCACCAGTGTGGACAGCACTAGGTTGGCAGCTACCGTCGCTCTTTCACAGGGCCGGCTCCAGGCCCCAGCACGCCAAGCGCGTGCTTGGGGCAGCATGCCGAGGGGGGGCGCTCTGCTGGAAGGGCGGCAGGCGGCTCTGGTGGACCTCCCGCAGGCGTGCCTGCAGAGGGTCCGCTGGTCCCACGGCTCCGGTGGAGCATCTGGAGGCACACCTGCGAGAGGTCCACTGGAGCCGCGGGACTGGCGAGCGGCAGAGCGCTCCCCGCGGCGTGCCGCCATGCTTGGGGCGGCAAAATGGCTAGAGCCCGCCCTGCTTGTTGGGGGTGGATTAGTTATGTCAACAGGAGAGCTCTCTCCCATCAACATAGAGCGGCTACACTAGGGATCTTACAGAGGCGCAGCTATGTCGCTGTAGTGTAGACGTAGCCTTAGTGTGTACATAAATGGATGCAATCTTTTTAAAGCCATTTATGGTACCCATCAACCAAAGCTCCTGTTGAGTGCAAACCTTCCACAAGACAAAACACCAGAAGTGGAGATGTGAGATAAAAATAACAAACTGGGTTATTTCAATTCTGGGCTGTCAAATAATGTTTCTTCCAGAAGCTTGTTTAAAAACAGTGCCCTAAAAAAATTGATCTGGGTTATGTTCCCAATGTTTTTTGGCACAAAAAACAATGTTTCTCTATATTAAGAAGCCAATGATGAATATAAGTAAATCACAAAGTTAAAGAAAAAAGCTCTCTCTATATATTTTGAAACATTATAAAGCATGTTTATTCCCTTGGCCATAAGAAGAAAAATTCACTTGGGTTTCTCATTTGATTTAGTGTCTTCATGTGGATTTAAGATAGATTTAGATTAGACCTGTTTCTGAAAAACAGTTTTGTGGTACTTACAGTAAATTCACAGGGCAGGACTGTACTCAGTCCCTCTATAAAGGGGAGGAAAGGCCCAAGGAGAACAGGGATTCAGTATAATAAGCTTTGTGTGGCAGGACCACAAGAACTGCTCAAAGCTAGCACTGTTGCTGGGACAGACAAGAGCAGGTGTCACACCCTTGTCAGTGGCCGTGCTCTTCCTGCCCACCCTGTAACACAATACCTTCCCAGGTGCTCCCTAACCTCCACTAGACAATAGCTCCACCAGGCACTCTCCTTCTGTGATATACTCAGACTCCAGGCACTCTTGCTTCTCTTACCTAAACACCAGACAACTTTCCTTTATTCCTTATTCAGCAAGACTTACCTTTTTCCCCATGGGGAGAAAGCTCAGCTTTTTAAAATAATGGTATTTGACGTTAATATCAATGATAATATCAATATCTGTTTGTTTCCCATATTTGGCTTATGAATGTTGTATGAGAATATGGCTGTCCATTGTTGTAGGTGGAACCAGTTGTCCCAGGGGGAATCTGAAGCTCTCACTGGGGAAGAGTGAATGAGTGAAGCAGACAAAGTCTGATCCTGCAACATTTAAGTCAATGTGAGTTTTGCCACTGACTTCAATGGGAGCAGGATCTATGCCCGAAAAATGAGCCGATGGAAGCAATAGTCTACAGGCTTTAGGAGCAGATGTGAAGCATCATTTCAGACAGCAACAAAAATCCAGAATTAAATCCCACATAAAAAGGTCATTGTGCAAACAAATGGAAGAACAGAGTGGAAAGCACTTAAAATTAGCCCTCTTAAATACATTTCTTTCAGTAACTTGCTCCCATAACTACATTTAAACTAGCAGATTTTAAACTCTTAATTAAACAGCAACAGTTACAAACTTTCCATTCATTTAAATGCTTGTTTTGGAGAAAAATTTGTAATTGAGAAAAGGTAATTTAAATTTAATGACTATTTTGTTGCTAGAGTTAAATAAAGTGAGTTTTTATAAGCAGGGTAACTTAATAAAAAGTATCAGCGCAATAGAAATATAATTGAAATCATAACCCAGAGATGGCTAACAGCATAAGCTAAAAGAACACTAGAATTTGTGAGGCTGAACTAAATTTGGTGAGACAAACTTCAAGGTGACAAAGCAAACAAAGAGTCCACAGTGTCTATGATTTGGTTATGAAGCAGTAGTACATAAGGTACTAAAATAGTTTTTCCTCTAGCCTACTGAATTACATGTTAAGTTTGTCACTTCTAGTTAATTTGGTCATAGAGTATACATGTGGAGAAAAGATTTATTAAAGAAAAAGAAACGTTATATATACACACACGATCATTCATTCTAATTAAACAGCATTCCAGACAGAAATACTGTTCCAGCTATAGACTGCTTCATCAGGGAAGATGGAAAAAGCACAGATGAAAGGAGCAACCAGAAACAGGCCTGATCCTGCACATAGAACAATACTGCCATGAATACAAAAAATCCTAACCATGGTAATAAACTCAGGCCCTAGTCCTCATGCTAGCAATTTTAAAAAATCCTTGTGTGTTATGGGAAGGAACTTCAAGTGGCAGGGGATACAGAATTACTCTGCAAATAATGTAATTTTCCCTTAGCATCAGCCTCAGAATGGTGACTTGACATGAGAGGATAGCTATTCTGGGCACCTAGCATACAAAGTTGGGAAGAACCCAATACAGTGTAGTGTTGCCAACTCTTGTGATTTTATCATCAGTATCTCTATGTTTGGTGGTTTCTGAAAGGCCCAGCTCCTGGAGTCATGTTAATACATCAGTCTCAGCTTTAGTTTAAAAGAAAAAAATACAAATATGTTTCTAGCCATCGTGGTTGTAGAGAAAAGCTTGAAAATATCCCCAGGGGAAAAAAATATTTTTTATCAGAGGGGTAGCCTTGTTAGTCTGGATCTGTAAAATGCAACAGAGTCCTGCGGCAACTTATAGACTAACAAATGTATTGGAGCGTAAGCTTTCGTGGGTTAATACCCACTTCGTCAGATACATGTAAATAAATACCCACGAAAGCTTATGCTCCAATACATTTGTTAGTCTATAAGGTGCCACAGGACTCTTTGTTGCTTATTATCTTTTAGAATCTCATGATTTTTTTGCGACTTGGCCTGTGATTTTTGAGGCTGAGTATACTGCACTGCCTCTCCATTCTCAAGCAAGATAGACAGAGGCTGCGTGGGGGTGGATGAGAGGTGAAAAAACCATACACAACAAGAGCTATGTAAGTACCTACCTAGGCAGACCAACAGAACCCACTGCAGCACATAAAGTAGCCATTGATCCAACATATGGCTAGATTTAATATCGGAAGCGGTGCATAGACTGAAAAGTACTTTAAAGAGAAAAGATGAAATATTTAACAGGTGTCTGAGGTACTCACTCCTGCTCCACCCAAGAGTAGCCTGATCCTGATGATACTACCCTAAATGGAGGACAAATCCAAATTACTCCAATGTAGTTCCCCACATCTGAAATCAACGGGTTAATTTGTGTGAGTAAAGATAGACAGGGATTAGGTGCCTGAACTGTTTCCTACTCAAAAGAAAATGAATACAACGGGCTGTTTGATACTACATTATGGGGTTTACCAACAGTGCCTCTTACAGCATGTACTCAAAGGTAACAGGCATCTTCACAAATCACAGTCTGTCACGCTCATTGAAATATCAACCCAACTAACTTTCAATCCCTATCTGTGTTTGGCAGCAGCAGCGCCTTTCCTTCAGGGCCATTCTGGTTTATCTTAACTCTGTTTAAGCACTTCATAAAAAGATGCGTTTGGAATGGGCACACCTCACAGCTCTGCTTCAGACATCATGTGGCTGTCTAAACAAGCTGTACTGTCTCATTAACTCAACTATTTTCACTTTTAATGCCAATGGGCCCAGTCCAAATAAAATAATGACTGCTACCACTTTGACCTTTTACAGTGCCTTCCATCCATAGATCTCAAAGCACTTGCTTACTCTCAAAACCCCCAGGAGGTAGGTATGTGTCATTTACCTCACTGGTTAAAAGTAAGGGACAATGAGATACATACTATTCACAGGGGTATTGTGAGGCTTCATTAATTAATTACAAGACTTCTCCTGGCACCTTTCCTTTGGAATAAATGACCCATGCTCCGTATCACACAGCATATTAGTGGCAGAGCTAGATATAGAATTATAGATTTCAGATTCAAAAGGTTTTAGTATACCTGACTGATTTTAGTGATGCCTTTCTCTGATGGGCATCAGTAAAAACTAATTGTACATGTTTTGAAAAACAAGAGAGTGTTTGGGGATTAAATTTTACAGCCATTAAAATAAAAAAAAAAGTCAAGAAGCAGTTTAAAATTCCTATAATTTTAAAATAGTGACCAAATAGATTTTTTTAAAGACTCTGAAACTTAAAAGAGTAGAAAGGAAAAGAGCCATAGTGCCAGGCCCAAGGTAGGCCAAGTTTCAGTTCTGAGCATGTTTTTATAGCCAAGTGAAAACTTCAAGGGAAAAAAAATAGGGTTTATAATGAAAAAAGCTGGCAACCTGCTTAATGCAAATAAAAGGTGAAGAATATTTCACTCCTTTTAACCATGTTAACAGTACAGGAAACAGTATTAAAATGTTTCAAAAAATCATTAGCATTAACAAATATTAACAGAGATGGAAATACAACAAGAAGGGTTGATCCCTTGGTAGGTCAATGAGAATTTTTGAGCTGCTTCTCCGCTGATATCACCCAGACAGTATTTTAAACATTATCAGCACCCCAGGCAGAACGGTCAAGCTGAAACGCACAAAACAGGCAACTCTAGTAGGCCTTGCTCAGGCAAAGCCTTCACTGAAGTCACCTGGAATTTTGTTTGAGTAAGGATTGACGAATTATCCCTTTGTCTCCCACAATAATGTCCTATTTCCTTGGCTAGCTCCTTTAAGTTCATAAACCACTGATGTTAACAATACAGAAGCAGAATTCCAGACTTTTTACATAAGTGCACTAGTGGTAGCATAAACACAGACTGTGCTTCTATTTGGCATCTTTCCTTTAAAATGAAGGGAAATATTGTACCTTTCATTACTAATTAAGAGAAAACCTCTGCTATTAAACTCTGCCACCTCTGACTCAATATAGGGCATTCTAGTCTAGTCTCATTTAGACATAACACATGGCCAGAAGTCAGCCTTAGATGTTACAAACCACCCAAGAAAATAGCATGTTATTTATTTTGTACACTACTGAATTATCAGGAAGCTACAAAGTCTGGGCTAGAACTGTGAGAAGAAACAATGTTATATATTAATAAAATACACAAAACTAGCTCAAAGATAAATTGGTCTAAGCAGGCAGTAGCTTATTTTTAGAAAGTTATTTTCAAATGATAGTCAGATGGTCAAACTGTACCATGTTGTGGCAGTGGCAGTCCCAGGATATTAAAGAGACAAGGTAGGAGAGGTAATATCTTTTATTGAACCAACTTCTGTTGGTGACTCAAGCTTTTGACCTGAAGAAGAGCTCTGTGTAAGCTTGTATCGCTCACCCACAGAAGTTGATCCAATAAAAGATATTACCTCACCCACCTTGTCTCCCTAAATTGTAGAACAGCAACATTGCTAAGTGTTACATAACTTCATCAGTGTTGATACAAAGCATTGAGACAACATTTAATAACCAAAATAGCAACAGATGAGGGCTCCAGAGTCTTCGCATAAATGGAACCTTCCACATGCAAATGTCCTTTTACACCTCCCTCATGGAAAGGGGTTAGCTGTACCTATGACACTCCCATTCCCACTCATCATGACCCACTAACTCTATAGCAAATGTTCAGAGAAGCTGATACTATTTTAGTCATAGAACTGTAACTATAAGGAAATTTTTTGCCCTTTCATGCAGTTCATTCTTAATTATTGCAGCTTGGTATCGAAGCACAGCAGAGTTACTAGTTGGCACAGCTCAGTCACAAAGACTTTTGGATCTCAAGTTCTAGAAAGTGTTCATTTATATGGAAAAAGGGTATAACACTTCTTACTTCAAGAACAACGCTCTAGGAATAATGCAACAAACTGGAATGATGGATATTTTCACATTATACAGTAGTGAAACAATTTGCTTTTACTATAAAAGGGGCTTTGCCTTCAGCTCAAATAAGGAATTTGTATATAGCCTTATTCCCAAATGCATTGCATTTGCCATAGCAAATTCCCTGCAATCACAGATGAGTCAAAGGAAAAATGTCCAGAACCACGTGCCAACAGAGGACTGATTATGCATCAGACCCATTGCGCAGCCAATTTAGGAGCCAGCAGTTAAGATTAGCCAAAGGAGCAAATCTGTGCCAAGTCAGTACTGCAATTGTTTGTTCCATTAAGCATAAGAAATGCCTTTGCTTCAGAATCTGATATAGCAAAATGTAATATAGAGTTAACAGTAATTACTAGCTCATCAACTATCCTTGTATGTCATAGTCATAATTTCACTGATGTCAGATGTCAGAAAAAAGACTTTTCTTAACCGTTTTTAAATCTGTTTTTAAAAACCATGAACTATCACAATAAAAATATTGTAAAAAAATCTGACTGTAGGATTCTATATAATGAAGATTTTCAGTAATCTTTCTTGGTGTGGTTTCTCCCTTGAATCTACTGTCATATATAAAAGTAAAGTGAATGAAATAGTGGAAACAATTTTTATCAGAGATTTCTGGTGATGTTATATAAACTACTCAGCCTTGCCCACTGCCAGGCCTGCCAACAAGGATTATCTGAAAAGCAAGAACTGAATAACAAGTAATTTGCAGTGTTTGTGCCATAAAGATACATACAAACTTTCCACACTTATGTAGGTAGAACTCAGAAGTACGGTTTGTCTTTTCTGTCTGTCTTGTTACTAGTGTACTGGTGTGTATCTTTGTCTAAATGGGAATTGGTAGCCCAAGTGGGAAGCTGGTGTACAATACGTTTAGCAAGTATGTCTATTAGCATATGTGCTCTGTAAAATGAAACAAATATCATTACTATTTTTATATGGCTATGTCTCTCAGACACAGACCTACCCCAAATTCTTCTCAAAACTAAGAGACATAAAGAGAAAACTTTTATGCCACAAAATGAACTTAATTATCCTGCCCCATTCTCCTCAAATACCAGCACCACACATACATGGTCTTACAGAATTCCGGCAATTCCAAAGTGAAGTATTTGTTAATGTTGTTTTTAATTAGCATTTCTAAAAGCATATATTTAGGCTTATGCTCCAATACGTCTGTTAGTGTATAATATGCCACAGGACTCTTTGCTGCTTATATTTAATAAGTCATTTTAGAGTTCATGATGTTGATTTTTCACAACACTGGCTTATTTCAGGTGAAGCTTTGGGGATTGTAGCAGCTTCCTTTCACTACTAACCTAGGATGACTTTGAACCAGTTAGTTTGAGGTACAAGACCCTCACCTGTCACCGACTGCTTGGACCATTCCATACTCTGTACGAAATTTTTTTTTTAAAGGAACTTCAGCACCTCTGCAAGGAAAAAAATAATAACCCCCCCTTTTTAGAAAAAACAAATAAAGCATAAAATTAAATATATATTTTGGCTTAATTATGATGTATGCACATAACTCATTTATTTTGGGAGAACACGTCCCGATGTGTTTTTGTTCAATGCTTTATTACCTGTGCACTAAGACAGAGGTTCTCCAAATTCTCATTCTGTGGACTGTTTTAGAACAGAAACAGCCCGCAGGGATCACCTTCCTTCCAATCTGCCTCTGGGCACGCCTTGTCCGTTCTGATGTGTTACAGAACAAAGGACTGTACTCTGCAATTCTTAATCAAGCAACTCTAACTTCAAAGGAAGTTCTGGTCAATTAAGGACGGTAGAAGTTTGGACCCCAGTTTGAGAAACATGGCACTAGCATACCCAGTTGTCTAGAAGAGGCAGTCTCCCTAATCTCAGAGGAAGACGTGCCATACGCTGCACATTTAAATCCTGCCTGTGTTAATCCTCTTTTCAGTACCTACTTAAATAGAAACTTAGATAAAGGCATTCCATCTGCATGCAGCAAGAACTTAAACCTCCTTTCAGTGCAAGTGGATGTAACTGGATACAGTCTGAAGTGCACAGAAAGTAAGTGTTTCTGGGTCTGTGCTGCCCCTTCTCTCTCTTTCCTACTTCATCCTAGATTGCCCACTGGAACCCTGATGGTAGCAGCCAGACAGAAAACATGTTTCTTCAGAAACCATAAGTAGTCTAGTACTATCTTTGGAAGAAGGGGACCAATTCACTGACCAATTGGAAATAATGATAATTAATGCCAGAATAGTAAGTGAGTTAAATTCAGGTAATTTCACAGTGTTTACAAAGGTTACCAGTGTTGCGTTAAGTATTTAATTGACCCTTCTAAATAGAAGAGAGAACTGTGCTACCTATAGGCATTGGGTTATGATATTCTTTTACTGCTTTCCCCCCCACTGCCTAAAATGTGCCTATCATATCCTATGGGAACATGTCCAAAAATAAATGAAGTACATACATCAATATAAATTGACCTCTGGTCTTCCAGTGAGAGCTACTCAAACAAAAAACTACTTCAATCACACACCAGCTTCATGCCATGCTTCAGAAAAACAGGGGAGAAGCAGAGTCCAAAGCCTTCCACTGAGAACTCTAGGTCCCTATGTGTACGAACTAAAGGACAGCCACCAACACTTTTCCAGTTAATCTCAACTGCCAGACAGAAACAAGGAGATGGCACTCTAAAATACACTGGAAATGAACCAAAAATGGCTTTATATAATTAGACCAAAATCAATCACCTGGAAACAAACTGTCAGCCAGTGCTGTCGATGGTGTTACAAGCGTAATATGCTCCATTGTGAGAAACAGTTAAAGTGATGCCCTTTTGAGGGCTTAAGTTATCAGTAAATTGTTTTCTAATGTTTTCTAGTGGGTGGCTGCACTGCTCACTAACTGAAGTTTCCATGTAATCTTGAAGGGTCACCCTGTTAAAGCATATTGCAAAAGCCAATTTGGATAGTGCAAAGGCACAGGTAAAAATGGTGAGGTCTGCACATGAAAAGGAGAAGTTGCAACATTCTTCCCAATAAAGATGGATCTTGGCACTACCATCTTCAGGACATCCAGGAGTAAATAAGGAACCAATAGGAATTCAGGATTGCAAACTTCATTAATTGTACTAAATGAGCACCATTTCCTCTATATGTAAACTTGCAACACTAGGTCATGGTAAAGCAAACTCTGCATATATGCGCCTGTTGATATATTGAAACCAATGGTTTAGAATCTGGAAAGTTTCCCCTGCTTCAAAGGAACCAATTATTTTTTTCTAAATACTGAAAGCATTGCATCATATTGCTTATCTAAATTCTTTCATAAATTCAAACATTAGTCCTGGCACAATCACAACATTTATGTTTAAGGCACTGTTCACAGTCATGGCCTGTTCATTTTGTTATTTCAGTAATTTTGTCTCAGTGAAAACTGACCTAACTCTCTCTCAGTCCTTGGTGAATAACTAAGCTTGCTTTTAAAGTCTGCATTAGAAAACAATTTACTGATAAGTTAAGCCCTCAAAAGGGCATCACTTTTTTGGGATTTTTTTTAAACCACGTATACTATAAACTGACTTTGAGGTTAGGAAAGTCAAAACAAAGTTAATTTTCCAAAACAATGCGAAGATTTCTAACTTAAAATGTAGCCAGAATATCTTTAAGGAAGTGTTTCCCAAACCTGGGATGCCGCTTGTGTAGGGAAAGCCCTTGGTGGGCCGGGACGGTTTGTGTACCTGCCACGTCCGCAGGTCCGGCCAATCACGGCTCCCACTGGCCACAGTTTGCTGCTCCAGGCCAATGGGGGCTGCTGGAAGTGGCATAGGCTGAGGAAGCCGCGATTGGCCGGACCTGCAGACGTGACAGATAAACAAACCAGCCTGGCTTGCCAGGAGCTTTCCCTACACAAGCAGTGTCCCAGGTTTGGGAAATCTGCTCTAAGGGATACATCAAGGTAAAAGAGGCACAAAACCTGGGTTCTGTTTTTTGTTTGTTTGTTTGTTTTTTAAATGCAAAGCCTACTAAAGAAATGTTTAATTTAAAAAAAAAAATCATGAGAAATTAAATTTGTTCCCCCCACAAAATTTACAACCCAAACATTGCAGCATTGTGTGAATGCAAGAGAATCAATAAGAGAGACTGACTAGTTTACTTCCCCGTTCCAAGAAAATGAAACTCAAAAACTAAACAAACAGCATGAACAGTGAAAACTGACTTTGATTTTTAAAGTAATTCTTCTTTTAATAATTTAAGGAATTATAAGTAGATAATGTAAGGGAATTTTGAATAGGACTTTTCACCTAATATTATTTTACACCAAAAATTGTATGCCATGGGAAATAAATAAAGTGACCACTGATTTTAGACCCTTGTTATATATGAATATATAAAAGCTTTCTTTAGGGCTGTGCAAGCTTGAGATGAAAGCAAAGCATGAACTGTATGATCAGTTGTTTATATGTTCTGATCTGATCTGTATAAACATATAAGCAAAGCTACATAATCAGTTTTGTCTTATTGGTGGGTATTAGGGGTTGACATAGATACTTGGTATATAAACATTGTTTACAAAATTGCCATTGTGAAGTTATTAATCCAATTGGCTGATAGTTTGTTGTGTAGGAATCTGACCGAACTGCACAGGTCCCAATTCATTAGCCAGCTGTTTCAAAAATGCAGACAGAAAAGCTCTACAAAGACAGTCATTTAGGCAGTGCAGTTGTGCAAGACATTTGGTTTTCAGTGTTGTACCTCACTATTCTCTACTAAGCATTTTACTTCCAGCATTCCCTAGTTAACAGCTACAGCTTTCCCAACAGACCAGAAGATAGGAAACCTCTGCTCCAATGAAGAATTGTTTTTTTCAAAAATAGCTGAATCAGCATGCAGGAGAGGGTTGGTGCTAAGAACAGTCTTTGATACCAACAGGTCAAGATCCACCTCCACATGAATGCTGGCTTTGGCAAGAAGTGGTATGAGGTGTTTGCTTGCTCTGAGGCTTTCTGAAAGTGCCCTGCGAGTTCTAGAGCTCAATCCGAATGTCCTAGAGAGCCGCTAAAGTTAAAATAGAGCAACAGCAGGGGCTGGCTGAGAGGCTGTCAGGCCCCAACACCATGCCAGATGACTTTGGGGAGACAGGAAGTGCTTTCGGGAAACATCCAGCTTCCTGTCTCTGCTGAAGATGTTCTCCACTAAGGAAGCCCCAAAATTAGATTTTGTTACTCTCAGCAGCGAGAGAGAGAGAGAGAGAGAGAGAGAGAGAAGAGTTACACAGTAATCACGCACACACACTAAAGAGAGGTTCCTACCAAAAAGACAGGGGTGACTAAAGGTAGGGTGGGTATGTCCCATTCAGAGGATTTCTTATTTGCCTGCAAGAAGGAAAGAAACCCTTTAAAAGGGTTACTTATAGATTAAGTAAACTGAATGTTTAGGGGTTTCCCTAAAAGCTGAACCTTCAGACTTTTCTGAAGATTCTTTCATTGCTACAGATCTGATACACTGATGAGCATCTCCTAGAGGCCAACTCTGCTACAATGAATCACCAGATAGATTGTATATCATGTGCTCCATTACAAGTGTCAGAGAGAACAGGCAACACACTCCTTTTAAGTGCTTTTTCTGCCATTGCATGTTCTTTGGACGCTCAGTTGGAGGTTATCCACTTCTATAAAAAGAGTTTAATTAATAGAAAACTATACACTTTATAAAGTAAGGGTCCTATTCACAATTGACACATGCCAAGAAAAATCAAATTAATTTTAAGTTACAGTAATGCAGAATTATTATTTACCTCTTGTGGGGTAAGTAACTTTCTGTTTCTGACTTAATCTCCTCTTTCAAATGTTAGCTTCCTCAACAGAAAAAAGTAATTAAGATTTGCAGGGCATTCTGGGGATGTACAGCACTATTTTAGAAGCTTGCCCTGTATCCTGCTTATTATTATGCCCCAACCCCCATCCAGCCTCCTACCACAAATCTGGAAAGAACATGCCAACAGAAAAGTTCCCTCCACATCTGTCCCATTTTAAGGGTAAATGAAAGTCAGTTCAAGTACTTTCAAGTGTGCCCTTAATTCATCAGTTATTGTATAATAAAGATTTTACATTTGTTTTTCCTTTGTAATTGACAGATTCGCTTTCATACTGACGTCCAGTACCAACGTAGCAGTGGTTTCATTAATGCTGCCCACAATAAAACATTAACAAGGCTTTTAATTTTATTAAAATATCAACACCAGAAGAGTTAAACACATCCTGGTTTCAATTCTAAATAATCATTTAAAAGACACAGCAGCAGCTTGAGAAAACGTGTCTTTGTATTTCCAATACATTTTGAAGTTTGCACTCTCCTGCAGTTTAACCCATATAAAGCTTTAAAACAGTTCAAATAAAAAGAAATACAAATCCATTTCTTGACATTTGTATTTTTGTTTAATAAGTTCTCTTCACAGGCTAGCGTTTAAAGTGATGTAGTTTTGAGGTTCATAATGAATGTAACAGTAATGTCACTAACTATGTAGCACCTTCAAATCCACGGATCTCAAAGCGCTTTACAAACATATATAGTCCCATATCACAGAGAAGATGTGTGCCTGACCCATCAAATTCTTTTCTGTGCCAGAAGTCCCACTATGAGGCCAGTACAAGTGAATAACGCTTTGAAGATCAGGCCGCATCCTGCAAGGTGCTCAGCACCTTGTATGATCTCACAGGAAGCCTGTGGCAAAGTCTAGAATATATCCCAAAATCAGATCCCAACTTCTGTGCCTTAACCACAAGAACATACCTTACCTTCTTCTGGTGTGTTAAAACCACCACAATACTCTTAATTTAAAATAAATGAAACAGCAACAGATTTTTGATCTTGTGACTTAAATAGGGTGAGAGAGATGGGCATGGAGATGTTTTTTCCTTGCTTTGATGGCCTCATTCAGCATTCTAGATCTCTTGTGAAGAAATAAATACAAGAGCCAATCAGTTTAGTTTTGTCTCTAACAATACAAATTTGCATGCTGAAAAATTAAGTTTAAGGAAGCCAGCTTAATTCACAAGCCTCATCAGGTTTTATCCTCAGGGGACATTAAGGCAGCCTTTGCATTTGTTTCATGCTACAGTAATAAATACACTATCTTCTATATAAAAAAGAAGCTCGTGACTAGCTCTTGGTTTTTATATTTAGAGTCACAATAGGACAAGTGGGGGATTGGACTAGATGACCTCCTGAGGTCCCTTCCAACCCTGATATTCTATGAGCATAAAACCCTGTTTATTACCCCTAAAAGTGTTATACAAACTCAGGAAAGCTGCATTTTAAACTTCACATTGCTTTAAATTTGTACTAATTTCTTTTGTGCTATGTTTAAAAGATGTATTTGTTACTGAAATTCATGCTTTTATTAAGCATTTCGTATGACGTCTAATTGTTATAACACATTGTAATTGTAAGGAGCTTGCATCAAGAGATAACAAATCACTAAGAGTACAATGCCTTATGTACCAACATGGAATCTATGACCTTGTTAAACTAATTACTAAGAAGCCATTAAGTAGAATATTTATATTAATTGGAAATTAATTACTGCTAGAGCTCAAGGAATTCTCTCACCCAGTTCAGGCAGTCTTTTATACAAAGAAAAGGAGATTTTGGACTTTTTGACAACAGAACTGCATTTTCTGTCAAAATAATAAAATTGAAAAATTTATCTCAGGAAATGGACTGAATAAAAAAAAGTTAAAATAAACTTTAAAAGTTATCTGATGTTTTCCCGCCATGAGAAGAACAAAGGCAAGCAGAAGAGTGTGGCATATTCGTTAAACAGACTGCATATTCAGGAGCTGAAGGTGTCACCTAAGCCAATCCTGAAAGAACAGAGCTAATAGAAGACTTATCTAAACTTCCCTGAAAGAAATAGGAAGGAGAAGAGCATAAAATAACTGCTGAAGTAAGCATCTCTCACACTGACACACACCCCTGCTTAAAAGCAAGCACTCCACAACTCACCCTGCCCATCTCTACAATCACCAGCCAGACAGCTAAGAAGAGCAGAAAAGACTCAAGAAGAGACCAGGCCAAGAAAAACCCTGCAACACAGATTGTGAGAGAATGTTACCAAAACACCGCCAGGAGATTAGATTCTAAAACAATCAATTATTATGCCCCGTTATTATTCTCACTGATTAATAATTATTGGTAATAACTCCAATAATTGGGCTCCACTTGGCCTTAAAAAATTATTTTGATCGTATATAAAGAGAGTTTTCAAGCATCTATAATAAGATACTAAGATTGAATTCACAATAATTTTGGGAAACAATATACTTTGGTCTTAACTTACCAAATGAACAACATCAAATGGTAGCTAATTAATTCATACATTATAAAATGTGAAATGCTGCTGCAAGCTGAAGGCAAAAAAAAAAAACTAGATTCTTCTTTATAGTATGCATTTTAACATTTTCATTCTTTTTTAACAATTACTACAATTAATTCTCTTCAAGACATGAAATGTATCCTATTTATGGCTCTGTATAAATGATAAGTAACAATAATGGTTTTTTTTTAAATGCAGTAAACCAGAAAATATTTCCACTTTAAAAAAAAACTACATAGCTGCAAGTAATAAGCAGAAAAGTGGGCTACATGATACTCTAAAAGTTTGCTGTTCACAGTAAATGCAGATTCAGAAACATTATATCTTATGTTGTATTGTATTACCTTTCTACTGAATAAGCAATACAGAGAGTACAATATGAAAGAGTAAATCGTTTTGCTCCTGGCACTAGTATTTTATAGCCACATTAGAATTTGTTATATCTGGACACAACAGATAAGATAGAAACACAGCTGTCTGCTGCAGCTGCTGCTTTTCTGTTCAGGCAGCAAAACTGAAACCAACATGAAAGTGAAGTTTTGCATTGGAGAAGTGTTTGTGCTCAAACGTTTATAGGGACAAGTCATTATATTCTTCTACCCCAGTGTTTCCCAAACTTGGGAGTCCACCTGTGTAGGGAAAGCAGCAGCCAGTACGTTCCTTGGCCCGCGCCGCTTCCAGCAGCTCCCATTGGCCTGGAGTAGTGAACCGCGGCCAGTGAGAGCTGCAATCAGCTGGACCTGCAGATGCGGCAGATAAACAAACCGGTCCGGCCCATCACGGGCTCTTTCTACACAAGCGGCGTCTCAAGTTTGGGAAACAGTGCTCTACCCTATTTTAAAAACTTTCCAAATATTTAAACATTATTATTCACATAGCTAACATAAAACACTATATAACCCAATTAAAAGTTGTGGGTGGACTATCCCAGACTCTCAAATTGCAAGGGATTATTCTGCCCTGCAATAGCAACTCATTAACTAAACAATTTATAAATTCAAGCACAAAACTGGTTTTTGCAGGACATCACAGAATTTGTTATCAATTTTTATATAAAATTGTCTTTAATAGAGAAGGTATTAACACTAACTATAGGTTTCCTCCAGTGGTTCTACATCAGGTACAACATGATTATTAAATTCCAATGGAGAATCAAGCACACAGACTTTATTTTCAGTCTGAAACTACTCTTCTAAGCAAGTCCTCAGTATTAGTATCAAAACAAAATAAAGGTGCTCTGTATGGTTTAACTTAATCCACATAATCGAATGCTGTTCTGATAACATAGGGCTCGACTGGGAGTTCTGTCTGTATCAGGAACACAGGATCAGATCCCTACATTGAAAAACCTGACAGAAACACACGAGTCTGTCTTGCTTTTAAAAATATCCCAGTTCCTCAGTCCCCTTTGCACCCAGTTCCACTGCTGCCTCTCTTTTCCTCCAGTCAATTTATTTCAGTTTGTACTTAACAGATACCTGCATAAGGCTCAGGAATACATTACTTAAGCCTAAAGCCATGTGGAAGTGCCTTATAGTCAGTTGACATCATGTTCTTCCCTAAAATAATGTTATGATTCAGGCAGAAATGTTGTTTTTCTAAATGCACCTTATTTATAGTCTCTAAAGAAGTGAAAATTATTCTGAATAGAACAACTAGCTTGCAGATGGAAGAATGTTTTACCTGAGCTGACTAGAAGCCCTAGAACCAGATGACTGAAACTTACATGAATCGTGTTAATTTCACGGCCACTCATCACTGAATAGCAGTGATGAAACTGACTAGACTTGTTAACTTGACTTGAAAATGTTCAAGTTTTTGGCTTTTTGTACCAGTTTGCAAGAACAAATATTTCCAAAACCTCAAAAATTTTCATGAAGTTGAAATCAGGCTTCCTGTCCAGCTATACTTACATTCCTAAGTCACTTAGAGACTTCTGAAAATTTTACCCAAAGCCCCATAATTTTTAGGGCTCATATGTCACACAGGAAATGCCTCAGTCAACGGCCACCAGCATTTCAACATGAAACAAACAAAAAGAATGCTTACTTAAGAATGTAGCATAAAAACCAAGGCATGGAACGCATGATCCTTTTTTGAAGAAAGCAGCTCTTTCCTTGTCTGCTGTAACCATTTGAGATCTGGTCTTGTGGTCTCTCAACTCTTATAAGAGCATAAGAATAACCATACTGGATCAGACCAATGGCCCATCTCGTTCAGTATCCTGTTTTATAACAGTGGCCTGGCCAGGGCCAGATGCTTCAGAAGGAATGAACAAAACAGGGCAACTATTGAGCAATCCATTCCCTGCCATCCATTCCCAGCTTCTGGCAGTGAGAAGTTTAGGGACACTCAGACCATGGGGTGGTGTTCCTGACCATCTTGGCGAATAACTAGATCCCTGCGTGGATACCAATTTATATCCATGGATGCAGATATAAATCGGTATCTGCGGAACTGCAGGGCTCTCCCAAGAACCACAGCAGCGAAAGGAGCAGAATGTGGGGCCGCTGCTCCCAGGAGCCATCACCCGACGCTGCCAGATCCTCTGGTACGGCTGTACCGCCCCCAGCTCCTCCCCTGCCCCTCCCGCTGGGGCAGCTGTCCCTGGTTACACTCTTGCTTTCAAGTGGCGCGCATGCCCCAAGATAGAAGATGCATACACCTGTGTGGAAGGGCTGGGGACAGGGCTGTGGCAGTACAGCCGTGTCAGAGGAGCTCCCGGTGCAGCAGCCCCACATTCTGCTCCTTTCACCAATGTGGTTCTCAGGAGAGCCCTGCGGTTCCGCAGATACCAATTTATATCCATGGCTATCCACATCCACGGATATAAATTAGATTCTGCGCAGGGCTCTACTAATAGCCATTGATGGACCTATCCTACATGAACTTATCTGATTCTTTTTTGAACCCAGTCACGCTTTTGGCCTTCACAACATCACCTGTCAACAAGTTCCCAATGTAGCAACTCAAGTTGTTTCTGGTCAACTCATAAAATCTGTCTTTAGCACTTTTTTCCTACAAGAAAAAAAATTAAAGAAAAAAAACCCGGACATACCTTAAGCTCACTGCAAAGATAAGATTCTGGATATAATACCAATATGACTTCATTGAGCATCTCGTAAAGCTCCAAAACAATACTAGATGAAAGTTTATATATAAAGTATGAGGTATCTGCCAAAATGAAAGCAAAAACCTAGCAAATTGTATTTCAGATATGTTGATATATTGTGTATGGTCAGTTTCACTGTCCTTTCCTATGCTGCAGGCCGAAATCTTGAATACCAATCTTATTAAACTACAACTCTGAATTTATCCACTATATGTAACATTCCAGATGTTGTACCAGCTGGGAACAGGCCCTTAGGCCATCTTAGTTGATCTGTTAGTCACTTTCCAGCTTTTGCCAGGCATTCTTCCAAAAATATGAGGGAAAGTGTTAAAAACAGATGTCAGAATTAATGCTTTTTCTTAGTGGTAGGAAACACAGAAAACTTGCACTCACACCTATTTTATGAAATATGAATGTTGTCAACAACCATAAGTTAATTTAAAATACAAAATCATAACACAGTAAACTTAATTCTTACAGTGCTTTTTTGACAACAGGCTAGTCTCCAGTAGTCTGTTCTTTGAAAATATTACAGGGTCATTTGGATTTTTTCATTAAGTTGGAGAAAACCTCTGATGTTGTCAATGCACAAAAAGAAATTTATATCCCTGAGTCTAAAAAAACAAAAGTAGCATAAAATGTAAAATGTAGCCCTGGAATGACTATGATTCACTATAAGCTTTATGAGAATGCTTAAATAACCATACATTATTAAACTAGTCTTGTGCATTGCTGTATTGTGTGTAAAAGAAAGCATGATGGACATAATCACACAAGATGAGTTATTTCAACTTTCACTCACTACTATTTGAGTGGAAGGTGCTTGCTATGGTCAGCAATGGATCTGATGGGAGTTTTGCCATGTACTTCAAAAGGACTGAATTGAGAACTACACCCTGATCCCTGAATCACTTCTCCATGTGTAACTTATGTGAACAGTCCCACTGATGTCAATGCGACTACTCACTTGAATTAAGTTATACATGTGCATGAAAGTATTTTCAGGATTGGTCATAGACAGTCAGGTTTTGGGGGCATCTGTTCTATATGCTCTGTATAAAATCCTAAAAACATTCTGTCCACACTCTCAGAAGTACTTAACAAAACCGTGCAGAAGGAATCTTCTGACAGACTTCAGCAAAACCTTTGTGCTCTATGTAGTACTTTAAGTCTGCCTTGCACCATATTTCAGAGGATGATTTGGGATGTGATTCGAAAACTGCAGAGCTCTATACCCTGCTTTGGGACAATTTTTACATGGTCTCTTTGTACCTGAAGATTGGGCTCAATCTTTTAAACAGGGTTGCAACCTTTCTAATGGCTGGTAACTGGACCCCCAAGGCCCCACGCTGCTCTGCTTCTTCCCCCCAAGGCACCACCCCCATCACTCACAAGGTCTTCATCAGCACAGCCAAGGCTGCCTTGCCCACTACCTGCAGGCTGCACAGGGCCACGCGCCATCGCGAACAGCCTGGCCCCAGAGGTGGAGTGGCTGCTGCTGTTGCGACGCCTCCTTTCTTCTGCTTAGGGTTACCATCTTTTCCACAGATCAATAAAAACAGGACATCTGGGCTTGTGAAATGGCATCCGGACATACAAGCCAAAACCCGGACTGTCTGGGTGCAAATGGGAAGGGTGGCAACCCTACTTTTAAACCAATTCTGTGGTGTAGTCTACTAAAAAGACAGCAAGTCAACTTGACAGGAAAATTGGAGAGACAAGACTTTCACTCACTCCCTTCATATTCATTAGAACACAGAGCTGAAAATATGAGAAAAACAGAACATTTGCTAGCCCGAACATTAAAGCAGCAGAGAAGAATGAACATTAACTGGCAGGGTCATGGCAAAAAAGTATTAAAAAAATTGCAGAAGGAACAAAACTTCTCTTTGAATTGGAATGATAAAAAGGGAATGGCAGGCTTTGATTGAGCCCAAATAGTAAAATTTGCTTTTTAGGAGACAGTTCTGTTATGTATATTCACCTAGAATATTACTTTGCTATTGCAAATAGACCCTACCCCTCCATACACACGTATCAGCATTTAAAGTGGCAGAACTGGGGTTTCAGAACATAATATTCGCTCATAAGAGAATACATTTTGTACCGTCTACTATTACTAACCAAAAGGCCAAATTAGAAAAAAAACTGCCTGTAAGCCTATTGCAAATATTGACATATATGTTAAAGTATTTAATTTTTGCAGTTTAAGCAATACATGAAGCAAGTCTATTTTTGTAGGTGGTGTAACAACAAGAAGTATTTTGTTACAGTGCCTCGTACTGAAGTTAGAAGAGTTGGCTGAGGGAATGGGGTTTGTTACTACAGCTTAACTGCATACAAAATTATCAAATTTAAAAGCACTCAGAAGAACTTCACTGATCCACAGGATACATAAATAATACAAAATATTATTCAGTTTCACTAAAGATGCAATAAGAGATTACCAAAGAGAGGTCCATTTTGCTAAGACTTCATGATGTGCTCTGGCATACCGTGCAAATAATAAAGTAGCAAATTATTAGAACAAACATTATCAAAACTTAGTACATTTCATGATTTTGTGCTTTGTGCGTGTTTGGTCCCTTACTTGCTAATTCAGAAAATGCTATTATTGTCAAGGAATCTGCCCATCATTGGTGCAACTTAGTCAGGTTTTTCTATGTGATGTGTTTTTCCTACAGCTTTTTGCATTTATTACATCAGATTTGAAAATAGCTAAGGGTCTTTCCCTGAAGAGTAATGAAGCAAGAGGGGTGTTCATGTTCTCTAGCATTTATCCAGTTTTCCACTAACTGCTTAATCTGGCATTAGACAATATTTCTGTTGGTGTATTTGTAACACCTCAGTGCCTGATCCTGACCCCACTGAAGTCAGTGGCAAAACTCCTATTGACTTGAATGGTGTAGGGCCTGAATCAAAGCCCATTAAAATAAATGGGAGGTTTTGGATCAAGGCCTAAATTAGCAAGCAAAGAGAAACCTATATATTTCTGACTACATTCACAACTCCTGCAAGTTCATTTAAAAGCTATACTTCAGCAATTTTTTGCTATTGAGCCTAATCAGTCACAAATGATCTTGCCCATCCTTCATAAACTGGGAAAGCAGTTGCCCATCCTCCAACTCACCCCATGGATGGGTCCTATTACAATTTTAGCAGTGGGAACTGTAGTCTTTTCCTGTGCTCAGAAAGGGACTTTTTGACCCTCTCTCTGAGCATCTGTCAAACAATAGGTAGGGGCTTTAGACACCACATAACAGGAGCATTGTCTCAAACTGAGAAACTTGTTTATAAAGCAACTGAACATTTTATCATGTATGGAATTGTGAGGAAAGGAAGGGAGTGGCTGCCTTAAATCACATTTTGACCGGATCACTGGTTACATTCACAAAGACATATTATTACAGTATTAATAGGTAACACAGCAGCTGCTAAGAGCTGGGAAATAAAGAATGCAATTCCCTTTTTACTGTTATATTAGCAGCACTTTAGTATTTCATGTTACAAAGCCTAGTACAGTTTACGGGTGATATTAAGAGCATTAAAAGGCTCAGAATGCCTCTTAGTCTATGTTGACATGTATCACAATGTGAAAATAATAATAAGAAACACAGATGTCAACAACTACTAAAATTAATCCAATAAGGAGAAGATCCACTCGGATATCTACGTTTAGTGTTTTGGCTATTTCCACCAAAATCTTTAACTAGTGTATTTAATCCTCCTTCTGGCCAAACAGCTTTTGAAGACTCTGAGCCAGTGTAAATAAATCAAAATCACTGTCAATGTTGACAATTATTTTTAAGATAGCGTGGAGTGAAATAAATGTTTTAAGTGGCAAAACTACCATATGTTAGTTTGAATTAATGGGTCTGTTCCATGGCTGGTTCATTATACAGGTGTTAACAATATCTGCCACTTTAACTATTTCTAGAAATAGTCAATGAATGCCAATTATTAAAAGAATGTATCTGCAGATATAAATTAAACAGGACTTTGTTTCTAGTATTTGGAAATCGACATGACATGCAATATGTATCGTAAATTTACTTGCCATGATGGAGAGACATTGAAAGGATAACTGCAGATTCAATGTGAATGTAAGGAGATTTTTCCATATAACCATATGCACTACACTGGTTCTGACACACTATTTTATTTCAATTACCCAGACTATCCTGCAAAGCGACGAGATTATATCAGATTAAACTTCTTCAGTATGGTGAATTCTGCAAGGCCACAATTACACTCAGAATCTTTCTTGAGCCATATTAACCGAAGCACCTTCAGAGTTGTTTTTACACTAAGTATTTATAGGTTTAGCACGTTGCTAACATACAGTAGCTACTACAGACTCTCACAGCAACTCTAAATGTTGTCTGTGATGAGAACAGACCAGAAAAAAAAAACAACATACATATTTGTTAAAACACTCAGCCATTAAATAATTTTACTTGATAATTTGTATAATTTTTCAGACAGCTTTTAAACAGTTTATCCTTACTATTTAAAAATAAAATTCCATCTATTTTTTTCATGACTGAGAAAAAATACCCAAAAATAAACCTGTGCAAAGCTATTGCTACAAAATGTATCTATACCACTTTCGTAGCAGAACTGTGCTAATAAGTTGATTATAGGCAGATAAAGTCCATTGACATACTGTATTAATGTATTTTTCTCCATGCAGAGCCCAAAGAATGGCCTTCCTTGAGCTACAAACAGCTTCAAATGACATGTTTCCTGCAGTACTTGAAGTATATCTTTTCTGAATTAGAAGCATCCCTGCTCTACTGTATTTCAATGAACTCTCATGATAAATGACAGCAGGGTTGTGTAAAACTGTTTAAGGAAGGGATCTCTTCAGCTAGCTCCAGCCTTTTTAGCATCTTAATTTAGAAGGCAAAAGCTAAACCTTTATCCATGCCACAATTCTTGGATAAGTACATGAGCCAACTGGGGGGGGGAGGAGGGGAAAATGTGCTACTTACCTTGTACAAATCTGAAAATAATGCTTCTGTGCAATGCTAAAGAGGGTTTAACAACTTTTACATTTCACTCTATTCATCTTTCAGTCAACGAGGTCATGTAAAAGGTTTAGTATATACATTGTTAATTTAAATCAGATGTTTGTTACTAATTGATTACAACAGAAACAAATAATAAACTTCAAGATGGATTTATTTTCATGTGGACCATTTTCTGAGAGTTCTTAGAGAATTAAAGTGCTAATCTAAAAATACCACTAGGAATTTAAAAACAAATTTGTGAGTTATAAATAGAAAGCCTCGAAACTGGAAAAAAAGTAGTAAAGTGGATTTTAAAAAAAGAATGAAAAATTCACAGTAAGCACAGAAGAGGATGGAGAGATAAACAGAAAAACAAGAGATCAAGGATTCTGTCCTACTGCAGACCCTACGTATGAGAATAGTCCTGACACTTGCACATTCATGTACTCATCAGAGTGGATCCTGCAGATTCCCTTGTCATGTAACTCACGTGTTTTAGTGAGACTACTAGCATGAGCAGAGATCTGCAGGATCAACCCATTTGGGGAGAGAGACAGGGCAAAAGAGAGAGACACAGACACACACAAACTCAGATTACACACAAACATATTTTCAAAATAAAATTAGACCTCAAATACAACCCAGAAATACAATTTATTGTTGAAAATATAATTAATCAAACAAGGAAAATACTAAAATGGACAAAAAGATCCAAAAAAAATATATTTTAATAATCCAATTGTGTTCACCCTATTAAAAAATAAATCTAAATCAGCTGTCATAACTAAAATGTTTCTTCTCATCTTAGGGCCTGATCCTATTCCCGCTCAAGTCAATGACCCGATCCTGGGCTGTGCAGATGACGGGGTGGGGGGGAAGCTAACTTTATGCCACCCTCATTCTTCCTCTTCCCCCCTCTCCCCTGATCCTGGAATCAGCTGGAGTCAGTTGGTCCCTTCTGTAAATTAAAGCAGCCTCAGAGACCCAATGAGCCCTTCCAGCATCCAAGAACTGTTACAGAGCAGGGAAGTCTTGACCATGCTCCTTTCTTCCCAGACAAGCCCTCTCTGGGAAGCACCTGGAGAAAGTTAATGCAGGAGTTGCTCTGGCAGCTTCATGTTATGGGGAACCTCCACCACTAGCTGGGTAAAGACAGAATCATCTCAACCACAATAAGGCCAAGTTTCTGGTCCAAAACTGACTTTAATGGGAAAAGGAACAAACTCTTACTTGCTGTTTCTGGCAGGTATTTATTTAACCAAACCTTAAAATAATAGAATTTATAACTGGCTAACTATATTTTCAAGCAGGCATAGGGTTTTCCTGATCAAATTACATTATAATTTTCAAACTCTATGTTAACGCACTGATCTTGCAAAGGGGCCTGTGCAGAGGCCCACTGGCTACAGTGCATAAAGGTCCACCTGCAGTGATCTTTTTCCAGAGTGTGAACTTATACAGTAACACTAGGTTTGGAAGCCCTTCCATCCCCTCCTCCCCCGCACTGTTTGACCCTCTATAACTTCCCACAGCTGTGAAAATTTAAAATTAATAAAAATAGAAAACTATGCTTAAAAATAAACACCAATATTATTTGTCAAAATTTTTTTTAAAATTACAACTGAATTCTGCCAAGCCTAAGTAACATGAACAAAACCAAATCAAGAAAAGTCTCTGATTACTATATGTGGCATTTATAGTATAAACTTCAAACAACAAAACCCTTGAACCTAAAAATGTTAGTCAGAGCTTAAGGAGTTACCAATCCACAATCCACTTTGCCAAAAGAACTAACATTTGTTAAAAAAAGGATTTAGCTCCTCAATCTATCATGCAAAGAATATACTACTACTGCTTTAATTACTCAAGTATAAGCTAGCTACAAACTACCCACAAGTGGGTAACTGAAATGCAGCCAACCAGTTAGCCTAAACACACATAAACACATCTGAAATTTCAGATAAGGCTATCATGTTTGATTTATAGTATATCAACTCATGAGACAAAATCTGCCTTGAACTGCAGGTGATTTTCATTAGTCTTTCATCAATGCCTCCCAGCCCCAGCTTCTGACTCCCCAAATCAAAAACACATTTCAGCTGATTAAGGAACTAAAATTCTTTAATTTTATTCTTTAAAGTTCTTTAATTTAAATGATTTTCTTTAAATTCACAAAACACTAGTGACAAACAAACAGAAAACAAACCTCAAAAGACAGAGAGTAAAGGGAAGAGAAAAGAGAAGTTAATATAAATGAACACCTAAAATCATCCTTCATTAAATTTCACAAACCGTGAAACACCTATTCATGTTTATATCTTTACACAGCTTTACCAACATATGACCTTATTCAACTCCCTTTGAAGGCTGAGGAGCCATCAGTATGCCAATCTCTTCATAAGCCACCTTGATGAAAAATTTCTGGACAAATGCACCAGGAAACCAATGCTGTATTTGAGATACATCAAAGATATTTTCATTGTCTGGACAGACAACTTAAACTCCCTCATAGATTTCCACCACAACTTCAACAACCACCACCCATCCATTAAACTCTCTGTGGAACACTGCCACACCAGCATCAACTTCCTGGACACCACAGTCAGCTTCAGCAATGGAACAGTCCAGACAATCATATACAAGAAACCCACGGATCACCACACCTACCTTCATAGATCCAGTAACCACTCCAAACAAACCAAGAGATCTGTTATCTACAGCCAGGCACTCAGATACCACAGAATATGCTCAGAGGAGAAAGTCCAGGATATATACCGCAACACATTCAGAACTGTTTTCACCAAACAAGAATGCTCCACCTGAGAAGTACATCGCAACATGGAACGGGCCACACAAATACCCTGAGAGAATCTGATTCAATACAGAAATAAACCCTCCTCCAACCAGACACTCTTAGTTGCCATTTTCCACCCCAAACTGGAACCCATACCGGATATCAAACTACTACAACCCATACTCAATGGGGACTCCATCCTGAAAGAAATCTTTCCTGAACCTCCTCTTCTGACCGTCAAACAACCCCCCAAACTCATCATCAGACGCACGCTCCCTCAAAGTGGCACCAGACCCTGCAGAACAACCAATGCAAAACTTGCAGATGTATCTCCATTGCTACAATGATCATCATCCCTGACAAAACACCTTATCTGGTCCATGGATCCTGTGCATGCCTATCACATGTGGTATACCTCATCCAGCAGTCTAAATGCCCCAATAGCAACTCCAGGGTGAAACCATACAATCACTATGCTCTTGAATGAACTCACACAGGAACATGATAAAAGACAAAACACACTATATCACTTGTGGGTGAACACTCTCTATCTGACCTATCAGCCTTCATACTCATAGTAAACCTGCACACCGCTTTCAAAAGATGAGCCTGGGAGCTTAAATTCATAACTTTGCTAGATGCTAAAAATCATGGACTGAATAGAGACAATATATAACCCAAAAATAACCTCTGCACCTTCCCCCCCATGACTGAAGGCATGTTAATAGGCCACTTTACCTTGAAGGGTCCATTGAAATGTGTTAATTATGTAGGCTAAACAATCTGTTTAGCTGTGACACTCTTAAGGCCTTGGCTACACTTGCGAATTACAGTGCAATAAAGCAAGCACTGTACCTCACTCCCTGTCCACACTGGCAAGGCATGTACAGCGCTGTGTCTCCACAGCTACAGCGCCGCTGGTACTCCACCTCCCCGAGAGGAATAGAGATTATTGCACCACCGCTGCTGTGCTGCGGCGCCAGTGTGGCCGCCTAATGCTCTCTGATTGGCCTCCAGAAGTATTCGGCAGTATCCCACAATGCCTGTTCTAGCCACTTTGGTCATCAGTTTGAACTCTTCTGCCCTGCCCTCAGGTGACCAACCATCAGATCCATTCTTTATATTCCCCGGGAATTTTAAAAATCCCCTTCCTGTTAGCACTCCATGCCTGGCTGAGCAATCAGCAAATCTTTCCAAGTGCCCATGTCTCCATGCGCCAAGCAAGCCCCAGTATGGAGCAATGGCGAGTTTTTGGACCTCTTCAGTGTTTGGGGGGAGGAAGCTGTCCAGTCCCAGCTGCTCTCCGGCCATAGGAATTACAATACCTTTGGGCACATATCAAGGGCCATAATGGAAAGGGGCCATGACGGGGATGCACTGCAGTGCGGGATTAAAGTGAAGGAGCTGTGGAATGCCTACCGCAAAGCCCGCAAGGCAAACAACTGCTCTGGTGCTGCTCCTGCAACTTGCCAATTCTACAACGAGCTGGATGGGATACTTGGGGGTGATCCCACCTCCACTCCGAGCACCACCATGGAAACTTCAGAGCAGGGAGAGGAGGAGGAAAGCAGGAGTGAGAGTGCTGGGGGGGGAGACACCCCAGAATCCCTGGAGGCATGTAGCCAGCTCTTCTTGAGCCAGGAGGAAGGTAGCCAGTCACAGCGTCCGGTACTTGGTGGAGGACAAACAGAAGAGCAGTTTCCCAGTAAGTGGCTTTTTTTTTTTTCCAGGAAGGAATTTTTTCGGTGTGGGCTCTTTGGGAGAGGATGGTTAGGGCTGCATGCATGCCTAGATGTGGAATAGAGCATTGATGTGGTCGATCATATCGCGGTAATCGACCTCAGTAATCTCTGCGAAAGTCTCATCCAGAATGTGGGCAATGCGCTTGCGCAAGTTTCTTGGGAAGGCCACCGTGGTCCTTGTCCCAGTCAGGCTAACGCGTCCGCGCCATTGTGCCGTGAGGGGTGGGGGGACCATTGCTGCACACAGGCAAGCTGCATATGGGCCAGGGTGGAAGCTGCTTTGCAGCAGAAGACCCTCTCTTGCTTCCCAGGTCACCCTCAGCAGCAAGATATCTTCCAGGCCGAACTCCTGTGGAAAATGTTGGGACAGTGTTCAGTGTAGGTGCCCCCCTGTAGCTGTTGGCTCTCCCCAAGGCACAGTACAGCCATGAAACAAAACCCAGAGGACAGTACAGCCGTGAAACAATCAGTCTCCCTTACTCACCATTTTGGGGCTCCCCTGAGTTATATGCGCTCTTTTTGGGACAGGAAAATTATGCTATTGTGTAGACTGCGTGTGCCCTCCTTAAGTGTGGGGGAATCATTACTCTGTCTGATATAAACAATGCTGCCTCTGTTAAGTGTTACATTTTGCCTGTACAGACGCAACCTTGAGATCTAAGCAGTCTGTGTTACCACCAGCTGAGAGACTGCAAAGACTCAGGAAGAGACTGTGAAAAAGCAAAGAAGAGATGCTGCAAGAAGTGATGCATCAATCTCAAAGAGAATCAAAAAGCACAGGTGGCAAAGCACGGAGCACTGGCAGCAAAGTATGGATCGGCTGATAAACATCATGGAGCGTCAAGCAAACTCTACCCAGGCGCTTGTAGCCATGCAGGCAGAGCACTACTGAGCCCCCCGCCCCACCACCCTTGTCCCAAAACTCTTTCCCTTGTGCCCCCATGTCACCTCCAACCCACTTTCCCCAACATCTGGGTTCTCACCACCAGCTGCCTCCGACACCTTTATCTTCACCACCCAGCCCTGAAAACTATGACCCTTACCCTCTGCACTCAACAATCACCACCATGCAGTATAGCCATCCTGAAGTGCAGCACTCATTGCACAGCACTCCAGACAGGACATACGCTAATCTGTGATTGCACCGTTTCCCACCCCGCCCCATTGCCCTTTCTGATTCCCAAGAAGTTGTGTTTCTTTTCAATACATGAATTTTCTTTTCAATAAATGGATTCTTTGGCTTTGAAAACATTCTTTATTATTGCATAAAGTAAAAGATATCTTAGCCCAGGAAAAAAACAGGCACTGCAAATCAGCTTAGCAAACACAGATTCCTACTAACATTGTAACCACCACACTTCACTCCCGTGCAGGGCACCAGCCATTACTGCTGGTTTTCAGCCTCATATTGCTCCCTCAAGGCAGTCCCGCACTGGGCCCCTCTAATAGCCCTGCTCTCTGGCTGTGAAAATTCAGCCTCCAGGTGTTGAACCTCAGAGGTCCATGCCTGAATGAAGTTTTCATCCTTCACAAATATGGAGGGTACAGCACATGGATATAACCGCAGGGATGCTGTGTTCAGCCAAGTCCAGCTTCCCACACAGAGATCACCAGCGGCCCTTTAAACGGCCAAAAACACACTCCACAGTCATTCGGCACCAGCTCAGCCTGTATTTGAACTGTTCCTTGCTGCTGTCAAGGCTCCCTGTGTAGGGTTTCATGAGCCACAGCATTAAACAGGTAAGCCGGATCTCCAAGGATCACAATGGGCATTTCGACTTTCCACGCCAGCCTGCATTAATGTCAATGAAATGCCCACAGTGATCCACAAGAGCCTGGAGAACCACAGAAAAATACCCCTTCCAATTAACGTACTTGGATGCTAAGTGGGGTGGTGCCACAATAGGAATGTGTGTCCCATCTATTGCCCCTCCACAGTTAGGGAAACCCATTTGTGCAAAGCCATCCACAATGTCCTGCACTTTACTCAAAGTCATGGTTCTTCTGAGCAGGATGCAATTAATTGCCCTGCAACCTTGCATCAACATGATTCCAACAGTCGAATTTCCAACTCCAAACTGGTTCGCAACCAATCGGTAGCTGTCTGGAGTTGCCAGCTTCCAGACTGCAATAGCCACCCGCTTCTCCACAGGCAAGGAGGCTCTCAATCTCGTGTCCTTGCACCGCAGGGTGCGGCGAGCTCCTCACACAGTCCCATGAAAGTGGCTTTTCTCCTCTGAAAGTTCTGCAGCCACTGCTCATCATCCCAGACTTGCATGAAGATGTGATCTGACCACTTAGTGCTCGTTTCCCGAGCCCAAAAGCGGCATTCTACAGTGCTAAGCATGTCCGTGAATGCCACAAGCAATTTCGTGTCATACGCATTACGCGACTTGATATCATCGTCGGACTCCTCACTGTCACTTTGGATCTTAAGGAACAGCTTGACTGCCAAATGTGATGTGCTGGCAAGACTTGTCAGCATACTCCTCAACAGTTCGGGCTCCATTTCCCGCAGACCAAAACAGAACACAGATCACACTGCACAGAAACCATTGAAAGATGGCGCCAAATGTGGACGGAAACACAGGGATTGCTGGGATGCAAAGCGATGCATCACAGGGTGTTGGGACCAGACCCAGAATGCACCTCACCCCTCGCCCCCTTCCCACAACCCATGGCACCAGAATGGGAAGAGGTGCTCTGTGGGATAGCTGTCCATAATGCATCACTCCTAATGCCGCTGCAAGTGCCACAAATGGGGCCATGACAGTGCACTGGCAGCTGGCAGCGTGGACAGACTGCAGCGCTTTCCCTACTCAGCTGTACGAAGGCGGGTTTAACTCACAGTGCTGTACAGCTGCAAGTGTAGCCATACCCTGAATAAGTTTCCTAGACCTGAAGAAGAGCTCTGTGTAAGCTCAAAAGCTTGTCTCTCTCACCACCAGAAGTCGGTCCAGTAAAAGATACTTCATTCACCTTGTCTCTCTAATATGTTGGGATGGACACAGCTACAACAACACTGCATACATAGAACCTTGTATGTTACACAGTAAATACAAATCTGTTGCTAACTGCCCATGGACACATTAGAAGTAAGAGCTGGCAAATGAGGATTTACATCAGGTCATTAAATTTCATGTTAAGGACAAAGGTATACAGCTAGCTTTGAAACGTGTTTGAAAACATGTACTAATGCACTATAAACACAGAAGTGGTAGCCATGGTTTCACTGGAGAGAATTTGAGTCCAACTGAGAGATAATCCAGTTTCACCTATGCTTATTGAACAAGCTGTGGTCACTGATCTCAGTTGCTGATCTCAGTTACACCAGTGAAAATCCAGAATAACTTATGAAGTTATTCCAATTTTACCCCATTGTAAGTGAGACCTATCACACTGTTTTCTGTGTTTTACTATGGATTACAGCATCTTAAAAGCATTGTGTTATTACATGAACCTTAGCTTAATATGTACTTGGAAGAGTAAAAGGAACTCAGATATTCTTCTCTTGACATCCTTGAGATCCTCCAGGTCCTGGGTTGCATGGCCTTTTTGCATCATCTTTTTAATATCATTCCAAAGTTTTATTTTACAAGACAGCCAGGATATGTGTCCTCTTGGAGGACGAGGCATATATAGGCATATTTCAGTCTCCTGAGTGCAACCTGCACCTCATGACAGATTTCTTTTGCTTGCAAATCCAACTTGTATATTGCAACATATACTGGAAACAGACACACTGGCCTACATTTCACCTGAAGCATCCAACACACTCTCTGAACTCTCCAAGTGCAGATTTCCATTATACTAATTTCTTGCTGGGTGATTTCTCAAGAATCTAATATTTACCATCTTTTCTGCTCAAAGTTTTTAAAGATTTGTTTAGAAACACTGTTTCCTTGCCAAGATTTGACAGTTTAGCTCCACATCTGATGCCAAAATCATGACTCTCTTGTTAGGAGTTTAAGATGACACATATCACAAAACTTAGAAGATGTAAGATCCCCTAGAGGCAAAAAAGTCAAGAAAGCCTTTTCTCACTCAACAAGGGAAGACAGATTTTGAATAAAGAGGGTATCTTTCCCAACCAACCGAAGTGAGAAGGTGCTTCAAATAGTTTTTGACTAACCAAATTCTCACTGTGGTCTTTGTTGGTGGTCTGTCATATAGAGTGGTTTTAATACTTGAAAGCAGTACCTCAAGTGTCAGAAAACAAAAACATTTTATTTCTGAAAGAAAACTTTCCAGTACTACTAGTATTTTGGAAAAAAAAAATTTCCTTGTAGCACATTAAAAGTTGAGAAAAAAAAAAAAAAAAAAAAAAAAAACCAGCAAAGTAAACTATTCCTTATGGCAAAGTACAACTAGCAACTCAAAATGGGATGTGTTTAAAAAAAAAAAAAAGCAAATTCAGAGCGAAGAGGGAGAAGTAAACTTTTCTTTCTGGTCTGGCATGTCTCAGGGCAAGCAAGATCTTTGGCCACATACCAAAATTTATTTCATACTAAGTTATATTTAAATGACATTGACTCAATAGAATTTTGAACTGTGATATACAATCTACCAATGTAAGATGTAGCTTATTTAACATTCCTGGAGCTATTAGAAAATGCATCCTTCTACGTCTGAGCAAGGTTCTGCTTTTGCGGAACCCCTGAATGTACTGGTTTTAATTTACCGCCTTTATTTCTCCCTGAAGATAAAAGAGAAAATGTGCTAGAAACCATGTTACGTACTATTTTTATAGTTCACAAACATATCTAACTGTGGACAAGCAGGCCCTACACAGTTTCTTCTGCAACCATAGATTTCCTTAGAAAAAACATTTGATCAAACATATTTAACAGTGGTCTTACAAGCCATCTAAAAAAAGTACTTCATCTGCTTATAATTCCTTAGTATACTCACAGCAACCCAACATGTGAAAGGTTTAGTGTAATCTTGTAGAAAAATTTCAGCATACTTTTGCCAGACCAAACCAGAACAAAACGTACTATGTTGTATACCCATACGTAATTCTGTTGGGCTAGAACAGAGTACAATGTGTTCCCATTAATACTTACTTGCTTTAAGCTTGTCTTTTAAGATAGCAAATACTATTGAATATTTAAGTAACAGCTCTATTTTACCAAGATTACTTACATACAAAGGAATGAATGGTCAGATTAAACTGGCTCACGGCTTGAAAAATATCACACACAACAGCCAAAGAAAACTTCTTTGAAACATTCCTGTGTTTGGAGAACATAAGGAAACTAATCTTGGATCATGATGGCGATGATGATGCTAAAACAACTGATTGCTGAACTTGTCCGTATTTTCTAAGCATTAAAATTGAATACAAAATAAATACTACTCGAGATACAGACTATTTCATAGATAGTTGGGAAGGGTGGGAAACGGTGCTCCTGAGGTCTGGCAACAGTGCAACCATATCAAGAATCTGACCCATATAATCATGGTTCAGATCCGACATTGGTGTATTTCTATTGATTGATGTTGATTTATACCAGCTGAGGATCTAGTCCAGAGAATTCAAAGCGAATTACCTGGTGAAGAATTTCATATTCTGCCTTTAGAGTTTCTTCCATTCCAGAATGAAATATAGAGAATTAGTACATTTAAGTTTTCAGCTAACCAAGAGGCATATGGTAAATTCTGTATTATATATACACATGTTTTTAGGATAGATAGATAGATATATTCATTCATAGGAATATCTATCTATCTCACACAGGTGTCTACACCTTCATAAGTGATAGTAACAGTAGATTTAATTATAAATTATTTTATTTATATCACCAATCAATTCAACCAAAGAGTTTTCCCAATCATAAAAGAGTTCCTAATTTACTCTCAGAAGGCTCAGCCATAGAGCTGAAGCAATTACTGTTTGATTTCAACAGTTTGATATTACATTAAAAAATTTGTTAGGATTGAATTCCCATTCTAAAGCGCTAGTACTATTATTTGTATTGACTTTTGAGTTCTTCATTTGTAGGTCTACTATTTTAAGAGTTCCAGGAATCCAAAGTTATTTTCAAGATGACTAATTTTAATTTCTTGGGAGAGGCTGTAAGTAGTATAGTATCAGACTAATTCTAAAACCAAGCCCTTTCCTGCAAGCAAGCTTCAGAGTTACATGTCATCTGTGGAAGAACTACTCAGGTTGTTCACAGGCAGGATTTGATCCAGACCACACTGAAGTTAATAGGAATCTTTCCACTGACTGCAATGGGTCTTGGAACAGGTGTTTTCAGAAAAGAGCTGTAGTATTCACCATATATTGTGACTGATTAAAAGTCTCTGAAATGCAAGCAATTATGTTTGGATTTATTGTCCTCTTCTCTAAATATTGCTCCACTCAATGGAAGCTATTTTTATCAAAAAGTGTATAATCTTTATTGGGTTTTTTACAAGTTTGTCATTAAATGCAGCCTGTGCTGCAGCTGTGTTTTACTATTCTGTAGGTTATTGCTTTCCCAGGTGTTGAGTCCAGGGGATCTCTCATCTAGGTACCTTCTCTATAGATCTATCAAAAGCCTCCAGGGTAACAGAAATATGAATTACTGTACATATATTTCAACAGTATTCAAAAAAATAATTTACAGTAGTCAGCACGTTTTCAGATTCTAACTACTCCATTATCTCTTCCTAAACAGATACTCAGTTTTAGGTAAGAAGAGGCTACAAAGCCCATCTCAGTCTTTGCCCTTAGAGTCAGTGGTTAAACACCACAATATTTTTCCTCAAAACAGATACTGCGATGAGATCACCCTTCACAATAAAACTGGCAATCAATTGCAGACAGCATACCCAGACCTGAGGGCAAGAACTGCTCTTCTTCACTTTACATGCATTGTTTTCTAAGTATCTCCCTACTTCGCTCACATTAAAAAATGTACTCTGTATGTCTACAAATGCAACTCAGACAGTTTTGATGTGGAGTTCAGCGGGCTTCTGGAACACATTGTGCTATGAGTAAATTTCCACAGCATGCCATACACTTCCTAGGTTTACTTTAGATCTTTTGCCAAAGGGTTTCTTTCATGTACTTTCTGTACATTTATATCTGTATTCCATGTTTACTATAATTTATCTATAGGGTCTGGAGAAAGCATTACTGTTTTTTAATTAAGATACAACATTTGTTACTTTCCAGATACCCTGCTTCATCCATTACGATGCTCCCTGTGTTTGTTCCTTTGTAATTCACTTTAAAAACATGCTAGGTCACCGACCTCTTAAATAAGCTAGAAATACAAAATACCAAGTAACATTCAAATAATTTGTAAGATACAATACTTCATATCCCAGTATAATTCAGCTCATTATGTTAATTCAGTTATTTTGGTCATTTAGAAAATATAAACTGCATTCACTAATCTTTCTTTATAAAAATAGACTTTCTAAATAATAAATATTTTCGATTTCTTTTTAAAGTGACATATGAAAAGTAGCAGCAAGTTTTGGGCAACTAAGCACAGAACCAGAAACTTCTGAGTTCCAATATTGGCTCTACAATTGACTGTATAAACTTAGAAAAATTGAGAAACTTGTCACAGAGGTGTTATGAAAATCACTTATTGTCTATATGTTGTTATACAACTGTAAAGCATTAACATACAAACAAGTTTCCCCTGTGAAAAAGTCACGTAGAATTTAATGAAATATGATTTCTACAGGTTTTTTAAATATCTCAGTAGACATCTTCCTTAACAGAAATTTATAACCCTGCTATAGAACTATTTTAGATAGTCCAAATGATCCACAGAAAGGATACCAATTGTTATTAGTTGCATATATTTTAATTAGAGTAGTTCTACAGAACTCTATTAAATGTCCTCACAACATTATAGAATTCCACTCTATTAAACTCTAAGACTTTTCCATAAATTTTGTTTTATTTCTACGAAGTGTTGTTTAATTTCTATAATTAACTGCTCTAATTTTGCTTCTTGTTTAATGTGTTATTTGATTCACTGTATTCCAGCCTGATGCACCATCCAAAGGCAATACAAAATGAATGACTGATTTGTTTCACAGGAACATTCAAACAATTCACTACGGGGTGGATATGACAAAGCTCTATTGTTTTTACACAGATCATACAGCATACTGACCTGATCATCATAGCGGTAAACGAGGAACTGTTCTCCTGTTGTATCTTCAAGAAAACTCCCCTGTGGAGAAAGTGCAAACTCAGGCAAGAAGTATGCATCTTGCGCCTGCTCTGCTTTTATCTGTAAGAGATACAAAGAGGTCACTTTATGGCTTCTGGTGACAAGCACCAAAACTTTCAAACACTACATGCACACAATTGCAACAAAGCTATGGTGACCGCATGCCTGCATGTGAGCAAATTACGTGATGTATTTTACACACAATTTTGTGTACAGGATTTTGAACATTTGGTCCTGAGTATATGTGATGAGAATGTTACAAAAAGGCTGGTAGTTGCTACCATCTTGATTTTTGGACTGTTGACTTGAAATGGAAGTATCTATTATAGGGTAAGTAATCTTAATGATCTATCAGAAATAGACACCCTACATATGGTAATGGTCTACAAAATTTCAAAAACATTCCATAGAGTTCTAACACTAATTCTCTGGACTGAATGGAAGAAAGCCATGATCCTTTGCAAAGCCTTTGCAAAGCCTGCAACCTGTCTCATAGCAATGCAGTGGCCACATCTCTGTCAAAGTGGTCTGGAGAACATTACATTGCTACTGCTTTCCATGAACCCGTTCTGCAGTGAAGAGGGGATGACAGTTTCTTAGGCTATAAACCCCATCACATATCAAGAGCACTAAGTTAATTTAATTGTTTTAAATTAAGGAATCATAACTAGAAATTGTTTGTAAAAAGCATGTCTAGAATAGGGACAATGCTAGTGCTTTAAAAGTGTGTTAGTAAACAAGATTTTAAACAGGGCTTCACATCTCGTGTACATAGGGCAAGACATGATTATGTATTTGTTAGCTGGTCATGGTCAACTCAGGGTTCCCACTAAAGTCCATCATACAAATAAGCATAGTTTTCAGTAATGCTTCAGTCGAGCCAGCTACTTTTGAAGGTCTGCTCATGCTGGCTCCAATATGCCCACAGCAGTCACAACCTTTGACATGTTTAGTATGAACCTGATCCTAAATCTTTGGAAGTCGCTGAGAGATTTTCCATTGATTTCAATGGGCTATGGACAGGGGCAGCTCTATGTTTTTTGCTGCCTCAAGCACGGCAGTCAGGTGGTCTTTGGTGGCGTGCCTGCGGGCAGTCTGCTGGTCAGGCAGATTCGGTGGCGTTTCTGCGGGTGATCTGATGGTCCCGCACCTTCAGCACTCTCCACCGAATTGCCACCGAAGCCGCAGGACTGGTGGACCTCCCGCAGGCACGCTGCCAAAGGCTGCCTGACTTCCGCCCTCACAGCAACTGGCACCCCGCCCCCCGCAGCTTGCCGCCCCAAGCACCAGCTTGCTGCGCTGGTGCCTGGAGCCACCCCGGCTAGGGACCAGGCCTTATATGAGAATACAGGAATAAATGAGAAGAGTGTAATCTAGTGATGTGAGCGAAGAATTGGTGGCTAAGAACTGTGCTCTTGGATAAATTACTTAACATTTCTACCTCAATTTCCCCAGGTTTAAACTGAGGAGAATGACATTCACTAACCTACTTTACAACAGTGTTGTGAAGGTTAATTATATTTGTATAATGCTTTGAAAGTTAGCAGTGCAAAGTATTGTTATAAATTGCTAACATTTTGGAAAAAGTTGCTGAGCTCAGGGATAGAAGAGAATCCAAATTATTCCACCACACTTCCCAGAAAAAGGTATATAACATATTGTTGCTTAATTTCCCATAAACAAGTTTGCCAGAAGAATATGCAGTGATTAACTAACTTGTGTTTCCCATCTTTATAAGGTAAATATTTAAACTACAAAGCATTCAGACATATATCATTAAGCTTTGAATATATAAGATGCCAACATTTGAAGCTGAAATAACAATTTAATAAGTGTTACAAGAAAAATTGAAATATGTTTCACACACACACATTTATTTAAGTGTCAGAAGCTAATGAGCAGTTAGCCACTGGGTGAAATACAAGACTACTTGCTAGATTAAGGCAAGCAAACTTTGGTCACAATCATGGAAAATTTCAACCCAAGAGGTGAGTGCTTTAGAAAGTTATATTTGGGGATTATAAGAGAAACTAGTTTGCTTAACTATTGGGGGTGCTACTAAGTACCGAATAGAACTGAAGGATAGAGATAGATTGTAAAGATTGGGGTCAAAAATAATAATCTACTTGAATCTGACTCAATTGTCATGGCAAGCCAATGCTGAAATCTAATTGACTGAGCTCTGTTCAAAACACACAAAAAATTCATGAATAGCTTTCAAAAGAATTTCCAAAAAGTCTCAACAAGTCTACCAGCTAGTCAAAAAATAGAAAAAAGTTCACCAAAAATCATCTGAATTTAGACATTTTTTCAAATCGTTCTAACAACAACATTTGAACAGCTTTACTGTGCATTCATTCCACAATGTACTTATTTGAATACAGTATGTCCTAGTCTGTTTCATGGTCCATTTTTTTCCAGATGGGATCTTTCAGGATTCCTTATAAAACTTTTATTATTATGAATATTTTGTTTAGACAGTCATTCAAATGTCAGAACTTTGTGAGTGTTCACCACATTTTTTAGTTGATGGCATCAATTTTAATGGCTTGGCTAGTCTGCAGTATACTCGTTACTTAAATGAGAGCTGAAGATTTAAAGTGCCTCTACTTTCAGAAAACAATTACACATCATCCTGGTGTTTTAAGAAAACTTAACAGACAGTTTAATGCTATTAGCTTCAAGTTAAACATGTCAGGTGGATTATAAATGTACTTCAGATTTAGAACAGTCATTTTAAACCAGATTTTATGCTGTTCTTAAATATTATTGTTATGAAGTGGAAAGTTGGTAGGTGATAATAAGGTAAGCAACCATAATAAAAATAGTAATTGCGTAAAATGTTTTAAAAAGAAATTTTAAATAAATGTCAGATTGCCATTAAAGGAGGAAATGTGGCATAGACATTACCGTACCTGGCAAGAAGATTTAAAGTCAGGGAAGAAATAGATAAACACTAATTTGAAAAATTTCCCAGATACCTGCTAGCCAGAGACCAAACAATGAAGGTCTCCCTTGCCCTTCAACGCCATTCCATCCCACCAGTGAGGTCCAGGAGACATGATGAGATGACCAGTTTGCACCTTTGACTGCTGAGAATGGGAAGATGGTAGGATTTCTATTGAGGTGCTCATCTTCCTGAACCAAGCTTAGTATCAACCTGAGTTTGGTAGATGCTTGCTCAAACGAAACTTCCCCAACCCCCTGACTGATGAAAGGGAAAGTTCTCCCTATTTTTAATCCTCTTCTCCCCTTATCCCTGAACCACTTGACTGGTGAGGAATTAAACTATTCTCACTTATTCAAACTTCTGGCTTCTGATTATGGGAGAGGAGGAAATCAACAGCCAATACCCAAATCCCCATTCTTGCAGTTCTCCCAGAGACTGCCTCTGCTTCTACTGTAAAGCAACAGAGACATAATTTTTGTCAATTTCATTGCTAGGGTTCTGAGCAGCAGCAGTAAAGCCATCAATTATTACAACGTTCAACTGAACCTTACGTAACATCCCTCCATTCTATTTTACTATAACCACTGGACATCTAAAGTAATTGTTTCATATTTATATATAAACATGTCTTCTGGTATTAATTTGAGGTTTAGAATCAAAACAGCAGCACTAGGATTTAACTTCCGTTAATTCTTACTGATGAAAGGTCAAGAAGATGAGAAAATGGAAGTGGAATATCTCAAAGAAATGACAGTCTCACTGAATTCTTTCATGCCCATGACATGAGTATGGTGACAAGTTCTAGGTCTTTAGCACAGGTTTCTGAGAGCCAAGCACTCATCAAAACAAAATGAATGTACCAATAAGTACATTTGCCTTTCACACAAACCTACATTACCTAAGATAAATCAGCTATTCCCCCTCTAAGCCTACGTGGTGTGTTAGCTAACAAGGGGGAAGCCTAAGCAAGGTGTACTCTGCTCAGAACAATCTGTATTACTTTACTACATAATGATGAAAAGATAATGAGAAAAATCACACAGATTTTAAAAATTCCAAAGATTATAAAATACTATACATTTTCCTGGAGCTTCTTAAATGCTTAAAAACAGAACCTGATTTGGAGACAAAAGGCCAAATTCACTCAAACTTGCACAGTATAATTTATACTTCTCTGCCTCAGCTAAAATTTTGTACCACCTTTGTAATTCAAATTTGCTGTCTGACATCTATAGTTAATTATTTCTGGTATGGTTACAACAAATAACTTGCTCATGTTTGAGGTTAGAGATTTTAAGGTAGGGTGTTCCAAAATACTTTTTAGTCCAGAAGGGGGTTAATAGCTCCAAACATTTGGGAAACCAAGATATAGTATAAACAAGTACACAAGGTTACATTATTTTCCAATAAAAGTTCAGTTCAAAAGTAGCATCAGGTTTTGAAAGAGGTCCTGTATTTTACCTAATTTATATTTGCGTTGACTGAAGTACAAGGAAGCCAAGTGACTTTCCAAAAATCAAAGAGTCACTCAGTGGTTCGAGCAGCATTAGCTCCAAGATACTCCTGGTTCCCAGTACCTTGCTATAACCAGAAGATCACAGATTCAAAGCACTACCGTAAAAATATTGTATACATTGATTATGTAACATTCAGTCAGAGATACACTATCGAGGGAGAGCATACTTAAGAACAAAAAAAGAAGACAACAGGCTAGACTGAGGTTCATTGATCTTTACCTTTCTCTCACCTTCATGCAACATTGTTAATGCACAATAACATCCGCCTGAGCCTAACAGGTCACTTGTGTTCAGTGTTCCAAGTGAAGGTTAGAAAGCCCCAAGGTCTATGCCACGAAGTAAAATTCCTTCCCAGCCCTCTCTTGGCAATAAAGTTTAATCCTCTACATGTGAGGGTAAAAGGCACTCAGCCTATTCAGTCTACTACTAAAGTAGCAGCAGGCCCCAAGCCAGCAAAATACTTTATATATATATACAAGTGCTTTGCTAAATCATGGACTCATGCACTAGAAAATGTACAGTGGGAAATAATCCTTCATTATTATCAAGGAAAAGGACTGGATGAACTATGAAGTCTCTTCCATCTCTAATCCTATGATGAAACAACAGCCTAAGAGAATACAGCAAGTTCCCTGTGGCTTGATGAGTCTTGAACTGGCAACGGCTGGAAAGGGTAACTTGGAAGAAAATTGACAGGTTTCAGAGCAGCGGCCGTGTTAGTTTGTATCCACAAGTACTCCTGTTCTGTTTTTTGGAAGAAAATTGGAGATGAGGGAGAAGAAATGGTTAGTCTCCCAAATGAGTCCAAAGAATTTTTTTTAAAAGAAAGAACAAATGAACAGATGGCAAACAGAAAAAAATTGGACTCACATTCTGATTGACTTGCACATACATGTTTGTCAGATTACTATGCATTGCAAGTCCAATCATATACCAAAAAAGTGTGAACCTTTGATTTGATTCTTACAGTTAAATATCTTCTAGTCTGTTAAACTGTAGTAGTATATGATTTGTGCCCTAGGGAAGAAATATACCAGCTAACAAGCAGCTAATTTTAATGCACTTTCAAGGACTCTAGCACAAAAAAGTTCGGTGGGCTATGGCACTAGACTTTATCACAAATCATCCAGTTGTGAAGTATCAGATAAATAAAGAAAATCACACTAAAAGGTCTATAGTTTCACAGCATTTCTATGGTTAATAATCATGATGAGTAGATATCAAAGTAACCATGATTAAGACTAGCTATTTGTCATGGCCAATATTTTCAAAAATGGGTTTGTGACGGGATGATGTCTCTTAAGGCTAGTGGGGCCTAATGGTCAGCCCACCCCATCATGCAGCATGGCCCTTTAAGAGGCTCAAAGGTCTGATTACATATATAAGAACCTGTCTCCAAAGAGACATTGGGAAAGAGGAAGCAGTCCCAGGAGCGAGAAGCGTTCGGGAGGAAATTCTGTTACTGTTTCTTTGGTGACCTGGGGCCAGGAGCCTTCCAGAGAGGGCAGAGCAAAGCTATCCTCTCACGCAGCCAACTGGAGGATAAGCTGGGAGAAGGGGACCAAGACAAAGGCTCCCTCCTCTCTCATAGCAGGATAGACACCAGGAAACATCAGCAGAGAAAGGCTGGGCTTCTGAGCACCCTGAAGCCTAATTAAGGAAAGGGGTCACCAGAGGGAAAAACTGGGCTAACCCATAACTCAGCTCCAGGGAAGAGAGCTAAGTGCTCCTGCTTAAGGAGGAGCAGAGAATTGGATTAACAGAACCTAGTTCCAGAGAGGAGAACGGAGGGGAAGGGGGATCCTGTTTAAGGTAACAACAAAAGACTAAATCAATACAGCCCAGCTCCAAAAAGGAGAGCTATGGACTCCTGCTTAGAGGGACTGAAAAGGAGTAACCCAGGGATGGTACTAGGAGGGGTTCCAGAAATAGAAATTATTTACAAGAGCAAGAAAGAAAAGTTTCCTGACAGATGGAGCCAGAGACCACTAGTTGGACTAAGTCAGAGATGACAAATGTCCCTGGATGAATCCGAGTGAGCTCCTACTTAGGTTTATGGCCCTTGATAATAAATGAGGACCTTGGAAAAGGGGCGCTCCTTGATTTAAAAGGTATGTCTGGACTTGTTTATAACCTAAGTCAGTGTTTCCCAAACTTGGGATGCCACTTGTGTAGGGAAAGCCCCTGGTGAGCCGGTTTGTTTACCTGCTGCGTCCACAAGTCTGGCCGATGGTGGCTCCCACTGGCCACAGTTCTCCACTTCAGGCCAATGGGAGCTGCTGGAAGCAGCAGCCAGTACGTCCCTCAGCCCGCGCCACTTCCAGCAGCAACCATTGGCCTGGAGCAATGAACTGCGGCCAGCGGGAGCCACAATCGGCCAGACCTGCGGACACGGCAGGTAAACAAACCAGCCCAACCCGCCAGGGGCTTTCCCTACACAAGCGGCAACCCAAGTTTGGGAAACACTGGCCTAGGTGAATGGAAGTGAGGCAGCGCTTACCAGTGGCACCACACCTGACCGAAAGGGGGCAAGCTGGAGTGGCCTCCATTCTTCAGGGTTCCTAAACTTAGGCCTCTAAAGCTACATTTAGGCAACCAAAATAAGTGAGCTGATTTTTCCATGAGAGCTGCCAGGTGCACTGCACTTATGAAAACAAGGCCACTTATTTAAAATATTGAATAATATTCAATTCATAGTTAAATCCTTGAAAGGTCACTTTATAAATATCCACCACAATAAAATTTACAGGTCTGTATCTGTAAAATATTCATGGAGGAGTCTTGCTCAGCAGCTGACTGCTGTAACAGAGACCAAGCATTTTTATTTAAAAGTTTCATTTTTTGGTCATAAAACCCACGGTCCTGACGGACACACAATGACACAATCTATAGTACTTCGAGTGTGTGACTCTCCAATCCCTCTCCCTAGTGCTCACTCTGACTTTGCTGAAAGCAGACTTCAAACCTCTTTGGTTCAACTAGAAGCCCTAATGTTTTTCCCTTGTCAAGTAACTCCTATTCTAGACTCTCTTAGTCCAAATGTAAATGGAATGTGCCCTGGGAAAATGTCCCAGTGGCTCTAGAGAGTCATGTGTAGATATCTGAAAGACCACTGAGACGTATTTCATGGAGTCCATTTGGTTTTGAAAGGACAGTGAGGCATCATTAGTGAACAACTCTTATAGTCATAGATGGACACTGACTATTTCTGAAGAACATATTTACAAACCAGTCCTACAGCCAGAGGCATGTTTGTGAGAAGGCAACATTTGATATAAGTTCTGCTGCTCAAATATGGCCTGATCCAAAGCCCATTTAAGCCAATGGGAGCCTTTCCCTGGCCTTGAAAGGGCCCTAGATCAGATCCAAAGCACACAGAATATAAGGCTTTGTCATAAACAGATAGTTAAGGGTTAATGTCTCTTTTACCTGTAGGGGGTTAACAAACAGTGAACCTGGAACACCTTACCAGATGACCAATCAGGAGACAAGATACTTTCAAATCTCGGTGGAGGGAAGCCTTTGTTTGTGTTTTTTGGGTTTTGCATTGTTCTCTCTGGGTTCTGAGAGTGACCAGACGTACCTACAGGCTCTCTAATTTTCTGTTCCAGTAGTAAGTACAAGTAGAAAGGCAGTTTAGTCTTTTTGATTGTTTTCTTTATTTGCAAATATGTGTATTTTGCTGGAAGGATTTTAATTTGTATGTATGCTGGGGGGAGGATTCTCTCTAGTGTCTATAAGCTGAAAGACCCTATAACGTTTACCATCTTGATTACAGAGACAACTTTTACTTTTTTCTTTCTTTTATTAAATGCTTTTCTTTTTTAAGACCTGATTGATTTCTTCCCTTGTTAAGGCTCAAGGGAATCGAGTCTGTACTCACCACGGATCTGGTGGGAGAAAGGAGGGAAGGGAGGGGTGAAGGTGGAATTCCTCTGTGTTTTAGATTCACAGAGCTTGAATCTGTATTGCCTCTTGGTGAGAGGAAAAGAGGAGGGGGGAAGGTGACATTCCTCTCTGTTTTAAGATTCAAGGAGTTTGAATCACAGTGATCTCCTAGTGTACCCAGGGAGGGGAGGATCTGGGAGGAAGAAAGGAGGGAGGGGGAATGGTTTATTTCCCTTTGTTGTGAGACTCAAGGGGTTTGGGTCTTGGGGGTCCCCAGGGAAGGTTTTGGGGGGACCAGAGTGTACCAGGCACTCCAAGTCCTGGTTGGTGGCAGCACTACAAGATCTAAGCTGGTAATTAAGCTGAGAGGAATTCATGCTGGTACCCCATCTTTTGGACTCTAAGGTTCAGAGTTCTGCTGCTCAAATATGGCCTGATCCAAAGCCCATTTAAGCCAATGGGAGCCTTTCCCTGGCCTTGAAAGAGCCCTAGATCAGATCCAGAGCACACAGAATATAGGGCTTAGAGTGAATTTTTCCATTGCCCTAGGTTTGTTCACTTGAAGCCAAAACTGAACGAGAGAAGGACAATCCAGATCATTTTGCTTTTAAAAATATGGTGGTGTCATTCTTTCAGGCTCTTTTAAAACAAGCCTATTTTCTCCTAAATTCATCTTGATTAAATATAAATATATTTCCTTTGGCAAAACTTTTGCTGCAGGCTGTAGATAAAATAAATTTGAACATTTTTCCTGTGCTTTTTAAAATGTATCCTAGTGATTAAGCTTTTGGATATTTATCAACTAATTGTGTTTTCTCTTGACATAGTTTGGCTAAGAGATTTAACTTTTCAGTGAAATACTTCAGCAGTGTTTAGCCAAAATACTATTTAGTTTCAAAATCCAGCTTAACTCTCAAGTCTGCTTCATGTTTCCAAAAGAAATGAATTCTAGAATTTTACGTGTCTTTTCCCCAGATAAGCTTCTTCTGAACATTGAGTTAGGCGGAGTCTACTTCTTCTCCACATGACTGGGGTAATATGTAGGGTGACCATATTTCCGTAAACTGAAAACTGCACACATGGGGCTGTCCCAAGTTGCCTGGAGTCACCACTCATCCCCCGATTCCTCTGCACCCCTAATTGGGCCAAGACGCAGAGATGGGGGCAAAGGGAAAGAGGAATGAGTATAGGCTGGGATCTGGACAGCAAAGTAGAGTGTGAGTGTGCAAGTGTGAGAACTTTTGGGCTTGGAGCCAGGAGTTGAAGCTATTGGACTATGATCCAGAAAGAAGTGTGATGCCCCTTTGGGGGCTGGGATAGCAGAGGGGCAGGAAGAAGGCTCCGGGTAGAGGGAAGGGACCAAGGGTACTCCAAAGAGCAGCCCTGGGGAGGTGAGAGGAGGCCAGCATGCAGGGTTACCATTTCAGATGTTAGTATGGCAAGAGGCCAACTTCCATCTGGTGAGGGGATGAGCGAGAGGAGTGAGCGACAGGGGACCAGTGAGGGGTTGCTCGCAGCAGGTGATATGAAACTCAGAGGGTGGAGCAGGTGGCCCCCATTTCCCTCCCTAAATGGCACCCCTGCCAGGATGTGACAGAAAGAGATGACTGGAGGCAGAAAGGGGAGGGAAAGAAACAAGTTGGGGTGGGGTGGGGTGGGCTGGAGAGGACTCTGGAGACCAGTCCTGAAGGATGGTGGGTGGGAAGGACATGAGACCAGCAATGGGAGCTCCAGGGACCACTTGCAGGGCCAGGTCACACTCAGTGCCCTGGCACAAGTGGATGCTGCAGGACTCCATTGGGAACTTACCAGTCGGGTTGTGGGGTAGGAACCGGGGCCCATGAGTCACAGCCCCATGGCCTGGCTGGAGAAAAGTTTGAATTAGGCCCCTAACCACACTGCCCTCTGATTGGGCTGCAGAGTGACATGTGACACGCCATCACTGCCCAATGCAGGGGCAGGGCATAACAGAGACACAATCGGCCAAACTTGTCTCCCTCCCCCAAGATTCACTGCTCCCCCCCACCAACGTTCCTCCACACACCACTAGCAGGCTGCACCCTACTTTTTTGGCAAAACTGGGCATTTGTCCCTTTCGCTTTTGGCAACTGATTGGCAAGAGCAAACAGGACAAATGCCTAGTTTTGCCAAAAAAAGTCTGGATTCCAGGGACATGGCTTAAAAAGGGGACTGTCCCGGCGAAATCAGAATGTATGGTCACCTTAGTGACATGCTTATACACCACTACCTCGATATAATGCCACCCTATATAACACAAATTTGGATATAAGGCGGTAAAGCAGTGCTCGTGGGGAGGGGGGCGCTGTGCACTTCGGTGGATCAAAGCAAGTTCAATATAACACAGTTTCACCTATAACAGTAAGATTTTTTGGCTCCCAAGGACAGCATTCTATCGAGGTAAAGGTGTATTTAAATCACCCACCTGAGGGCTTGAGTTGACCCTGCTCTCACTGACGCCAATGGCAAAAGTTCCCATTGACTTCAGTGATGCAGAATCTGGGCCTAAATGTAGGCATTACATTTTGAATGGTACAATACTACATAAAATAAACTATTCGTTCATTATTACTGTGATTGGTACTGGTTACCCAATGCATTTCAGCTCTAGATAGATAAAAGTGAAGGTGAAAAATATGGAGTAATCCGCAGGTGCTGGAGCTACGGGTGCTGGGGGGCGGGGTTGCTGCACTCCATGGCTTGGTTTTCATCATATCCAGGGTTTACAGTTTGGTTCAATGCTCTTAGCATCCCCATTATACAAATTGACCCAGCACCCCTGCAGTAATCTCCAAGAGAAAAACTGACCCTGGACTAGATCACTTCATATCATTGTCATAAAGTAAATGGCTGTGGATCAGATTCTGCCCTTAAAAACATGCACACAACCCCCATGCATCAGTTTCAATTGTAAAATGGGACTCGTGATATTTACCTGTATTTGAAAGTGCTTTCAGCTCTATGGATGAAAAGTACAATATAGGAACCAAGTATTATTATCACTCTTCTGAGGACAAAATTTTCTCTCTCTAACCAAAAAACATCCAAAAAGTGTATTCAAGAACTAGAGTACAGATTTTTATTTTCCATAAGTCACTTGACTACTCTGACATATAATTTTATTGTGTTGCCTCCGCACAAAAGAAAAATATATTGGTTTGTGTGAATCTTTTTCAAATAATGTATTTTAAATAAAGAATTTACCTTCTGAATTGTGAAAGTGTAATAAAGCACATTATTTTGATTGAGAAAGGGCAGGGGGCAGGTGGGGGAAGGAAGAGAAATTCCACCTACCAGTATAATTTCTTGCTAAATTTCATTTAAAAGATCAACTTTAGGTTCTCTCAAAGTCTTGGATGAAAATTCTCTCCATGGAAAGCACTTCAACTCTTAAAACAGTAAAAGGGAAGAAATGTCTTGTAAAAAGTCTGGAAATGAGACAGAAAATACTATTTCATTAAAACTCATGTATTTTCTATAAAAAAAAGAAATCTTGTGAGCAAGACACAGACAGAGGTAACTAAGGTCTTCTGAAGGTTTTTTTCCCCCCCTCCCCATACCATATGTTCAGCCTCTTTCCAAACAGAAACCACCTTTTTATTATTTATTTAGTAACCTAATAATTGGCAAAATTCTTCTCATAAATCAAGCCCCTTCAGCATTATTAGCAGCATGTTCTCATGGAAATCTATTTATCTCTTACACAATGATATTTTCTAAGGGTCTTTATAGTCTCTGTAGAAAAAATATATTATAAAGGAACATTTTGTCAGCGCCTTTAGCAGAATCAGGCTAATCTAAAATATTTTTAAAGATTTGTTAAATTGCCCTTTAATGTCTAACATTATACGGTGAAAGAATTTCTTCTTGCCACATTGGCAAACTGCTACAGATTGAATAGACTAATTTGTAGAAAACAAGCAGACCATCTTGCTTGTTTATCTATAGGCACATGACTGCGGTTTGCTCTGTGATATTCTGAAGGAGGCTGTAAGTATACTTGGGGAACAGGAGATTTATTTTTGAAAGGCAAGAAAGGAAAGCAGCTAAAGTAACGTCGGATTACTATCAGAGGTATCTGAATAATAAAATCCTATGAATGAATACATGCTCTGGAATGAATACAGCCCGGTAGTTAAAGAGGTACAAGAAAGAAGAGAACAAAAAAATCTGGTGGGAATCTCTAGTGGGAAAAATAGTCCTGAAGAGCAATCCCACCCTCTTCTAGCTGACCAGAGTATAATTCTGCACCACCAGCAAATCAGCTCTGGGCAACTGCTCCAGTGAAGCTGAAAGGAGGGGAAAATGAAAAGATATGTATATGCCAAATAACCAAAAACTTTGCTGGAACTGGGAAACCAGCTGAAAATAAATAAATGTGCAGTGTTGAACACGAGAAACTTTACACCACAGTCTTGGAATGAGATCTGCACATGTCGACTCTTGCACTCACAAAGTATCCCTTTGATTTCAATGGGGTGTGGAGTGGGCACAGGACTCACTCACACAGATGTGATGGCAGGATCAAGGCTTTAACCAGCAACATCTTGAAGTTCATACCAGCCATACATTCACACGCAGGTATAAATATAATACTAAAAGTTACACAAAAAGCAAGCAAATAATGTTTTTTATGTGCGCTGTAAAGGTCCTAGCACAGTTCTGGGCACTGCAGAAGTAACTAACTACCAACTGATATACTATTCCCTGATGAGAGATAATAGAACACACACAAAAAATGAGCACTTAGCTCTTATATAGTGCTATTCATCAGTAGAGCTCAAATCACTTAACAAAGGTGTCATTATCCTCATTTTACAGTAGGCCGTCTCAAGAAAGTCCTGCTAAAAGTGACATGGGAAACCTGACTCAATTTCCTTATACTTTTTAAATTAAATTATAACCTTAATGTTACGTTAGTGTAATTATTTGTATTTAATTTCCTTTGGAGATTTTTTCTTTAATAGTGATATAATTTGAATTGACATAGTAACATGCTTTTCATATACTTGGACTGAAATTGTGCCCTAGGGCACTGAAATTCTCATCCATAAGTCGTGCAAGCAAAAACGCCACAGTATTAGCTGCCAAACACCTGCTATGTCTACTGGAGGATCCAGATTTTTAAGAGGATTCCTGTTGCATAACGAAAGAATGGAGAAAAAGTGTGAGGCTAGGGAATGGTAGTGCAACCACAGCAGTTAGGGAAAGAAAACGCCTGTCACCATGAGACCCTACAGAGCCAGGTATTGCAAACTTTCATGGGTACAAATACAGATGGCTGCGGGGGGGGCGGGGAATGGCAAATATTCCAACTGCAACAGAAGACCAGCCAGAGGCACTACTGGTTTTAATTAAGCTACATATGCAGTATTGTCACTAGCAATAAGATGTTATTTTTCACTAACTCAATGTGTAGGTGAAGAAGTGCATGAAGTGGCACAGCTACAATGGAAGAATTCAAATTCTAATAAAAGATATCAACCCAAGTGCAAGGCAAACTTTCAGTCCTAAGACACTCCTTCAAAAGAAGAAATATCCTTTGGGGCAGGAAAGACAACACTTACCTTCTATTAAAAAAAATAAATCAAATATGGGGCCTAAATCCCACACAAATGCAGCCAGGTAACAGAGATCTCAAGAAGAAAGGAAGAGGTGTTTGGCAGTCAACACCTAAGGTCATAGATACACTAAAATTGCTCCATAAATGATACCTTCAGTAACTCCTGTAAATATCACATGATCAGCTGTAGTTCATGTAACAACCAAGCATGCTATTTTCAGGAAATGGCCACTAATATAGCACAGGAAGCAAATAATCATTTATGACCACAGCTAGGTCACTAGGACTTGCAGTTTTGGTCAAGCCATATTAGCTCACAACTGGACCCAAAGAATATGCTTCTGGCATATGGGCAAAGATGACCAAGTCATCAAGGCTAAACGGTGTAGGAAGTGAGTACAATCTAGACTGCTTGTTGGCCTACTTCAGGGACTTTCACCAGGAGCGAACGTATGCAGATAGGACTATATACAGACTAATAAGCACAGATTCACAGAATGAAATCCTGGCCCCAGTGAAGTCAATGGGAATTTTCTACTGACTTCAAAGGGGGCAGGATTTCACCTATAGATTCAAAAAGGGGCCACTATGACTCATGCACACCACAGGCCATGGAATTTCACCAAGTGATTCCTGCATCAATCCCTTAATTTCAGGTTGAGCTCAAGTGTTCCATTTGGAAAGACATCCCATCTTGATTGAAAGATTTCCACATATTGGAGGATCTATCACATCCCTAGATATGTTGTTCCAATGGTTAATTATCTTCCTTGTTGAAAAATTTCACCTCATTTCTATTGATTTTGTTCAGCTTCTGTTTCAGCCTTTGAACCTTATTGTGTCTTTGTCTGTTGTATTAAAGACTTTTCTGCTATCATAAATCTTTTCCCTTTGTAAGTACTTCTAGACCATGATCAAGTCACCTCTTAATCTCTTTATCTCCTCCTTGTTAAGATAAATAACTTAAATAATATAGCTCCCCCTCCTGTTAATTCTAGCAGATGTCTTCTTACCAGATAGAAAGTGGGGAGTAGAGAATGTCCCAGCCCAACGTTCACTCCATCCTAACTCATGGCCAGCTCAAAGTATGACTACATCTAAGTAGAGGACAGTCTCAATTTTCCCCATTGCTAATGCTCCATCACCTCTAATAATTATTTTTGTATTAATAAGAGTCCTCTTGCTCTTTGTCCATTCCTCTGTCTCTCTATTGTTCTATTGTCAGGGAATCTTTTAGGGATTATGGTCTGAGCAACCTAGCACACAGACTCAACCAGCCACATTTTTACAATAAAAGAAGCAGTTAACTGGTCATGGCTCTGCTGTAGGAATGTTGGTTTAAGACTAGTAATGAGGCATGTGAGGTGAATGCCTCCCAGCCATGCACCCTTCACTCAGGCACACCTGTTTCAGCATGATTTTTTAAAGAGACATTTCCCAAAGAAAACTCTGTGCACAACACTCAACCCATTACCCATTCAGACCCACTATAGGTCTCATAAGCATATTTAAAAATACTCCACTCATCTAGTTTTTTTTAGACTGTGCTGACCCAAAGAAATGCTAACACACCAAAAGACTTAAGAAGCATGCTAGTTCCTAGTAAGCTATTTTCCCCCCAGGTGGAGATGATCATATCATGTTAATGTCATACGTTTGTTCATTCCCTCATCATTTCCTTCTTCTATTACTGCCTACCCTCCCCCCGGTCCTGACAACCAGATAATCCCCATCTAATCACTTACTGCTAAAATTACCTTTTTGGCCCATTGAGAAGACATTGTCACTCCCCTCCGCTAACATCTTTCCCATTGTTCCACATTTCAACTTCTCATCCTCAACTTCAAGGTTTTGCATAACTCTCTTGGCAAGTATCTCTGATCTCCCCTCAGTCCCTTTCCTGCACCAATAAGGCCAGTCTCAGTAGCCCATTCCATTCCCGTTTCCAGTTTGTTTCCATTCCTCCTATATATATATATGATATGATCTCAACTCCAGGCCACAATCCTCTCCTGAAACAAATCCGTCTTAAAGATTCACTTCTGCATAGTCAAGTAACACTGAGCCACAAACACCTTCTCTCCAACTTCACAAAGAGATTAAGTGAGTTTTAAAATAAGCTAAATTAACACTCTCCTCTGGATCTCCCACTGCAGCTTTTCTTCTCTTTGTCTTTTACTGGGTACATGCCTCAGGTGGACACTGTTTTTAATTTGTGTCTTTTATTGCACCAAGCACAGAGGTAAGATTTAACAAAGACAGTTGCTTGGGAAAATGCCTGCTTTTTGTTTATGTTTATGGACAATATAGAAAATACAAATAGTGACCAAAATATATTCCCTATGGCCGAAAAATACGGCCCACACAGCAAACAAAAAGGGATAGTGGGATTTGCACAAAAGGGCTAGAGAGAATATAGATGAACACAGAATTATGAGCAAAATGTGCAGAAGCCCCAAAACAAATAATATCCCAAACCCAACACCCTAAAAAAGATTCATGTTTCCCAATATGAACGGGGAGCCATCATCAATCCTATGGCTGTTTCTGGTCACAGCTGATCAGCTGGAATTAGGTGACAATAATTAATGCATATACTTAATAACAACCCAAAATGTAGGTGAGTATGCAGTATCTGTGCAGAAAGACTTCAGTGGAATATATTGCAATCATCTGTTCACTGACAGCCATTAGTAGTTATGGTCATTAGCTTAATGGGCTGTTGATGTTTCTTCTCTCAAGGATGTATGCAAGAACTCAAGGAAGAGGAATGAATCCAGCTGCTGGCCACTTAGCAAATTCAGAATGAGCATGCACTCCATTCTAGTTCCTCATCCCAGGGATTTGGTGGAAGGTACTTTAACATATCAAGGGCTAACACTTCTGCTGATTAGGACCAGAAGTCTGAGGAAGCTGGACTCAGAGATCCAGAAGGGATAGATACTTCAAAGAATGAAATGGGCCTGACAACCCAGAACAAAAACATGGGAGGATATCACAGTCAGATTGAAAAGGAGGGGTTCTTACAGGAAGAGGCTAAAGATAGCCATGAGCTCTCTTACTGGAAAGAGTAAGTAAATAGACCTTGGGAGTGAGTTAAAGAGTTAGAGAGAGAACTGAGCAGTTATATGTAAAATGGAAACAATCTATTGATTCAAAACAAGATGACTGCCGGAATGATAATCAGAGTGATCTGAACGTAACTATTATACCACTCATCTTCTGTGGCCAGCAATGAAAGTTTAATAACTAATTGATTCTAAATACAATACCCAGGAGACTACAGACAGACATAAGGCAATGAATGTGATGAATGAGGAGGAAGAAGGATGGAGAACCTGTTAATGTGGCTGTGCCTTCTTATAGTATATAATCCACGGATGAAGAAATATCCAGTGTCTCAGTACCAGGGAGAGCAGTAGAAGCTGAGCTGCAACAGAACACAGCACAGGACCTATTGTGTTTTACATACACTGATGCCGTTTTTGCTGTTTTGTAGTGTGTATGGAGCATGAAACTGATTGAAACCCATGTCTACATATGAAATTCATGTGCCAGCTCATACTTAATTTTATGGTATTTGTTTTGGTACCTAAGGATCTAGACAGCAGGCACTATCTTCTTGCAACTGATCAATGTCCATGTTTATGATGTCTACTGAACACTGATGAGAATTTAGCTGAAAAAATTACATCCAAATAACCTTTGCCTGACTTTTCACATTTCAAATCATTTTCCATAGAGTGAAAGAGGAAGTGTTTCCACCTCTGTCTCATCTTAAGTTGAATTCCCTCCTTCATCTTCGAATATGCTATAGGTTATTCGTTAGCATGCAGAACATCACTCAAGGAACTTTGAGCAGTTCAGAGCAATGTGGCCCCTGATCTATCCAGGCACCTAAGCTGCTTTAAGTACCACTGACTGTACTAAAACTGATATGGTGATCTTATAAGCCTCATTGTATCTTTATACGTGAACTTTGTAGGTGTTTGGGGGTTTAGAAATTATATCATAAGCCACATCTTCAGAGGGTGACCAACAGTCAGGGCCATCCCTGGGGTGGGGGGGCATGGAGTAGAAGTGACAGATTTGTCTCTTCTGGGTCCAGCCAATTGCACTGGCCTGCGTGGCTCCCAAAGCGTGGGGCCCCGAGTGGTCGCCCTGATTCTCCCTACCCAAGCAACAGTCTGCCAACAATAACTGCAGGTGGCAAAACACAGAGTTAGGTGTTCTTTCTAAGATCTTAACTGAGAACACTGAACGAATAGCTATCGGATTGTGTTACTTACTAATTAGCCAAAGTCAAAGAGCTGATGTAGGACAAATTGCCTCAGTACCTGCACAACATGATACAATCCTGGGAACTTGGTTACCATGTCCAAGATCTGTGATTTGGCAACACATACAACCTGCACGTTGAGGGAACGGACTTCCTGTTGCTGAAAAGCTCCTCATCCCGCGTGGGTGTTTAGAAGCAGATGTGTATGTACAATGGATAGCTCCCAGGGCAACTGAATTGAGACATGTCTTAAGTCATGCATTGTTTTCCATTAGTGTTGTCTTTCTACGGGAATGTTAATATGATTTTACTTCTTCAGACTAGCACAGTGAAGTTTATGATGGCATGGCAGATGGCTAATAAGGTAAATTGTCTCTAGTCTTCTTTTACAGCGGGTTGTCAGGCTGTTATAGGTCTCAGTACAGCAAGGTACTTACATGCATGCCTAATTTTAGGTATGCAGGTAGTCCCATTAACAAGTAGTCCCATTAACATCAGTGGGATTACTGATATGTTGAAAGTTATACACATCCTTACAATTAAGCTGTTGCTAGGCTGACTTTCTCCATGTCCTCATTACTGCTGGAAGAAATCAAATTGGTCTCTTTGTCACATTTGTCCTTCAGCAAGTTTGAGAAATGCATCTTTTAGACACCACCCCTAGTTTCACATTCTCAGTTGCTTCAACCACATTGAGATTGTAACTGTGCTTCTCCGAGGTAGCAGCCAACAGGTGGATGGCTGTTCAGAAGCAGCTTTATATACGCTGAGGCTTACTGCTGAATTACTTCTTTCATCCCACTAATAGTGAATATTGTTTTCATTTGCCAACCTTATTTTTGTATTTTGGAAAGATTTTACATATGTCCCTATGCATATATCTACCCTGCAATTAGACACACACAGCTGGCCCACAGCAGCTGACTCAGGCTCACAGGGCTGTTCAACTGCGGTGTAGACATTTGAGCTCAGGCTGGAGTCCAGAGACCCTGCCTGAGCCCGAATGTCTACATTGCAACTGAACAGCCCTGTAGCTTGAGCTCCACTAGCACAAGTCAGCTGACATGGGAGTTGAATTGCAGCATAGACTTATCCTATATACTATGGCACACCATTCCAACTGCCTTTACAATGCCTGGTACAATAACACAGCAGGGGCATTAGGAATTGTGCAGTTCTGTGAATATGTACAGGACATCTAACCAATAGCATATAAGGGACCATTCTTGTGTTTCCTACAGCCTCTCTTGCTTGTACTTGCACATAAAGTTAAATAGAATTGTTGACAGCAGAGTTTAATTTAAAAAGTTAACAAAAAAAAGTAGCTTTACCCCCATACTTGCCACAGGAAACTTCTTAATAGTTCTTCTTTAGTATGTTTGGATCAACTAGTGGCAATAACCTATCCAGGATTTCCTTATCCGTAGCCAGTGCTTGGTTTATTAACACAAGCTAAATTTAACCATGAGACCAGATACAACGGAGCTCAAGCCTACAGTTCTAGTGTGGTTCCAGATTCTTATGTTTATCATTTAGCCTTCTCAGACCTTTCAAAATCCAGAATGTACCAAAACATGATGGATCACGAAAACATTAAGGAGCCAAATTCATCCGTTTTAACTCCAATAAAGTCACACAGGATTAAATTAATCAGTGATCTCCAACCTCATGGAGCTCACATCACCAGAAGCTGTTGAAGCTATGACTTGTACAGTGTAATCTCCCCAAGTAAGTATTCTCACACTTCTTATCCAACTGTCTGTACTGGGCTATCTTGATTATCACTTCAAAAGTTTTTTCTCTTACTTAATTGGTCTCTCAGAGTTGGTAAAACAACTCCCACCTTTACATGCTCTCTGTATGTGTATATATATCTCCTCAATATATGTTCCATTCTATGCATCCGAAGAAGTGGGCTGTAGCCCACGAAAACTCATGCTCAAATAAATTTGTTAGTCTCTAAGGTGCCACAAGTACTCCTGTTCTTTTTACAGTGTAATCAGTTATTCTTGCAAACAAGACTGCAGAATTTTATGACACCAAATGCTTGTGCTGATCTTACTCTGCCTAACTATACGGTGCTTCACATCTTTAGTTGCCTTACAGGTAAAAATGCTATAAAATAGTCTTACTTTCATAGCCAAATCCTGCTGGCCTTAATCACATAAGTAATCCTGTTGACTTCATTGGGGCTATGTAAACAGTGTCGCTCCAACCCTACTCTGAATAAAGTAAACACATTACATATAACCCAAACATACACACTCCCTGGGATTTAGTGACTCAAACAGCAGCCAAACATAAATCTTAACCCACATTTTCTTCCAAAGCTTGGCTGTACCTGTGATTATCAGTGCTGGACCTCTCTATCCCAGATCTTAATTCCCTCTATCCAGAAAGATACTCCAATCCATTTTATGCTGGCTGGAGAATACAAAACCCACCTGCTATTCTGGCTGAGCATAACTACACTGCGCCTTCATGCAGGATCAAGCACCTAACATCCAAAGGACTCAGAAGAGTCCTGCACCTACACATGGGATACTGAAATCTGCCACCCTGTTAACTTTTGCAAATAAATTGAGCAGGATTTGTCCCTCGTTCCTGATTTCTCTCTTCTCTTAAGGCTCCTGCATGCATCTATTTTCCTTATCTTCTATTTTATTCCAGCTTTAATAGTGGCAGCAGGAACATATTTTATAGAACACTAAATAATGTAACACAGGAAATTCAAAAAACAGAAAGCTAAAAATGGAAAAAATTACCCACCAATATAAAATTACTTCCTGGAATAAAAAGGAGATGAATACTTTAGAAGGAAGTGTGGAGCAGTAATAAGATCTCCAAATTTCTGCAAGAAGTCAAAGTCTTCTGTTGAGATAACCTAGTAAGGTTTCTAAATCCCAAAGTAAGACAAAGCCATTCATCACTATTATTTACAAACAAGGAAACATCCCAGCTTGCTTAAAAGCCACTGAGATCTCCAAACCAGTCACTTGCATTATGCAGATTAATGAACATTTTATGTAGACTGGGAATACTAGGTTCCTTGGCCCTCAGCCCCAAGCCAAAACGACACTCATTCTTAATTAACAGGCTTAAATTCCTCTGTTTCCTGGGTAAGCAGCATACTGGAGTCTTTATTTTCACCCCATTAATACATATGATATTTACATGCAAAACTCCCACTAGCATTAAGGTAAGCTGCACATCTAAATCCTCAATGAAGCTACAAGTTGACAGAACTCTGTGGTAATCCATTATACTAAATACTTACTTACCACCCTACTAATATTTTTCTCCTGTCAAACATGTAAAACACAGGCAATCCTGTACTATTACTTGGATTATTATTCAGGAAATAAAAGAAGTGATGGTAGCACCACTTCTTTAAAGAAAAAAAAAATCTAAAAAAACCCAACCCAATTCAATTTCAGTTCTGAAAAGTGTTAGAGAAATTGAAGTTGATAGAATAAAACCCCCTCTGTAAAGCTCTTTTTATAAATTTCCTTTAGTTAAAGATAACATATTGGATTTAAGTCCATATATAACATATTAAACACTTTTTTGTTACAGAGGATCTATTCATAGCAGTTTGTATTTGCAACATATGCAGCAAATTATGCTATTAAACACTTAATCCTAATAAAGCTTAAATTTCATTCTTAACAATAAAGCTTGTACAAAGCTTGCTATGCTTGAAATAGGAGTCTAGAACTAACCTATAAAAGAAGTCTTAGGTAGCTAAAATGGCAATATTAATTGGACGCTGGGGATGTAAAATTAGCTGGCAGAATTTTACCTGTTATGATTGAAAATCAACAATAATCATGCATAAAAGTTATTTTTCAATTACATATTATTTTTAAAGGTGTGTCATTTCCGCATATTTTAATTTAAAGATCTCTGTTGGAGAATCCAGAGGGGAAAAACAACAACAACAACAACAACGGGTGAAATTCCCATGGTTGTGCTGGGTTCACATATGGCCCTAAGAACCACTAGAGCTCCAGGTTTACCTTCCATAGGGCAGCGCAAGCAGAACTGTCCAACAGAGGGGGCTCCACAACTCTCGTACATCCTGGGGTAGCTGAGCACTGTGCTAGTCCCTTACAGAGCAGAGGAGGGCAGTAAAACGGCTGTTGCAATCACAGAAATCCACTGGTCTTAACTCTTCATGTAAAAGGTAGGAAGAGGCCACAGCTGTCATGGCAGCCCAAGAATGGTGTAGTGACCACAGATGAGCTGTGCCACAATCTTATTTTTGGTTGAGGGAACAGATTTCAACCCTCTAGCCCCCAGCCATTTCATCACATACAGCTTGTGGTGCTGGCTTTAAGCAGATGAACTAAATGTCATCCTAGCTGAATAAAATTCTGGAAAAAAATAGTCAAATGAGACAAAAGAGACAGTAAACTATACAAAACTGCAAGGTTGGGCCTTATTAGAGCTACACATCTGTATACAAGTTACTCGTGCATGTAAGCGATTGCAGGATCAGGGCCTTCCAATGTACTTTTAAATGTGGGTCAAAGGGCACTAGAGTATCACAGAAGCACTTCATTTACCTGCTGTGTTATAAACAAAAAAAATTAATTTGCTGAACAGAACTGAAAAATATTGATACAGCAGATGCCTCCGCAGAGAATATTAGAGGTCTGTGAAAGCAGGATGCATGATAATCTGTCATGCTCATACGTGTTTTAGTACATTCTAAATTTCATATTTAATGTGACATTACCTTGCTACCGCCTCAGGACTAAATACATAATATGCCTCCTCTAACCAGTTCCTAATACATTTTACTGAAATCTAATGAAATTGTTATAAAACGTTATCCGGAGTGAAGATTTTTTTCACCCCCACTTATACAAGTGCACCATAAGAGCTCATTCTAATTCAACATTCAAGTTTAGCAAGCAGGCCTATCTTCTTACAAAACCTGTCATTCCTCAGTATGAAGCCACAAATCAGAACAAATATTCAAGCTGCCTGGAGCATGAAACTTCTTTTCAATCCCCATTTTTTAGCAGCAGTTGTTTAAACATGCCAGGACATCTAATTGTGTCCACTTTCTCTATTTAAAATGATTCCAGAGTGTAACCACAAAACCACATACATGTTGTTCTTGCACGGCAGTCTTGAAGCTTAACTGCAGATAAGAATCTATCATCAAGATGCCCACACCTGATACAGTGTCTCTAAGTTCACATGAATGCTGTACCTGATTCTATATTGTTTTGTATACTTTGAGAAGACTATAACAGAGGCTTTGGTACTGATTCCATAGATAGGGTGACCAGAGGGCAAGTGTGAAAAATCGGGACAGGCGGTGGGGGATAATAGGTGCCTGTATAAGAAAAAGCCCCCCAAATTGGGACTGTCCCTATAAAATTAGGACATCTGGTCAGCCTATCCATAGCTAAGGTTGCACTGAAATTTTGCACAAACAGGACTATAATCCCTTTGTTTCACACTTTAATGATGAACTCAGTCTCCAAATTTGACATAATAATATTGTGATGGGTTGGATCACAGAAACCCCCTTGGGAGCTATCACCCGATGTGCCAAGACTACTTCTACCCCTCTTCCCCTGCCAGCTCAGGACTTCAGCACCCTGTCCTGCTGAGCCAGACACTCCCGTCTGCCCCAACAAAGACCCAGGGTCTGAATTACTTGCCCCAAAGCTGCAGGTTTACCTGAAAGTAGCTAACAGAAGTCTTCCTGTCTTTAACACTGAGGGCTTGGCTACATTGGCACTTTACAGCGCTGCAACTTTCGGCTCAGGGGTGTGAAAAAACACCCCCCTGAGCGCTGCCAGATGCAGCGCTGTAAAGTGTCAGTGTAATCAGGGCGGCAGCGCTGGGAACACGCTCCCAGCGCTGCACTCTACACCCGTAAGGGATGTGGTTTACAAGCAGCGCTGGGAGAGCTCTCTCTCAGCGCTGCGGCTGACTACAATCACACTTCAAAGCGCTGCCGGGGCAGTGCTCCCACAGCGCTGCCGGGGCAGCGCTTTGAAATTTCTAATGTAGCCAAGCCCTCAGATGCCCAACTCCCAATTGGATCTAAACCCAAATAAATCTGTTTTACCCTGCATAAATCTTATACAGGGTAAACTCAAATTGTTCGTCCTCTATATTGTTTGCTCCCCTTAGATAATACATACTCTGAGTTAATTAATAAGGAAAAAGTGATTTATTAAATACAGAAAGTAGGATTTAAGTGGTTCCAAGTAGTAACAGATCAAAGTATGTCACCAAGCAAAATAAAATAAACTGCACAAATCTATGTCTAATCAAATTGAATACAGATAAGATCCTCATCACTTCCAGAATGCTCCCTTTTACAGACTAATCTCCTTTTAGCCTGGGTCCAGCAGTCACTCACACCTCCTGTAGTTACTGTCCTTTGTTCCAGTTTCTTTCAAGTACCCTGAGGAGTGGAGAGGCTCCCTCTTTAGCCAGCTGAAGACAAAATGGAGGGGTCTCACAGGGGTTTAAATAGACTCTCTCTTGTGGGTGGAGACCCCATCCTCACTCCTATGCAAAGTCCAGCTCCAAGATGGAGTTTAGGAGTCACCTGGGCAAGTCACATGTCCATGCATGACTCAGTTTTTACAGGTAGCATCCATTGTTTACATGCTACCTTGAACGTCCTCAGTAAGACTTCTTATGTGGATTGGAGCATTCCAAGATCCATTGTCCTTTAAGTGTTCTTGATTAGGTACTTAATTTCAACATTCCTTTCTCCAGGAACTGACCAAATGCTCTACTAAGGTTATTTAGAAATCAAGCCAGTACACAGCCAACGTTCATAACATTCATAACTTCGAATACAAAAATGATACATGCATACAAACAGGATTAATACATTCAGGAGATCATAACCTTTGAGATATGTTACATGGCATATGTAGCATAAAACACATTCTAAGCATATTTCCACAAAGCCTTATGGGAGGTACCATCACAAATACTTCAAAGGGAGAATAAAATTTTTAATTATTTTTAAATGCTCCATTTTTGAAATTTTCCGCCTTTCCCCCCCTCACTTTCTGGGCGGGGGGCGGGGGGGGGTGACTACACAGACTGCAAAGAAACACTTTCTCTTTCTCTTCCTCAAGTATTTACTGGACATAAGTCACTTTTGAAACATTAAAATTAAACATATAAAGAATTAGGCACCTAAATACCTTTGAGGATCTGGGCCTTCAGGCTTACAACCCTGTGACTGGGACTGAAGCCAGATCCTCAAATATATTTAGGTATATAATGCCTGGGAGTTAGGTAGCTAAATACCTTTGAGGATCTGGTTCTTAAACCCTTTCACAGGATTGCAAGTCCCTTATGGGAAACTGGACCCACAATCAATCACTTATGACCCACAATCACTTATGTGACTTATCAGCTACCTCCTAGTTGAGAATCAGGTGATTTTAAAACCTAGTGAGTAACTCTGGGTACATCTAGACTTTGAGATGGGAATCACAGTCCCCGCTCAAAGACATCCTCACAGCACCTCTCACTGAACTAGTGCATTAATATCAAAACACAGTAATGGGAACACAAATGGTGGGAGGGGCTCACAGCCTTGAGTGCATGCCTGTCAGAGACACCACACACATACTCAGGGTGGCTTGCCTCTCCCGCCTCTTGCACTGCGGCAACTACATTCTATTTTTAGAACGCAAGCTCGATGAGAGCTACTTCATGTCTGTCTCCTCAAGATGGGAATTCTACTCACAGCTCAAAGCGTAGACGTACTCACAGTTTGATGGGAGAGCTGCAGGAAGCAGGTCAGTGCCTGTGGCAGTCTGACTCCCAGTCAGACAGCCTTTAGAAGGACTGAGGAAGAGCTTCTAGAAGCAGAGAAGCTGTGGCAGGAAGCCCCTGAGTCAGGGGAAGGACAGGTTTGGGATGTGGAATTTGTGTTACCAAATTTACATGGAAGAAATAAAGCTGAAGACTTGAGACAAGGGGCCAGAACCAGGTCTGGAGAGACAGGCCAGCAGTTTATAGTCCTTTACTTAGGGAGAGTCTAACTGAATTTTGACAGTATCTAATTGACTGTCAAGTTCACGGTCTACTTCCATTTTCCAATGCTACAAGCCTGCCTTCTTGACTCCTCAGCTGCTTTCCTCATGGAGAGCATGTGGATCCAAGGAGGCAAGATAGGCTGTGGGAGAAATGGAGTGAGCTCAAAGGTTTTTTTCCTCCTGCTGACAATAGCTCATCTCAATTGATTGGACTCTTCCAGTTGGTATGCATACTTCCACCTTTTCATGTTCTCTGTATTATAAATATCTCCTGTGTGTTCCATTCTATGCATCTGAATAAGTGAGCAGCAGCCCAAGAAAGCTTATGCTGAAATAAATTTGCTAGTCTCTAAGGTGCCACAAGTACTCCTGTTCTTTTTGCGGATACAGACTAACATGGCTGCTACTCTGAAAATAGGGGAGACACAGTACTCAGCATGGTAAATAGGGAAGCTTTGGGGGTCATGAGGGATTGAGAAACACATGAGGAGATGGTGAGGTTAGTAGGGATTCACAGGAGCCCTGTGGGTGGAAGCAAGCTAGGGGGATTAAAGAGGTAGTAATCTATGGCTGTACACAGTGCTATGGGTTGGAAGAGGGAATAGTTTATTGCCCCTACACTGAAATATCTTCAGCAGATTATCACACTCCATTAAAATATATAAGGGCCTGATTCTGATGTCACACCAGGGTAAATCAAGATAAGCTCTGCTGCAACCAATGAATTTAGATTAGTTTGAAAAACATATATAGTTTAGATTTGCATTAGGCCCTAAATGTTTTCCCAGTGTTGATTTACAGCTTTCATCTAAATCATAATAATGCACAGTTTCCATAATATTGAAAGCTCTCTAAAAGGATTGATTTTTCTATACAATTACTACTAAATTCTAGGGGCCAGATTATGCCCATACACCTGAATCATGTTGAGATCTCTCTCTTTCATGAATAGCCCCATTGAAATCAAAGGCAGTACTCAGAGTAAAGGTACTACTCAACTTGAGTAAGGGTGCTAGAATCTAGTTAATCATTATCTTTGATTTTTCTGATGAGGGCATGCATGTTACCAGTTATGAATGAATTATGCAAAAATTATTTTATGTTGGAGCATCTCTTATTTCATGAGTTAAATTTTATTCATAGTTGAATTCCACATGCAAAATAATACTGAGCTATTATGGAGACAAAGACATATAAAAATCAAAAACTCCCTTTGAAACACATGCTTTCCAGTAAAAGCAGCTTGAAAAATGCAAAACACGGTCAACATTCCAGTACAATGATGTCAATTTTCATACGCATGGACAAAATGCTATATGTAGAATTCAACTCTATATCAGATCTTCTTTATTTATGATGGGCTCATGTTTTCCTCTTTACTTACATCAGAACAAATGCACTGTGCAGTGGAAAGTACAACCACTTAAAGGGTTCAAAAGAATCTTTTAAATACAGCTTAGATGGCAAAAAGCCACATAGGTTTTTAAAAGTGAATTTCCATGTTCTGCTTCAATTCTTTTGAAAAATAGCATACATGCACTAAGGACCATTTCTGATGTTTCCCTCTGCAGTAATTCAGGAAAATCCTTGCCAACAGAGATGGTCTGGAACACCTGATAAAACGCTCCTCAATGACACAATAAAAAGTGACTGCAGAAAACGGGAATCGCTTCAATTTTTGCAAGGGTTATAAGCAAAATGCAAATTATCTTTCTGAAGATCTTTTTTTCTTCCCAAAAAAGAATAAACAGAGCGAATTTCTAAGAAAACTAACAGCTGTGGAAACAGCTTTAAATGTCATCTATCCCTTGTAATAAAATGAAGAAAAAATAAAAATGATTCACACCATCCAAGAGGATCGGATATCATAACCAACTAGTTAACACTAATAAAATTCAGCTTAGATTTGCTTCTTATGGGTAGGCCTTACTCAGGAAAAACTCCCACTTATGTTTCAGGCAAAGCTCCCATTGACTTCACTGCAGTTTTGCCTGTGCTCGGCATTCACAGTACAGTCCTACTGAAGTAGAAATCCTGAACTTCATAAATTTAAATCCCAGTCCTGGAACTGGCCCACTCATCTGGAGTTTATGCCTGCACACAGCCCCACCGAAGTGTATTGGGCTCTGCAAACATGGATCTGATTCCAGGATCTGGGAATGTGTGGCCCAGCCTGTAGTCCCCACACAGGCAAAACTACTGCTGAAGTCAATTAATGGGAATTTTGCCCAGATAATGAACGATCAGGCCCTTATTCGCCACTCCTACATTACAGTCAAAGAGAACAGCGACATCCTTTGTGCACTACCCTGTTGGAGTATTGGCATTACAGATTGAAAAAATGAGCAATGTTGGCTTATAAATTCTTCTACTTTTTTGCAACTTTTTTAAAAAAAATAATGGTTTCTAACTGATGGCTGGCTCACAAAATTCTCAAGTCTGCCACAAAAATAAGCATTTTTGTAATAACATTTCACAGGTGGTCATTGAGGGTGAAATTTTCCCTTGCACAGGGGATCAGAACAAGACTATGTATTACATATGTCCCCACTATACATAAGGGCTTAATTGAAGCCATAGCAATATACAGTTCCTGTGCTGGCCCTCTGCAAAGGGGTGTGTCACCTCTGGAAGTTTAGTTTTTCCGAATACATCTCTGTTATCCCTACAGAAACTGTGTAACTTTTTTAAAGTATTACGTTTAGCCTACACTGGTTCAGGATATAACCAACCATATTTCCTATTGCATATTAGTCATGTTTCCATGAGGCAACTTAGATCCATTAAACAAAAATATGGATAATTTTCACTTTCAAAGAACAACTGTTATTTAAAACTATGTAAAGATTTTAAAAGGTTGTGATTTAAAAAGGTAATATTAACAGGATATTCGAAAGGCCCATGAGACTCACAAAGCTATGTAAAATATGTTTTCCTACTAATCTAATTGCTTACTAATTTTCAAGCTATTCCCACAGGGTGAGTAATGCATTTTCAGTCTAACTCTTGACATTAAAAATACATTTATAGCTTCCTTTTAGCATAAGACAAACAGCTGCACAGTACAAAACCATACATTAAGATGGCATTCTGGAGCTTTTGTTATAGTATTAAACCAACCTATTGTATTCTAAAATCTAATTCAAAGGAGTCGGAAAGGAAAATGTAAAGTTTGAGTGCCTGATACCACATTAAGCAAAACACACAGTCATGCAGGGAAGGAGTCTGGAGTATGTGCATCTTGCTCACAGGACTGATCACATGGTGAAAGTGCACATTATGCCAAGACTTATTTAGTAAAATATCAGTAGTCATTACTTTGCTGTGCTCCTTCAGTAGCAAGGAAATATTAGAATGAGACTGACAAACAGAACACCACAGCAATCAGTCAGCATAGCCAGTCTCTCTGCAAACCTAAAAGAACAGTCTATAGAGTTTCTGAGTAGAACACAAAGGGAAAAAAAATATGAAACACATAAAGAGTTGCTTATTAATCTCGTACCAACTGGCACTGACAGTCTGGAGACAAATTTAAAAAACAAAAATGTAAACTTTTAAACAATGGTTCAAGAGTGAAAGCTTCACAGACTGTACACTCTAGGCAGAAAGTGCAGCCATTAACCACACAAGGAATCTCATTGCCTTCACTGAAAAAACTCATGTGAGCAAAGGTTACAAAATCAGACCACTTCTGAGTGAAGTACAATCATAGACCCCCACCCAAATGGTGCGTCAGCTTCTGGTATTATTTGACTCCATAGTTCTACAGAATAGAAATTACACAGTAATACTACTATAGGAAGTGCCCAGAATCCATAAAGCACATAGAGAACATATTTCTGGTAGTAAGTAGACTCTTTCCCTTGCCTTTTGAACAAGCACTGATGGGGTCAGCTGAAAAAGCAGCAACATGACGAGTGTACTGTAAGTGCTCCAGCTAGAACATCACTGCCCTACAAGCGGTCTAGACTAAAGACAGTACTACACAACTGGCTGATCTCAGTCAGTAGCCATGTCAATCAACCAGGGAACAGTTTAAGATTAATTGGGGTGTTTTTTGAGTCTCCAAATGAAAGAGTGCTTCAAGTCCTTTTATAAAAAAGGACTCTCCCCAAGTCAGGAAGCCAAATCATGTTTTAAAACAGGCCATTATTTGCATTAGCTTTTCACATCTCCTCTGCATGCCAGTATATGGCCTGCAGTATCTACAAACAAATACACAATTAAAATAACAATAACCAAAAGAAAAAAACAAGTTCCTTTAGGAGCTAGCTAATTTCTAACTGAATCAGCAAGCTCAGAGCGAAGCCAATTTCTACAAACTTGCAAGGGTTTCTCCTGCAAGGTGCAAGCCAGGAAACATTTATTACTGAACAGAGGGATACCCAGCCTTACTCTTCCATTACATGGAAGTGCATGTATGTCAGTATCAGCCCAATTTTACTTTGTATTAAGTAATAAACGTACAGACCATGTATTTAAAACTCTCCTGCAGTTTGCCATGGCCTAGACAGCCAATCACAGTAGGTCATCCAACATACACATACACAGTACATACTCCAAGCAGCTTGCATGTACCAACAAGAGAATGTATCCCATAAATCTTAAGCAATTTAGGTTTTTGACAAACCAACTGAGGACAGAAAGAACATTGTACTAAGAGAGAAACAAGACATTGTTTCCCCCAAAAAATAAATGCTCCACTTACTTAGTTCTATAAAATAGCATTGATAAACAGTGGAGATCTCCCACTGTGACAGTAATGATAACAGTTAGCATACAACAGCAATCTAGTAATTACACCCTCAAGTGCATTTTTAACATTGTTTTACATTTCAATCAAGTTGACTTGCGTTCACCGTTTTTCTAGTAAATCCAGAAGTATGACAAACTGACAATTCCTGGAAACCACATTACTCAAAACAGATTGGGAGGACTGTTTTCATTTTCTTTCCATAATGATGTTAAATCTAATAAATATAAATTAGAAACAGAAATAACACCATTCCAAAACAATAATTTATATAACATGATGTCTGGAAGTGATATTTCAGTCCAAATTTTCCTTCTGTGCACATGTAACGTTTGCACATGCAATTTTCAAGCACTGGTCAATATCTGCACACATCACAAACCTATTTTTCAGATTTAAGAGTAAAATTATCAAAAGTGCATAAATGACTTAGGAGCTGAAATGTCAATTCAAAACTGATTTAGGCTCTTGAAGCCAGATTTTCAAATGCATTGAGGTGCCTACAGATGAAGATATATGTTTTTGAAAATCCCAGTAGGCACCTAAACAGATTAAGTGCCTTACTCTTATTGAATTCCTAGGAAATAGGCACAGAAAGTAAAATCTACATAAGCGCCTAAGCAGGTTAAGTGCATAATTTTAATCACCTGTATGCAGGTGACAGTGGTCAAAAAATGAGCATGAAAATTGCATATAAAAACAGACTGAGGCTGTTTTGAAAATGTGGCCCTGGAATTTAATAGCACCTGACAATATACATATTTTAGCAGATATTTTTGAAAACCCTCATTCTGATGACAAGAGTGCAGAGGAAAATGTATTTATAGACATGATTCTAGAACAGGAGAGGATCTGGCATGTCAGGGCTTTCAATCTGGCCCATGGGATTGCCAGCTCCCTGCCTGTCCTGGCCCTGTACCGCTCCCGGAAGTGGCCGGCAGGACCAGCTCCAGGCCCCGGTGCGCCAAGCGTATGCTTGGGGCGGCATGCCGCGGGGGGCGCTCTGCCAGTTGCCAGAAGGCAGCTCCGGTGGACCTCCCACAGGCGTCCCTGTGGAGGGTCCGCTGGTCCTGCAGCTCTGGTGAAGCATCCGCAGGCATGCCTGCGGGAGGTCCACCAGAGCCGCAGGACCGGCGGACCCTCCGCAGGGAAGCCTGCGGGAAATCCACCGGAGCCGTGGGACCGGCGAGCGGCAGAGCGCCCCCTGCGGCATGCCGCCGTGCTTGGGGCGACAAAATGGCTAGAGCCGGCCCTGGTGGCTGGCACCACGTCCCTTTGGCCCCTGGGAAAACGGAGGGGCAGATGGCTCCAAGCGCTGCCCTTGCCTGCAGGCACTGCCCCCTGCAGTTCCCATTGGCTGGGAACGGGAAACCGCGGCCAATGGGAGCTTCTGGGGTGGTACCCGCAGGTGAGGGCAGCGCATGGCGGAGCCGTCAGCCTCATAGCACCCCCAGAAGCCACTGCTGGACATACTGGCCACTCCCAGCAGCGGTGCAGGGCCTGCCTTAGTCCCACTGCGCGTCTCATAGACTTAAGGTCAGAAGGGACCATTATGGTCATCTAGTCTGACTTCCTGCACAATGTAGGCCACAGAATCTCACCCACCCACTCCTGGAACAAACCCCTAACCTGTGTCACCCCGGAGCTGCTCGAGGTAAGTGGCACCAAGCCAGAGCCCACACCCCAACCCCCCATGCACCCCGCACCCCAACCCCGTGCCCTGAGCCCCCTAACCCCCTATCTTGAGCCCCTGCTGCACCCCAACCCCCTGCCCTGAGCCCCCTGCCACACTCCTTACCCCTCCTGCACCCCTGCTCTGAGCCCCCTCCTGCACCCTTCCTGCACCCCAAATCCTGCCCTGAGCCCCCTCCCACACTCTACACCCTCTCCTGCACCCCAACCCCCTGCCCTGAGCCCCCTGCCGCACTCCTTACCCCTCCTGCACCCCTGCTCTGAGCCCCCTCCTGCACGCCGCACCCCTCCTGCATCCCACATCCTGTCCTGAGCCCCCTCTCACACTCTCCACCCCCTCCTGGACCCCAACGCCCTGCCTTGAGCTCCATCCTGCACCACACACCCCTCCTGCACCCCAACCTCCTGCCCTGAGCCCCCTCCTGCGCCCTGCCCCAAGCCCTTGTTTTAATCCCCTTACTGCACACATCACCCCCTCCCACACCCCTGCCGCAGTGCTACATTCATGGCTCTGCATACAATTTCCCCACTCCGATGTGGCCCTCGGGCCAAAAAGTTTGTCCACCCCTGTTCTAGAACCTAAACTGGATAATTCATATGCAGCCCTGTGAAGAAGGATGGGTAGATCTTAAGCAGTGCACACTACTTTTGTGGATCCTCTGCACAAAGGAGAATTTCATTTGTATTTGTACAAGTGTGATAGGCTGATCTGAACAACACAGAAGATTCACAGGATTCCAGTGCATTACTGCACAGCTAAGGAGAGAGACCACATTAAAAACAGATACACAGACACAAATAAAGCCTGTATTTTCAATTTTATAAGCTTTTGATATCCATTCCTAATATATGTACAAAGGAAATGTTGCAAAAAGAGAAACAGAAGCAATACTCTTATCCCTAAACTGACAAAGATTTAAAACCTCTTTCAGGACACATGCACATAAGTAAGGGTATGTCTACACTAGAAACACTATAGTGGCACACAATGGCCGTGCTGCAGCTGCACTGCTATAGTGGAGTCACTTACTACAGAGATGGAAGTGCTTCCATTACAGTAGTAAACCCAACTTTTCGAGAGGCACTAGAAAGGTTGATGGAAGAAGTCTTCCATAGACTTAGTGGTGTCTATACTAGGGTTTAGGTCAGCTTAGCAACATCTGTCAGAGCAGTGAATTTTTCACATCCCTGAGCAACATAGCTCGGACAACCTGAGAATCAGTCTACACTAGCACTTTTGTCAGTAAAACTTTTGTCAATCAGAGATGTGAAAAAACACACCCCAGACCAACATAAGTTTTACCGACAAAAGCACCAGTGTGGACAGCACTATGTCAGCAGGCAGGGCCGGCTTCAGGCCAATTCAACCAATTCCCCACAATCGGGCCCCGCCCCTAAGAGGGTCCTGTGTCCAAGCCCCAGTACGGCATACCAGCAAGAGCTGGAGCCCCAGGCCCTTTAAATTGCCACCAGAGCCCCACTGCTGGAGCCGAAGTGCCGCCAAAGACCCGGATTGCCGCCGGCTGAGTAAAAATTAAGAAGGCGCCTCTAGCCAGGGAAGAGATTCTCACTGGGCATGGGGCTCTCTTAGGCGCGGGGCCCAATTCGGGGGAATTCGTGGAATAGGCCTAAAGCCGGCCCTGCTTGCCTCCAGCCAGCCCCATGTCCACTGGTGTCCTGCAGTTCCCAGGACAGTAACCCTGCACATCTGCTTCAATGAGGTGGGCAGGGAGCAGCTGGGACCCACACATGTGCACACCCTAGGGTGACCAGACAGCAAGTGTGAAAAATCGGGGGGGAAGGTAATAGGATCTTATATAAGAAAAAGACCCAAAAATCGGGACTGTCACTATAAAAATGGGACAACTGGTCACCCTAGTCCACCCCCAGGGAGTGGCGGGGACCCACACATGTAAAACAGAGCTCATTTCTAGTTCAGGCCCATCTTTTTAAAAAAGAACTTTAGGTAGGGTTAATATACACCTGTATTTTCGCGGACATGTCAGGCTTTTTGGTTCTTAAATTGCCATCCGGGAGGAAAATACGGACGTATGGTAACTCTATTGGTACAAAACAAAAACAACCCATACTGTGGCAGAACTTTTTATAGGGAACAGGTTGCTAAAGAATGAAAGGCTTTTATTTACATGCCTTTTTTTTTTTAGTCATCCCTGCCCGGGCCCCGCAGAAAATGTTCGAATTGGGCCCTGCACTTCCTAAAGCTGGAGACACTCTCTCGCCAACATAGCTCCTGCCGCTCATTGGGGATGGTTTAGTTATACCGTTGGGAGCGCTCTCTCCCGCTGGCATACAGCGGCTACATGGGAGACCTTATAGCAGCACAGCTGCCGTGGTAAAATTGTGCCACCGTAAGGTCTGTAGTATAGACATAGCCTAAATTTTAGGTGTAGAACAGGCTTAAGTAATAATTGAGTGACCAGATTATTGAACAGACCTGCCTTCAAAATAAGACCCCTCTAATGTCAAGCTGCATGCAGAAGTTGACCTAAGACCCACTCCAGCCTCACTCCTTTGAATGCCAACTCCAGTTCCACCAGCTCTCTGCTTTTCCTTTGTAAGGCCTTCCTTCAGAACCAGGCTACCCTCACGCAGTGGTTTCTGGAGTTGCCATGGCTATACCTAATGTCTAGTCTGGAATGCTGAGCTCACTAAGAACACTAATGAACTGCACTCCAAAACCAAACTAACTCTTTCACTATATACAAACTATTTCAGGAGGATTTTGCATCTTAAGAATTACACTGCAACTGTTCCATTAAGACTGTATTGGATTGAAGATAATGTATTGTGGCCATGCACAATTTATCAGCTCTACAAAATTTTGGCAGCCACTGATTTAACGGCACATTTGAGCTGTTGTAATGTCCAAAATTTGCATAACATTAATGCAACACTATTCCATCTCCAGAGATTTTTTACAGTATTCTTATGAAACAAACACAACTTGAGAGCCCAATTAAATACCTGCTTCCATTGAAGTTAGTAGGAGTTTTGCAATTGACCGTAGAATGTTGCCAACTCTTGTGATTTTATTGCAACCTTCATGATAACTGGTGTTTTTTTAAGCCCCAACGCCTACAGTCAAGTGACTACATAAGAATTTCAGTTTACACTATTTTTTAAAAAAATAAAAAAGCAAGATTCTACACCAGAAACCAGAAGGCAAATTTTAAAAATTAAAATAAAACAAATAATATTTTTAATTATGACATTTAAGCTAATCTCATGATTTTGGGGGGCCTAACTCTTTATTTTTGATCAGCTGAGGTTAGAAATACTGCTTTAATAGGAGCAGAATCATGCCCTCAGGTTTCCTGTGCAACAAGGGCAGGAATGGAATTTGGTGTACTATGCAAAACTGCAGCCTCAATAGAAGACTGATTTGGTAAGGAGCATGAGATATCCATTTGCACAGAATATAGGCTGAATGAGCAATTATCTGCGATTAAGCCTTCACATATCTACTAAAGTGTGTGGGGGAAGGGGGGCAAGGGCAGCTCCAGGCCCCAGCATGCCAAGCACATGCTTGGAGCAGCAAGCCACTGGGGGCGCTCTGCCAGTCGCCTGTGGGAGGTCCTCTGAAGCCACGGGACCAGCAGACGCTCCGCAGGCAAGCTACGGAAGGCAGCCTGCCTGCCGTGCTTGAGGCGGCAAAATTCCTAAAGCCACCTCTGGGGGGGGGAGGGGAATATCAAACCAGAGTTATTCTTAGGTTTGTTTACCTAACTTATCTTGTCAAAGTTATGTTATTCATTTACAAAAGATTATTCCTACACAAAGGCTCCTAGGCAAGTTTTTGATATCTTGGTAGCCCAGCTACTATACTGGTTGGCAGGAGGTCAATGCATAACTAGCTGGGTGATCTCAGTGCAATTCTTTGTGTGATCACAACATAAAACTACCAACAAAATTAGTACTAACTGGCACCGTTGTTGAAAGTCACAAGAAACTAAAACAGTGATGGAGACTGAATCACCTTTTCTCCATTGGGGGGTCTCTCTAAGGCAGTTTTAAGACACATTTTTGAGACAGTATGAGTAAACTTTACTTGCTTGAACTGTGCCATTACAAAACATCTATGTATGTGACACCACTAATAATCACTACAATAAAAATATTCACGCAAAAAAAATGGAAAAATAAAATCCTAGAAATGTATGGCTGGAAGGGACCTTGTAAAGTCAGTCATCAAGTCCAACCCCCTGCACTGAGGCAGGATCAAGGAAATCTACCCCATTCCCAATCATCATCTAGACCAGTGTTTCCCAAACTTGGGACACCACTTGTGTAGGGAAAGCCCCTGGCAGGCCAGGCTGGTTTGTTTCCCTGCCACGTCTGCAGGTCCGGCCGACCGTGGCTCCCACTGGCCGCAGTTCACCGCTCCAGGCCAATGGGAGCTGCTGGAAGCGGCAGCCAGTATGTCCCTCGGCCCACACCGTTTCCAGCAGCTTCCACTAGCCTGGAGTAGAATTGGACACAGTATTCCAGCCTCACCAGTGCCAAGTAGAATGGAACAACTACCTCCCATTTCTTACATACAACACTCCTGTTAATTCACTCCAGAATTGTACTAGCCTTTTTCACAACTGTATCACATTGTTGACTCATATTCAATTTGTGGTCTACTGTAACCCACAGATCCTCTTCAGCAGTACTAACAAATAACCAGTTATTTCCCCATATTGTAGTTGTGCATTTGTTTTTTCCTTCCGAATTAAAATACTTGGCACTTATCTTTATTGAATTGCATCTGGTTGATTTCAAACCAACTCTACAATTTATCAAGGTCATTTTGACTTCTAATTCAATTCTCCAAAGTGCTTGCAACTCCTTCCAGTTTGGCATCATCTGCAAATTTTATAAGCATTGCACTCCACTCCATTATCCAAGTCATTAATGAAAATATTGACTAATACCAGTCCCAGGACTGAACCCTGTGCGACCCCACTAGATATGCCCTCCCAGTTTGACAAGAAACCATTGGTAAAGCAAGTCACTTCATTGATACTCGTGACAACCCAGTTCCTTGGTCATCTTCTAGTATTGATTTTAGTCTATTTTTGATCAGAGTAAACTTGGAAAAAAAAGAGCATTCATCCTCACAGTTTGTGACTTAAGCCACAGACTCAAATTCATAGAGAAACAGCCTGGTAATCCAATTCTTTTGGATTGCAAATTGGGGGCAGCAGCAGTTCAAATCCCATGAATATTAGTTGAGCAACCACTATTAGTCATAAATTCACTACAGGAATTTACATAAGCTTCCTGGTAAAGCTGTCACTGAATAACAAGTTTGTCAGTGATAACAGATACTTCAAGATAAAGTACACTCTGCAGAGTCTCTTAAGTGCTGCTTGTCTGAGGGATGGGGAAGGGCAAGGTTCTATTTTCAAAACATACAAGATGAAATCCTGTACCCACTGAGATCAATGGGAACACTCCTATTGACTTCAGTGGAGCCAGGATTTTACCCCTAGTGTCTTAAACCTGCACAGAAACAAACAATTCAACTGTTCTAGCTTTGGCTCAGGATTTGCAAAACTCATCATGACATTTTTTCCATGAAGATTATTGAATGGGTTAAGCATCCTGACTCTCGTATGGTATGTGGATCATAATCTACTTTCTGAAAATTAGTATACACTACACTCAGTTACTGTAAAACAGTATTCCAAAAGTTTTCCGTGAATATGGTCTCCAAGTTCACTATGTCATATAATGGACATCAGATTTTTGGACTTGCAACATCAACCTAACTTTAAAGACATTTACTATGTTGGTAGTTTTTGGCAGAATCAGTTTGAGCATGATAATGTTTTCAGCATGTATATCTTTTGAATCCAGAATATTACAGATTAGAAAAAGGAACAGAATGCACGTAGGGATTGCAGAAACACAAATTAAGGCAGCAACCAACACTAGTTCCAATTATATGTGGACTATGAAACTCACTTTTCCAAAGAAAGCCTGGTTTAATATACCTTGTCTGGACATTAAAAGGGTATTTGTTGTTATTCTATTCTCAGATATTATCAATTCCATTTCTCAAAAGATAAAATGAACAGATTCAGAGATAGGGTGACCAGATATCAACTGTGAAATAACGGGTGGGGAGTAATAGGAGCCTATATAAGAAAAAGTCTCCAAAATCGGGACTGTCCCTAAGAAAATGAGACATCTGGTCACCCTGTTCAGGGCTTATCTAGTACAACTCTCAAAACAATAGCATCTTAAATTGTCATAGTATCTGTGCTTTGGAAACCACACAGCAAAGAGTACTTGAGTGCACAGTATGAAATCTGGGAGTGAAAATTATTGATGGAAATAAATATTTTGTCGGTTTAAATTTGCTAGCGATCACTAATAATCACAGCTAGTCCAGTATTAAGGATATAAATTAACATATTTCATGAAGAGTGTGTGTACCTAATAAAACTACCTCAACTAAAGGTAAGATCGCAGGAAACCGATCCCATGATGAGAGGGAGAGGTTGTCTCCATTATCACCACGCAGAATCAGGTCTTCTTAAGAAATAAATGTAAAAACAACAAAACTGTATTTAAGTACTTCTATTACGTATATTAATTTTCAAATGATTTGTCTTTTCAGCCTCCATCACATCTACAACACACCCTTTGTACCATTGCCATCTAGCTACACAAGGGAGCAGCTCATTTTTGTGCTAGAACATTGTTTGCATACTCAGAAACATATACAAGTGAGTGTTTAAAACCAAGTGAAGGGAAGTGTGAGCTCACAGAAATATTTAGTGAGTGGCCACAAATTCAAGTACTGATTCTGGGACAGTGGGGAGTACAGAAGTCACTGTAGATACAGATTCATCATCCTGGATCTTTGAAAATAATTAATGATTTAATGACACTTCTGCTATCTTTTTCACTTAAAATGGCTGAAGAAAACTGTACAGACCTGTTTCTGCTCTGATTTATACCAGTTTCATACTGGTGTAGTTCCACTAACTTCATTAGAGTCACTCACGACTTAAGAAGTCGCACCTATGTATACAAAACAAAAAATCCAAGGTCTCACCTATGAATGATCACTTGATCAGTTCTATGGTCCCAAAGAGTCAAACTTGTGCTGCAACCCTTGATCACAACATGGATTTCTTCAAGAAGAAGCCCACGCAAAAGCAGTCATTGGTAAAATATTTACTGGATTATCCTACATAGGTGGAATGATTGCCAGCAATATTGTCTGATGTTATAATGATTAATCTGCACATGACAAACTAGCCTTGCTGCAACTTGAGACAGAAACTGAAAACCTATGGAATGCAATTCCAGAGTCAGAATCTATCTAAACATTTATGCAGTGCTCATCACCATGGCATCCAAGAATCAGAATGAGCTCTTATAATCCAAGTTCATTACATTTCTTCTCAATAATAACTACCTCCTTTTGACATCTCATGCTGCAGTTTACTTTGCATTACATTCATGCCACATTTCCAGCAGATTCTTTTAACCTGGTCAGTATTTGATGCAGTACCTGCTTCAAGCAGGATAAAATTCATCAATTTCATACAGGTGGCATGGCACAGACTTCTGACCTTACCCTGCATCCAATTGTTTCAAATTGATGAGCTCCACACATAAGCATTTTAATAGCCAAAAACAAAACAACTGTAAGTTATGGTACAATATGAGAATAGAATGGCCGCGTGTGATCCACAGAGTATGGCACTAAGCAACCCCAATTAAATAATTAATGGTTATTAGAAACCAGAAATGTTATGTTAAATAATGTAAAATAGCTTTAATGTCACTAAAAGTGTGATACAACAGCTAAAGCTTAGGAGCATAAAGGGCTTCCTGCAAGGTTGGGTTTAGCATCCATGCATTATACTGCCCAAAATCATGGCAAATAGATTAGAATATTAAAAAGGACAGTCAAGACCAATATTTCACCCAGCTTAAAATGTTCATGAAGCTACTCACAACAGACTATCGATGACTACAATGTGTTCTTTAGAAAAAGAGATAGAGACACAGAGACAACTGAAGCAATGCCAAAACCACTTGTGGGGATGAGGGAACCATGCCACTACTGGCTTCAAAAGTACAGTGAAGAGAAAAAAAAACTTAAGACTTAGGTTTTGTCCATAATCACAAGATTAATATACAGAAACTTAGATAACACATTGCTCTTTACCCTTGACATTGATGCAGAAGCTGTCTGCCCTGTTGCTTTTGGTGACCAAGACCCAGCCATGGATGGTGCTGTCAGCTGTAGGCAAGTCTACAGCATGTGACATGAAGGGGTAAATGGTCACTTTGGCCTTTGGGTTGATGAGTTTGGGATCCACGAAGGATTGGTGGATAGCTGACACTTGTGCTCCCGTGTCCCTCCACGC